>NW_028186138.1:130931-406988 GCF_003343005.1 Rhea americana
AGTAAGTACCACTTGCCTTTGAAAATCTATCTTGCTGTGAATAGAAAAGCCTAAATTCATTTTATTTTGTTCCTATTTATATTTCCCCGTATATTGACAGTAGCAGATATTTCTATCATGCTAACTGCAGAGTTCTCTGTGTTCTCATAGGATCAGACTAACTTGAACCCTACAGTCACAGCAAAGTAAAATWAAGGAAGTTACAATGAGCTCTGGTTGACGAGACCTGAGTTTGATGGTATTCCATCTCCATTATCTTGTCATGCCTTATTCTGTAAGAAAATATTCATACCAAATTTCTTTGAGCTGTATTTGAGCACATTTTGTCTTCACTGATTTTTAACCTCCTTAACAGGGAAAGAAAAAGAATGTGGTTAATCTTAATACATTGTTTCTTTGCCTTTTGAATTTGTCCTAATCCCAAATATCTCAGCAAACATTGAAATGCTGGTACTGGCTAATGCTAYACTCACTTAAAGCATCACTTTTAGTACCACAGTTGTGTCCTTCTTAAATATTGCAAATTATTTAAATTAACTTGTCATCATTACCTTTTTTACAATTCTAATTGAATGATTAGTTTTCATAGTGCTGTGGCCATATCTATAGCTGGAAGAAATAAGTTTTGTGCTCAAATATCATCACACTAATGCTCCTTAAGTTCAGGAAATTTATCTTCCCAGTGTGAAATTCATCTCTGTACTACTTAAATTTTGCTTGCAGTAAAAGCTTATTTTAACTTGCTCTTCTGATATCCTAAGCACTGCTGTAAATTTAAAAATATATAAACTATGTGCTTTTTAAAGCTTCTGTGTCTATGTGAAAAAGAAAAAGAGAATGAGCACAGGTGGCAAACTACACCGTGCAAGTTCATAAAAATACAGCAAAAATTGATGTGTGAACTAGTGGATAGAGGACAGTGCTGGAATTTAGGAAACCCAAGTATTACGCCCAGTGCTGTCAGCGACTCATCYTGTGACCTTCAATGGCCCACTCAGTTTGAAAAGTTGTTCTTAACCTTTCACTGTTGCTTCCTTATCTTCAAAGTAAAGATAATGATACTTCACAAAATAGTTGGTGAACTACACCTCTCCATCTGCTGCGAATACCTTGCTATTCACAGATGAAACACATGAAYCTTTTTACAGTTGGTTACTGATCTTTTGTCATTCTCCTTAGGTATGTGAAAAGTAAAATGCCCTTTTCAGCTGGGTGCAGGAGAACTCGATCCATCAATTTGCAATGAAAGAACAATTGCCTAGCTTGGAGATATTTCTGTCTGTTCTGAAAAAATTAATCTCAACTTTATTGAGGTGCTTTTTCCTTCATGGTGATAGAATTCTATTCTAGTGATAGAATTTATTTCTCTTTTCCTCCACCTGAATGTCTGAAAACTCCAAAGCCATGGCTCTTTTGTGATCTAACAGATTCTGATTTCTTTGTGCACATGGGCACTGCTACAGCAAGAATTGTGAAAAATACATTTCTTCTGAATACCTCATTGTCAGGCCCTGCCCAGCCTCCCCTGCAGTCTACCCAATCCCTGTCCATGACCCAGGATCCATTTCAGCTCAGCCAGGAGCTGTCAGTCCCTGCATGAGCTACAATGTGTGTGTGTGTCTGGTCCTGTCTCCTGATTGAGCTTCTTGCACAGATCCAGATCTGTGGACCATCATGTCTGATGGTCTCTGGGCTCTCAGTGGAGCCAGTTCCCACCACTGAGCTGGTCCAGCTCAGGTTTCTATGGGATGTCACTGCACTGCCTGTGCTTTGGTCATTTGCAATTCTGGAATATTTTTCCTATTGAAGCAYCCATGTACTTGCTGTTCATGCTACTTGTACATTGACTTCAGGGGTGTACCAGCAGAGCACCCATTGATTCCCATGAGGACAGCAGGAAATTCTATGTATGAAGTACAGTTACCTAAGCTTAGACACTGAGAGACTCCTGAGAGGACCTAGCTTGACCTAGTCACATACTTGTGCCAAGTATGTCAGAGGCTTTGTACAAGACCCATTACMTTACGGAGAAGTAGCTGAAGAGCTAGTGAGATGCATCTCAATTGGCAAAAGATGTCTATGTTTAAGGAACTGAATTTCAGAGTATGTSTCTCTCACTGTCTGGACAGATACTCTAATCTTGTAGCATTGCATAAAATGAGACACAGCTTAGTTCATTAAAGGAACAACATAGATGCCTACTTCAGAGAATCCAGAACTGTGAATCCTGTGTTGGTAGAGGCATAAAACTACTAGAACTTAGTGTAATTTAAAGCATGTTCTTGTTTTCAACATTTTTCTTTGTACTGTACCTGGGCACTTAAATTTTCATGAGTGCTTTAGAGGGGAGATGGATGCAATTTAGCCCTTCTGRATCTTCCCACAGCACATCTCAGTTGAAATCCATATCTTATTCTCATTACCTCTTCCTCTTTCAAAGAATTTAATAAAYTCAAAATATTTGAGTAAGACACACACTTATTGCACAGAGGAACGTAGCTATGGAAGATATCTTTCGGCAGAGTAAAATCCTCTGTTTCTTAGGCATTTATTTTTTCATCCCTATCCCATTTTACATTAAGAATTACATTGCATTTCATAAAAACAAAGGATTGTAAAAATCCTCCAGGATTCTTTATTGTCACAAGAAACTACCTCATTTCTTTTCACAGGATGATGAAACTCCATAAAAATACTATTGAAGGTTCTGTTATGGAGATTTCTTCTACCCTCCTTTTTTKCTCTCTTTTTTYYTTTTTTYYYYYYTTTTTTTTGTAATTCTTATGCCTCCTGGCAGATATTGTTCACTGCTTTCAAGCACACGATTCAGAGCTTCTCATTCACATCTGCCATGTTATTCATAGGAAGGTTATATGCTTTACTCCCTGACTTTTTTCGGTTTTCTGTCACTACTAATGCCCTTTTCTCTTACAGTTTATTTCCATTATATATTTGTATAACAATAATACAATGAATCACAGAATCACAGAAAGGTTGTGGTTGGAAGAGACCTCTGGAGATCATCTAGTCCAACCCCCCTGCTCAAGCAGGCTCACCTAGAGCATGGTAGACAGGGTTGCATCCAGGCAGGCCTTGAAGATCTCCAGAGAAGGAGACTCCACAGCCTCTCTGGGCAATCTGTGCCAGTGTTCAACCATCCTCACAGGAAAGTAGTGTTTTCTTGTGTTCAAGTGGATTTCCAGCGTTTCAGTTTGTGCNCTTTTTTCGGTTTTCTGTCACTACTAATGCCCTTTTCTCTTACAGTTTATTTCCATTATATATTTGTATAACAATAATACAATGAATCACAGAATTCATTGGAAGAGACCTCTGGAGATCATCTAGTCCAACCTCCCTGCTCAAGCAGGCTCACCTAGAGCATGGTAGACAGGGTTGCATCCAGGTGGGCCTTGAAGATCTCCAGAGAAGGAGACTCCACAGCCTCTCCGGGCAACCTGTGCCAGTGCTCTGTCACTGACAGTAAAGAAATTTTTTCTCACATTCAGGTGGAACTTCCTGTGTTTCAGTTTCTGCCCATTGCCTCTTGTCCTGTCCCCTGGCACCACCAAAAAGAGTCTGGCCCCATTCTCTTGACGCCTTTCATTTGCAAACATCAGTAAGATCCCCTCTCAGTCTTCTCTTCTCCAGGCTGAACAGACCCAGCTCTCGCAGCCGTTCCTCATAAGAGAGACAYTCCAGCCCTCTGATCATTTTTGTRGCCCYCTGCTGGACTCTCTCCAGTAGCTCCATGTCTCTCTTGTACTGGGCAGCCTAGAATTTGACRCAGTACTCCAGATGAGGCCTCACCAGAGCTGAGTAGAGGAGGAGRATCACCTCCCTCGACCTGCTTACAATATTCTTCCTAATTCACCCCAGGATTGGCCACAAGCACACATGGATGGTTCATGGTTARCTTGTTGTCCACCAGAATTCCCAAGTCCTTCTCCACAGAGCTGTTTTCCWGCAGGTCAGTCCCCTGTGCTGGTGCATCGGATTATTCCTCCCTAGGGGTAGGACCCTGCACTTACCTTTGTTGAACTTCATGAGGTTCTTCTCCACCAACTCTCCAGCCTGTCCAGGTCTCTCTGAATGGCAGCACAGCCCTCTGGTGTATCAGCAACTCCTCYCAGTTTTGGAGGCTACTCCTAGCCTTTGCCCAAGTGAGCTAAACAAGCTGAACTTTTCTGGGACATATCTCCTCAAAGCACCCTTCCTATACTCTATTTTCTGAGCACATCAAATGTGACACAACCCCCCACCAAAGGTTGCACTTGTGGACTGTGTTATAGTAAGTTACATATTCTACATAAGTTATGCTCCCTCTGCACCAGAACTGGACCATACATGGCTCAGAGGAGCTCATTCTGTGACAGCCATTGCTGTAGACATGTTTGTAGTTTCTGTAGCATCCATAACCATTCCTGTGCTCTGTCTGTCACTCATCACATCCCCAGAATTTCATTTGTCCTTTTCACATTAGTGGCTTGTAACCATCCTGTAACTAGCAGTAGTTTAGTCTCAATGTTCTTTTGTGAGATTTTAAAACAGATATCTTCTTTAACCTAAAATCTTTTGTACAAAGTTTGTCTTACCTGGAAAGCAKTTCAGTCATCCACAGAATCAGTATATGTATTTATTTGCACATAAATTATAATAATCCCTAATTACAGCTAAGTGACATATTATTGATCATTTTACTATATTGTAAAAAATCAATTTTCTGAAAACCAGCATAAGGGAATTTTATTTCAGTAAATKGATTATGATTTATTCTAATATTAGAAATGCAATTTCACGTAAATTAAAATGCTATATAGAAAGTTGTTGTCAAAATAAATTGTGACCAATATCTATTCTAAAAAATTAAAATAACTATAAAAATTGTGTTTATAAATAATATATATTCTGTTTCTCAGTGATTTTCCATATTTTAAAGAGAAAATATCTGAATTCCATCATCTTATGATGAAGAAATAGAAAGTCAGAATGGGAAGCAGAATTTGTTAAGCAGAGATTTACCATCTATTTTGAGAATCAGTCTAGATCTGAGTATGAACATGCATGCATATCTAAATCCTCTTTTAAAAATGTCATTTTGACTCTCTTTATAATTTAATTCCTGAACTTCATGATCGATATTTGTTTACTCTTTTGAGAAAGTAAATACTTCTTCAGTTAAAGTTATGTAATGCATTTGGTTATTTCTGAGAAGACCTAGCTTTAATGAGAAGCACAAATCCCATGCTCACATATACTACATGTGTGTCAGCTGGTCTTTGAATAAGGTAATAATATTAAAATTTAAATGTTAATTGAGTGCTAAAATAAATGCCAGAGAACAGAAAGAATTTATATGAAAGGATAAGCAGCTAATAGAGWGGTTACTCCTATTGTTTCAAAACCCACAACAGAAAGAATTAGTCTGCAGGCTACATGTGTGAATAAATCTAATAATTCTAAAGTTTTAAACTAGATTAAATATGATACTTTCATATTTTCAATCCATATGATACAGAGACTCATTAGGTCTTGTATATGTTGAAATTTCTGAGCAAATATCTTTGCAGAGAGAGTACTTACTGAGTCTAAGGAGAAAACGTGCAGGAAAAATATACTGGAGAGTAAATATCTAGGTCCTAGCACTGCAGCTGGATGTATATGAATGAGCACTGGTGTGGACTCAGCCAACCTTGTTCCATGTAGGAGTGAGATTTTGCTTGTTTGCATATAACTGTGTATTGAGGTCCCAGTGGTGCATCTGCAAGATATATCTAAATAAACCCAAGAGGTGTATGTGTGAATATTAAAAAAGCCGCTAGCAATTCYAACTCTTTGTATGACTAAGAGATCATATGTCACTGTTGCAAAGTAACTACCATGAGCCTTAAAAAAAAAGAAAACAAAKTTGAAAGTAAATGTAATTGCACTGAAGAATATTCACAGAAACAGACTTTTTAAATGTGGCTTATCTACAACATCTTCACATTTTAATTAGTATTTTAAAAGCTTTTTGGATGGATGAATAAATCTGAGTAAAAATTAAATGTTAAAATCAGCTCTAGGTAAGCACTGCTGAAACTGTTGGCAGCATAAACAGAACAATTCTCCACATCAGAATGTTCCTGTTTTTCATTCTGAAAAATTTTTTGGTAATGTATTTTATAAAAATATATACTATATAAAATTATTTAAAATGTACTTATCATCTATACAAAATCGTATACAATCTTTTTAATAATATATATAAAATTTTGCTTTTCTAGTAAATGTACTAACTTGGGAATTTGAAGATGTAGAAGTAAAAYTTTGTACTGATTTTGGTATCTCATTGAGTAAATGTTAAAGTAGGTAACATATTTTTGAATGCTACCTAGATAATATAATACTATATAACAAGATAATGTACTTTGTATAACAAACTTTTTCATTTTTATTWTCAAAATTTCTCCGTACAGATGGGTGAACTTCAGTCTTGTTTAACTCAGTTACACACTGAGCAGTATAACCCTTTTTATTGTAGGGGATAATTTCTCATCCACAATGACATGACAAGATCAAAAACCTCAATAAAAGATTAACTCTACAGACTTGCAGTTGTGTTATTTCATCTGTAGATTTATAACCTAGAAATAGATCTTTTCCAAGAGAAATCGAGATTTCTATATAATCTTATAGCTTAAGTTGAAACCTGGGAAGTTTTCCAAAGAATATTTAAAAATCTGCTTTCATAACAGCATGGAAATTTTAATATGAATGGATCCTCATGAAGATTTCTTATATAAAACTTCCACTGATCARTTTAACCCTATGAAAAAAATGAAACCATCATACAAGAAAAATTCTTAACTGAACTTCAGCTTTTATATTATGTTTCCTTCCTTAAAACATTTGTACATTTTATTTCCATCATTACTGAAATTGTGTGGGCTGGTGTGTAGTTCTCTCTTGCTATTAGATACAAAAACCTCTTTTCTTTCGTAGATGTTCTTTTCCTTTTCTTTTGAAAAGTTATTTTACTTTAAGTAGTAGGTTCAGACTCTTAGAAGAATATCACTTTTTGGTTTTCCTTCCATCTCTCTTGTGCGATGGTTAAGATATGAGAAAATTAAACTACTGTTTTCTTCAGAAGTTAYTTCTGCCTTCTGCACTGACTACTGCAAAAATTCTTGCTCTTTTTCAATGGCTTTGAAGAATTAGCTGTAAATACATTTGTTTTTCTCTGTAATTACCTTTTTGTTTTAAAAAATGTATTTTCTTGTAAATTTGATCTCAAGAAAATCATATCAGATTTAAATCACAATTATAAAYCTTCTCTCATTTTTCTTCCTAAAAAGGAGGCTACTCTTCCTTCTTTGCTTCACTCACTTTTTTTCCGTAGTGTCAAAATATATGAAATATGAATACTCCTTCATATTTTTTATTCTTGTTTTATTTTTTCCTGCTTCTTGTAGTCCTTTCTGAAAATGTTTGCTTTCTACARTCATTTAAATTATTCCATCAAATACTATTGTTAGCTCACAAAGAGTATTTATAATGTCTGTACTTTTTTGTCAGATGTTTAAATGTCCTCACAGGTCTGTTATTTCTTCTTTACTGTCCATAATGTGAGTTTATATTAAAAAAAAAATAAATCAAAATGTTATTTTTGGACAATAAATATTCTATTTTTAATACATTAATTCTACATTGTTTCTATTTATGCTGGTAAAATAATTTTATGAGCTTGTTCAAGCAATAAGCTAAAAGTATGGACGGCACCRTTCCTTAGCTAATTAAGAAATCAAAATTTCAACTAGTGTATTAGTTTGTGTGTTAGAATACTGTTTTGGTGACACATATGCCAGAACTCTATCAAATATCAGTATTATTCCTGCATAAAGAAAATGAAAAATCCTATGACAGTCAGCCACTTCTATCAGTGCTATAAGTGATTAGGAGCTTCCTAGTAGAAACAAAACATTCAAGAATAAAATTAATCAGAAAAAGGATATTTGAGAAATATTGTACTGCATGAGGTCTACAGCCTGTATAAGTCAGTTCCTGCTATGACATTTTGGCAGATTGTCAGCTAAAATTGCAGCTTGTTTAGGTGAAATAATATGGAAATTGACATTTAAAAGATAGAGTAATTCCAAAAAAGGATAGAATGAAGTGCTAAGGGTTTAGATCTTCAGTTTTTGGTTCCAGGACCGATAGAGAATGAAGCTGTAGATTTGTCCAACCAATGATGAATAACAAAGTAGGTCTTTTTCTCATGTCAAAGACAGAGGAAGGTTAAACGGATAATGACGGCAGATAATGGATACAGTAACAGTGCACACAGATTGGAATGTAAATTCAGTTTCATACACAATCCAGAAATGAAGTTTTCCTAAACTAATCCCTCCTCTATCGAACAAGACRGTCTTTAAGGATCCATCTTTATAGAATTGAAATGCGATGTTAAGATCAGTAGAGTTCCTCTTTCTAACTTTACTCACTCTATTAACCACAAAATTAAATGTGCCTTTTCAGAGGTATTGGTAACAAAATGACAAGTTAATTTCAAAATCATAAACTGTAAATATTTCTTTTCTGTTTGCTTGACTGAACACTTTTTAATTTTAAATTTGGAAAACCATTTGCATTCCCAATTGGAGTGATTTAGCATAATAAAATAGAGAAGAAAAAGAGAGAGAGAAGTTCTGATGAAGGATCAGAAGAAAACAATTATGTCTAAATATTTATAACCTACATAATTAAATCACAGCCCCAGGCAGCAATCAGTTAGTTGGAGGCAAAAATGGTATCTTATTGTATAGCCATAAGAGTATCAACAGAAAAACAAATTCAAGCACAAAAAGGAATGCAGAAGGTCTACCTCAATTGACCTGTAAATTGAACAATTATGAGGCAGCACATAACCTGGGACACTAAGAATTTAACTCCTCTTTATCAAATGATTATAAACCTCATATGACTTCTGAAATTCTTCATATGCACTAGATAAATCTCGCAGATTTTCAGAGGGTATTTCTGTCATTTTTGGCCTAAGAAAACAGAATCCCCAACATTTTTCTTCAAATATTCTTTAGGTAGAAGAATTAAAATAGCTTTGTTGCTTTCATATTTTCTGATGTGTTCAACAAGAGTTTTTCCTGTATCACAGAAGTGGGCAAAATAATTCATTAGTTTCTAAGGAAGCAAGAACAATAGAAAATGAAAACATTTAGGAAGCTCAAAATTCAATAATTTTGCTAGATAAAAGAATAAATTAACAAGCTGATTTTAAAAGTGTATCTCCATTTTACATATCAAAACAGTGACACCTGGTGAAGTTCAGGGACTCAGAGCAAACAAGACATAAGAGAGTCCTAGATCACACACCCAGGTAACATAATTCTGCTCCTTCAAGTCAAGCAAGTCTGTGTCACCTCTCCAAATCTCTTTGTGCCTTCAGTCCAATCTACCATCACTACTTCTGTCTATCTGGATGGTGTTTCAGAGACATAGCCCCCATTAAGTAACCTTCCTCTTTGCTAATCATGGAAGAAATCAAGCAGCTGCATACTCACCATCAGCTGAAACTGAGTCAGAGTCAAGTACCATTAGTGAACAGCTGGCACTAAAAGCCAAGCTATTTTCGTACYTCTGCTAGTGAACATTAATGACATTCTCCCTTCACACCGCACTGTCGTCGTAACTCTTCTCTAAGAGCTTTGTTTTCATTGTGTGCACTGAACATTTCCTTTCACATCACCGCCTAATCTCCAAATACTTTATTGGATATTGTTAGCACGCTGCTTTTGCTTTACTGATAGCACAATATTATTCCTATGTCTAAGACTTGYCTTTCATTTATTGCTTTAATCCTTCTGCTTTTGAGGGGGAAGCAGGAGAGGGTGGATTTTTGTTTTTATTTGATTGRTCTTTCTTTAATTTAGATGGTTCTCCTGATCACTAGATACCATCTTTGTCACTCTGAATATCAGTCTTCAGCATCACACTATTAAGCAATATATTTATTTGAGTTCCAGTCCCCTCAGGTTTCCATAGTAACTGTTGCTTACTACAAACCCTTGTAAACTGATCAAACAAAGCCGTGGTATCTGTGAAAATCTGACTGGGGGAGGAAAAGACCCCATCTGAAGTTTACTTTGTTATTAAAAGGTGTTTAAGTAAATTCATGGAGGATGGTTCCACCTATCACTGTTTGATATTGTGATCCAGATACAACCTCCAGTTCTAAACTCCCCAAGTCAATGATTTCCAGAAGCTGGAAGTATCACTAAGGAAGATGTGTCCTGGGAAGGACTCTATATCTGTGTGTGCAGGTCCAAGTACCACAACTGAAGTGTGGATCATGGGTCAGAGGGACTGAGGTGCCTGCAACTGAAGAGACCAGATTGGTGTGTATGATAGGGATGCATCTGTATCAGTGTGGGTAAACTAGCAAGTATCAAATTGGACTAGCAGTTAAACAGAAGAGGTTTGAGAGGCAGGTATTGGAGAGGCCATAAG
This sequence comes from Rhea americana, assembly GCF_003343005.1. NCBI lineage: Eukaryota > Metazoa > Chordata > Aves > Rheiformes > Rheidae > Rhea > Rhea americana. Next base: position 141,432 of record NW_028186138.1, read on the forward strand.
TCTGGGCTGGATAATGGAGGGACCAGCAGGTCTGACAGCTGGCTACTGGAGGGGCAAGGGGTCCAAGCCAGGTACTGGAGATGCTGCGGGTCTGGGGATCAGCTACTGGTAAGTTCATAGCAGCTGCTGGAGAGATCCATTTGCATATGTGCACATTTGTATGTGAAGCAACTGGGAGATCTGGGGATCTGGGAGCTGGCTACTGGATAGACTGTGTGTCTCAGGCCAGTTACTGGAGGAATCCATAGTGCATATATGTATATACCTGTATATATATGTACAAACATATGTATGTGCGTATACACATACATACATATGGTTATATATATATATACATATATGTATACATATATATGTATGTATTTTCCACTTTCAGGACTTTCATCCTGGTCAGTTAGAGAGGTGGAGAGGTAGTGCACATTATGTTGTGCGAGTGCAGTGATTTCTGCCTTTGTTGTTCAGTACAGCCGGCTATGTATATGTGTATTTATGTATATATATATATACATATATGTATACACACACATGCACACACATATATCTATGTACATATGTATATATGTATTTTGTGGATATCTGCCTGTCATGAACATACATTCAGGCTCACTACTGGTTGGACTTGGTGGCATGGAGCTATGGCAGCCTCACTTCTGTCAGATCTGGCAACTCCTAGCACCCAGGACCAGTGCTGAGGCTAATGGCATGCTTGGCCATGTCTCTATTACTATTGGCTCTTACCTTCAGCGCAGGTTGGCTGCATTAAAGCTGAGTTTGGGGAATAAACTCTGGTCTGGACTTGTCACCTCTGTCTGGAAATTGACTGAGAATGTACTAATGGGCCAGTTCAGAAGTGTGCCTTGAACACTTATAACAGTATATCATTAAATTAGGCATTGTCAACAATTAAGTTTCAGTGTCTGGGCTTCTGCCCTGCAATTTTTAAAATACATTACCCTAAATATAGTCTTTATTGATGTCTCCCTAAATTGATAAGCTTTATTCAATTCCAACCTACCTAGTACTATGGTGGTGTGTTGTTGCACGTAATGCACTAATTGCTCCTAATCAGTTATTTATTTTTGAATTTATTCTTTTTACATGGCAAATGTGCTCCCCTCACTGTTTCGGCTCTTAATCATTCATCTGTAATCTTGTTCATCAGTGGGAATGGTTCAATTAATGCCAAGGTAACACGATTGTAGGAACTACTTTTCTCCAGAAGCRTAAGAGATAGAGAAGCTTCCACTTCCTCTTACAAATTGACTTTCTGAGTTATGATCTGTCCTGTTTGCAAAGAAAGAAGAAATGATGGAAAGGTTGTAACATGAAAGTCATCTGGAACTAGAGCCACCACCTGGCAGCTACACCTTTTACTCTGCAGTGGGAATCACAAGTCACAAATCACAAAAGTTGGCCTTTTTGGTAGCTATCCAAAATTTTAACAGATTTTTATTGTAATGGATTTTTCATGCCTCTAATTTGAACAATAAACCAAGATTTTCCACTTCTATTTCTCCAGGGACTACTTTCCTAGATAGCACTTAAAATTACGGTATTTCATCCTTTCGCATTCTAAGCCTAYACTCCCTTGAATTCTAGGCCTTACACACATTTAAGTCCCAAGCACAAGATTCTGCAGGTTCTCATCAGCCTTTGAAATCCCAGCAATGGCTACAGAGAAGTGAGTACCACTGATGGAGGTGGATATTCCTAGGGCAGGAATTCCCAGGTCTCAACTGTTACGTGACATAGGCCTAGGGATCCAGTTTCTACGCTAGAATAGCACTGGGGAGTAGCAACGGCAGGCAGTATTAGATCATCCCTATCACACACACAGAAAAAAAGTAAAAAAGAAAAAGGAGACTTGTGATAGCTTTTCATTTCAGCTATGTATTATTTTCCTTTGAAAATAAACTAGGTCAAGGTGAAACATACTTGAAGGACAGACAGAATTATTGCCTTCTGAGCATCCTTTGGGGAAAAATAACCAGAGACTATAGGTTATTAGAGGAAAAGAAAGAAAGAGAGAAAGGCACAGTAAAAAGCTGGAACTCTGCAGCTCCTGAACAGCCTATGAGCTGACTGGAGCAGACAGCCAGACCTCAGAGACAACGGAAAAATATTCTTAGGGAATAGAATGGACTGAGTAATTCCTTAAACTGCTGAGTGACTGCAAGCATTCAGTGGGGAGAGGAGAATTTACAATCCCTATTTATTTCTACTCTTCTTTACCAGTTCACTTAGAGTGTTGCTATTTAAAAAGTTATTTGATTTGATTTGATTTTCTATTTCACCATATAGAGAAGTTGAAGACAGTTGCTTTCCAAGGTCTAGTCTATTCAAATTCTTGATACACACCTAGAAAGCAGAGTTTTTAGGTGAGAACACCATGGAACATTGCTAATGTCTTCACTGTTTTGATCCTGGGATTCTTACATCACTGGAAAATGTACTGGGGTTTGCAAGCTCAGTCAGTCCACCTTCATCCCCCAAGGTGATCCAGTCATCATCCACAAGTTCCCCAGCCACATTAGGAGATGAATGAACCTAGAATCATTATGAAATCTCTCTTATATATTAGTGCTGTCTGTATCCAAGTTCAGGAACATAGTCAAAATCCCCTTGAAGAGAATATGACGTGAACACCCTCTCCATATCAGATTGTGCATTACCATCCTTGGACAAGGATTTTGGACCTTTAGTGCCGAGCACAAGAACTCTCCCAGATGCTGGTGTGTTTGTGGAAGCATCAAGTTTGGAATACAGTGGTACACAGTATCTTTATTCTTAATACCAAATAATTTTCTACAGAAATAAAATGATCTGCCTCTTCTCCAACTCAACATCAAATCATACGCAATTTTGTTTGTGGGGACAAGAAAAGACAAGACTAGTGAACATAGCAGCTGAATATGTGATCTTAGGCTTTGCTCTGCCCCATGGTCTGACTCTAATGCATTAATGACGGAATGAAAGAAAATTTCAAAGCAAAATGAGCAAAAAACAAATGAGGAGACTGAAGGCATAAGTGGAGCCATTTTGTTATATAAAGTTAAAATTAAAGTCAAAGCTTAGGGAGATAATTCTAAAAAGTAATCAAACTGAAAAATAAAATCAAGTGCCAAACCTTGACCACAAAGGAAGATGGCAATATTCACAACTATCACATGACATTAACCTTCTGCATAATAAAATATTGGTAAGTGTAAAGGGAATGTAAAGGCTGTGAGTTACCTACAAGGGATGCAGTATAACACTAGAGTGAATTTACATTAGCAAAACCAACACAAARGTGACATGAAGTTTGTAGTTCTTCTTTTTATCTGTTGCTATTGTGGATGAAAGAACAACTTCTCTTAAATGTCTCTGTGTCAGAAAGAGGGACATATGTAGTGGCATGACATGGCACCACTCAATAAGTTTCAAATATCAACACACAACTCCAATTTTGAAGGAAAAAGTTGATTCTGAAATGTTTATGGTAACACAGTAAGAATAATTTTCCTGAATATAGGTCAGATAAAGACAATTCCACATCATTCCCTCAACCAGCATGAAGCAAATGGTTCAGGAACTGCAGCTTTTCACTAGTTTGATATTACTTAGCCTGTGGGAAATAGGGCTTCAACACCTTCTGATTTTAGAAATTCTTTCCACCTTTTTTTTTTTTCACTTACATGCCAACATACAGAMCTAATAAAAAAATTGCTTCAGATTTTGATAGTATTCTTTACCAAATAAAATGATATCAAAGGTAAAAACTTTTATTTTCCCCCCACTTGTATTGAAGACTACCTCTAAGCTGTTTGGAAAGTATTTAAAATGAGTGCCAAATTAGGGGGGRGGGAACACATAAAAAGCTTAAAGTCAAATGATTTGTTCTTCCACTAAGATCATTAAAAAGCTTGAATGAGACAATAACCAGAATCCCAAATTTCCCTGACTGTGTGTTCTTCCTATGGTATATCTTCTAGGAAGCAATCTAAAATTTAGAACTTGCTCATCCTTTTTGCTGCATTTCTTGACCTTCATCTGAGGAACGTAAACCACTTCTATGGATTATATCCTATAATTCTATTTAAAAAAATACAGAAATGCATTAATATTTGGGAGTTGGGTCAACTAGACTAGCAAAATGATCAAATAAGGAGAATAAAAAACAGGATTTTAAAACTTATAAACTCCCAGATAAGTCAAAGATAAATGAAAAGAATAATCTATATGCTATATATTTAAATATCTGTCTTCTGTTTAGTATATTTTCCTTTGTGCAATTTTATTAAAAATCAAATAGGAAAAGCATCAAAAGTAATATGTGTCAACACATTAATCATTATCCAAATGAATAGAAAGTTGATGGTTTTGTATCTGTAAGATGCATGTTGCCATATTATCAAATATATTAGTAATGAAAGTTGCCTAGAGATTTTCTAATAWCTAGCAAGTTATAAAACAGAAATTCACTCTATTATCAACTGAATGTCCCATTCAGTTGGGTATAATATATGCAAGGAAGAGAACTGAGATTCTTGGAGTGTGACAAAAAGCTGAGAGTGAACACATATGTCATATATGACTTAACAGATCAAATTCTCTGTTTTGTTTTCTTCTACAGGAAATCATCATACTAGAACTCAATTAACTTCATTCTTGGAAGAAAATATGTTTTTATTTACAGTTCTAATAAGCAAAAATAACAGGTACACTATTTAGAAGAGACATAATATAATCAGTGCTTATCAGTTCACAGTAGAAGCAGTATAATCAAATCATCAATGTACTGAGCTTGCTTATGTGTTAATCTCTGTATAGTTTCCTTCCATTTAGAATGAACAGCATTATGTTTCCTGCATCATTTGTTACATAGTAGCTAATTAAATTTGAAGAATTATGACCAGTCAAAATTAATCAGAACTGTTTCATTCAATTTATAAATGTAAGGACAAAGATTCCATTAGAAAATAAAAAGATAATTATATCTGAAGATTTTTTCATATTGTGTTGCAAAGCTTTCTGAGCAAAGGTTTAGAGGAAAAGTGGGAAAGGAGGAGAGAAAGGCAGAAGAGTGAAGAGTTCAGAAGAAAAAAGAAAAAAAAATAATGTTTTATCTTAAAAACCTATAAGGACTACCAAATTCCAAGAGCTGTCAACAATGTTTAGAGTTCTGTAATTAGCAATAGATTCTAAATATAACCCTTAACAACAATCTACCATTTCTCTACCCAGATGGGATGAATTCATAAAGCAAGAGAAGAAAGTGAACTATTTTAACTGTAGAGACATAAAAAGAACAGACAGGCTATTATTCAATTTATTTTTTAGATCCTTCRGGTCCTATCTTGTCTGTTTACATAGTGATGTAAAAGAATATGATATGAAAAGAATTTTAGACTATTATTAATCCTATTTTACGCATTGAGAAAATAGATTAGAAAAGCAAGATCACATTCAGGCTGACATAATGGCTAAATGAGAAAACAGGTGAAGTAGTTGTGCAATTTTGCATATGTACTCCATTTAAGTAAAAGAAAGATAGTAATGATAATCTTAATGTAGATTAAAAGGGTAAAATGGAAGGAGTTCAGAACTGCAGTGCATCTATCACCCACCACTATTTCAGTTAGAAATTAAAGTTACAGACAAGGAGAGATTTTGTGCAATCTATATTYTTAAATTTTTGCACAGCCTATTCACATCCAGGTCAAATATTTGGGCTTTGTGCAAGTGGAATGAATTTTACCAAAATTGCTTAATCTGAAGATGTGAATCAGGTCTATAAATGGGGTACAGCTGAGAAACTTATGCCTTTTTAGTCTTAGTGATCTTTTCTCACTTAAAAGGAATGTTCACATGGGAAACTCATAACATAATTTACTGTGTGTGAGAAAGGCCCATGACATTGTATTGTATTGTGCAAGCACAGTATAATATCTGAAAGAGTGATAGAACAAAAATTATCTGTATTGTTAGGAATGAGCACACAAATTACAACTCAGGCCCTTCCACYTCTCTACCTATTCTATCCAAAATTAAATTAACCTTCTACTTTTCAGTCTTCTGTGAAAATTTGTCTAGTGCAATGAATTGTCACTCAAGGAAACAGGATTTCTACAGGATATGTTGTTGCCTGGTGCTGGAATCCTCACAGAAGTTACTGTGATTTTATGCATGAGAGAGAGATGAGATCCCRTCTAGTAAATAAATGTGCCAGACCTCTATTTTCAGGCAGTGGAAAGTCCTACAGCATGAAACAAACATGAGGTGAAAGCACAAGATAGTGCCTCGCTGGTTTTGTTACCAGAAAAGTCAAATTCAAGGAAAATTGCACTGTTAGACTCTGTAAGGCGCTCAGCTCAGTTCTCTGTGCATTGAAAGCTAACCCTATTTTAATGCTTTATGGTAGTCATAGCATTCACAAGGCCTGGTAGAGGTTATATAGGACTTGTACCTTTCTGGAGCAATAGCTGGAGGCCAGATAGAATAACCTATGGCATCTTGGATAGCATAAGGAACCTACGCATGAACCAGGACCTACGTTTCTATCAGTAATTTAGGCAGAAGAAAATGGTGGAAGCAGGAACRCTGGAAGGCAGGTGAAATGGCAAACACCAAGCTGAAGTTTGCAATTTTGTGTGAGATGGGGGAAGTAAGGGATTTACATTGCAAAAAAAGATTAATGATAGACATTAGGAAAACTTTGTAATGGAAAGGGATTTATGAGGGAGAAATGTTTTTTAAGGAGGCTGTGGAATCTCACTGAGGATTTGTAYGGGCACACTTCTCATGGTAATGGCTCAGCCTAACTTGAGGAAAGAGGTGACCTCTGAAAGCCTTTTCCCTTCCTAAATTCACATTGTTTCCTGGTTGTCATTAGAAAGAGGAGAGGAGAAACAGTGGCATACCTTTTCAAATCATTCTGTAATACTGATGAATACTGAGGTSTATCTAAATCATCAGAAGAAAGTGGCAAAACAGAATTATCTCTGCAAGAAATTAATATTTAACAATACTTTAAAATAAGTAAAAACTTCAGCAAGACCATATTTGAGCTATGAATTGTTTATGATATTAAGGATCAATATGCAACAGTTTGAACCTTGTACTTAAATGTTACTAGCATAATAACATGATAGCTTTCTATTATTGTTGTTGTTGTTGTTGTTGAATTCTATAGGAACTAATTAAAATTGCTGTAAAATTTTCAAGTATTGCTCACATGTGGATTTTGAAATACAATAAATAGTTTCAATTTCAGCTTAGTGAAAATTAAAATGCTGTTTGTCTTACTACTGCCTTCTATCTGGTTCTGTCAGTGTAACACAGTCCTATTCAATTCTTATTGTGAGACTGAAAAGTCTCTCAGGAATCTTGCTGTAAAAAAAAAAATATTGAAGTGAGAAGGCTCATATGGTTATGTTAGAAATCACATGTAATTTTGAAATACATCACTCATTTTGCTCATGAAAAATTTTAGAATCACTCTTCTAATAAAATGAAAGCTGTAAAAGGTTAGTCCATATGTCTTAGATGTATAGGTATAAGCAGAAATTGTAGATACACATAGTTCAGTGTACGGATTGAGCAATGCAATCTAATGCTCCTCTCTACAGATTTAGATCCATTCAAATTAATGAAAATATTTGAAAATTACTTTAGCRTGAGGTCAAAATCAGATGTCTTATATTTAGTTCAACTTATTTTAGCAAAGAATTATTTTCATCATTGTTATGTCTGAATACCTATGCCTGAATACCCATGCTATATATTGCATAGGAACCTTAAATGTATTGAGTTTTGACTTAAACATATATGTCTGGAAACCTCATGATTCATGACACAAGAAAGAAAATGAATGCAGCATTTTGAGGTTTGTGGGGGCATTTTGTTTTGTTTTGATTTTTACTGTGTTATCACTAATACAACTTTCATTATTTCACTACTGGAGAATTACACATACATTTTTATCTGAGGGTATAAATTAATTTACCAGAACTATGTCCAAGAACAAATTTCTTTCCTTCTCATTGGAGTAGAAAACATTCAAAGCTAATCAGCCCCATAGATACTAGAATGATTAAATTTTTAACCCAGTATAGGTCTGTTTTTGCTGAAGAATGGATCTCCAAGGCTTAAAAAAGGTTTGAAGAGAGTAATGAGCTATTAGCAGGACAATTAGCAGAATTTCAATTACCCAAATTGTCCATTCTTCATGACAAGGAAGAGGTTACCTTTGCTGGCCAAAGGCAATCTCCCTAGTCAAAGGAACAGCTGTCCAACAAGGAAGGTTAGCATCTCTACAGTTTTTGTAGATTTTGACAGTTCATATAACTTTAGTCAGCAATAGTTTTGAGAACTGTGACAACTGAGTTTTTTATTCTGGGAGCTGTACAAAAAGAGATAAGCTGAAAGACGGAAGTATCTAAAAAAAAAAAAGAAAGAGAGAGAGAGAAAAAAAATGACATAGAGAAATAAACAGTTGAAAGACAGTGCAAACACAGATATGGACTGCACAAGCATATAAATCATGTTTTTCACTAGTCTCTGCATATGGACTAAAAGCTTAGCTTGTCCTGATCTATAGGATAAAACTTGGATTACATTTGCTGTTGACTTGATATCTGCTTGCAGTGATGACAGGAACTGAGTTCCTGTTTTTCTCTGTTGCCTGTTCATTATTCTTTGTGTGAAGAAACATAAAAGCTTTTTTTCAAAAATAATCACTGACTTTTTATAAAGATGATAGCTATTATTCTTTATATGACTGAGGCTAGATATCATCAAATTCAAAATGTTTTGTAGAATGGAAAACAAAGCAACTTGAAGAGGATTTTTTTTAATTTGATTTTCATAAGACTGTAAAACAGTACATAAGTATTGTGGAATTATTTATGAAAAGAAAGATTTTTTAAGTTGTATTTTAAATAGAATTGAAACAAAATATATTTTATTGAAAGACTGAGGGAGAAATAGCATCTCTGTTTTTACTGGCTTAGATTCCATGTTATAACATGCATTTACACAGCCAGACAGTCTCTCCTCATAAATAGGGCTGTTTGGGCCTCTCATGTCATTCTGTAAATAAATCTTTGTTGGCAGTGAAGTCAAATTCATCTGAAAACTCCAAGTAGCACAGTTGCATTTCATCTAGTTGTCATGTTGCTGCTTCAAAAAATATTTCTTCATCATACAGCATAAGATTCTTTGATAGCTTTTGAACATCTGTCAAGTATAATTTTATTACTAGATATCTCCTTTGTCTGCCAAATTAGCTATTGATTCCCGCTTAGTGGGAGCAATATATGAAATATCTCACACTCTTAGCTATGTATCATCAACAAAATCATCCACCCAGCTGGTCCACTGTTGCCCATAGTCAATGATGAACAATTGAAATTCAGACCTGGACTTATATTAGTGGCAGAACATGTCAAATCACAAGACAGAATCAAATTTGGTGATGAAAGGGCAGGCCTTGCAGTGACAGTAAACATATACAGATAAAAAAAAAAAATCAGCAGTAAACAGTGGGATTCTGCCTAATGAATGAGCAGGAATTTTTGAAGTGTAGGCGTATATTCACAGGAGTAATAAGAGGGAAAAAAAGAAGAAATGTGGTGCACAAGAGACAAGTTGCATTCATATACAGAGCCAAGATACTAGGTATAAAAAGGCAGGAACAGATACCAGAGCAAACCATAAGAATGACTACTGTAAAAGAGCTGAAAGCAAGAGTCATTCAAAAGTCAAATTAATAAGTACCTTTAAGGGGAAATCCAGACTATGACCCTCTGAAATCTCAACATCTCTTGGAAGAACAAACCAATTCTACATAGCAAAGATTTAACTAATTGGCTGAGTAAGCTAAGAAGTAAAACTTTTGGAAGCTAAACTAATGAGAGGGCCTGAGATTATTGAGATATGCATGTTATTGAGAGAGAAAAGCAGATAAAAGCAAGCATTAAGAAAGATCATTTTTAGTTTCTCTTTGTTGAGAACCAATTTATAAAAGATACATGCCAGAAGCAATCAAATGAAAGAGTAGAAAAACATAACTTTACATGGAGTTCATAGACCTATCTGGTTTTCCTCCATTAAACTATGACTTATATATATGCAGTTTTTATAAGAATGAGAAAATATCAAAGATACATATGAAATAATTGTTACTATTTAATCTCCAAATTATAAATACTGTGAAGAGCTTATAAGAATATCTTTGTGCAACATAAATAGCTATGCCTAAACTCTTATAGATCTATAATATGCATATAATAACATACATATATACATATATTTAAGATACGCATGTACTATCATTGGAAAAAATCTGGGTGTTGTTGCTGTACATATAAACAGGCTTTAAAAATATAAACACCCTATATAAATATAGCTTATTTAATTGCCTGTCTCACTCCACAGTAAGCAACTTCCTAAATATAAGCAAAGAGAGATAGGATAAAAGAAAGGTAGTTTAACTAATTAGTGAATGTTCCTTGACAGCAGATCCCAATTACTTCCTTAACCAATTACATTAGTTAAGGCCTGTGTCCATCCTGATGTCATCTATATGGGCACTGCAGACGTACTTATCTGAAAGTTCCATGTAACATGTCTGGATTTAATCTAATTGCCATGTTTCTGCTTCAAAAATTATGTCTTCCTTCCAGGGTATAAGATTTCTTGAGAGCTCCCAACAGCTGTCATGTAAAATTTTATTAGATATTTACTTTGCCTGACAAATCAACTGTTCATTTTTGCTTTATAAGACCCGTGACTTCTACRAGCCTTTCATCCTGCTACAGCTGGTCCCAGCCATTGCTGGAAAGTCATAGCTGTCTAACTGCATAAGAAGGAGGAAGCAAATGAGTATACACTGCTCCCTATAGTAGACAGTTCAGAGTTTCAGAGGTTTTCCCAAGATTTTTCATGAGCAAGTTCCGGTTCCAAAATATGTTTCTCTTTGATCAGTTCCTTGTGATGTATTTTTGCTAGATACCTGCTAGCTGATGATACCAGCAGCAAGGCTTTCAGTCTCCTCCACCTCTTTCTGGTTAACATTGGTCAAAGGTGTGGGAAAATGATAGCAGAGGGTTTTCCTAATATCTCACACCCTAGAAATTTAAGCCTGGATTACAAACTCTTTGCTCCTGTAACTTTCTCTTTAACAACTCTGATAATTGTCAAGAATCTCCTCCTCTTTGCAACTTACTTCTCTCCTGAGCTGTAGAAAAAAAGTAATAGCAAATTAATCCTGTAGGTTATTCATCATGCTGCCTTTTGCTGACCTATTACTGTGAGGTTAATTCATCATACCTGGTAGAGATTGGGAGTTAGCCATATGGCATCATCCTTGTTCATGCCTAAAGCCAACCCAAACTTTCCCACTATGCACTGAAGCAATATTTTAATTGATGCTTTAATGCAGTATAAATTTATCAAACTAGGACCTAAACTTGATGTGAATTAAGGCAGTCGTATGCTGCTATAGGAGTAAACCATCACYCTTTCATTTGTTGCGCTGTAATTTGTAAAAATTTAGTATGATTTCATAACTAAAAATCACCTATCATCAAAAAAATAATTCAAGACGCATAGGTGAAAACACAATAGAATTATTTCTTTCACACAGCACAAAAAACTTTGCCCTTTCCAATCATTAATGACTTCCACTCACTAATCACCAATGATAAGTCAAATGAGGACAATCAGGCGATCATACCTCCAGTATAATTCATTCACTTCAAATATTCCCTTTGACTTAGACTTCAGAAACTACCTCAAGGGATTTTATTTGATTAATTGCTCTTACATCATTAGTTAATTAAAAATATATATTTTGTAGCTTATGATGTAAATCCTAAATTTAACAATCCGTTCTCTTACTTGTCCACCTTCAAGAGTTCAAACATAGTTTAAGCTGCTCAAATTAAAGGAGGAAAGTCATACCGTCAAGAAAAGGGTGCTGTCATATGGGCCAAACTTGGCTGTACTCATTCTGTCATTCTCTTTTCTCTTTCATAAAACAGCATAAGACTTTACAGTACAAAAGATTGTTCACAGAACATAGATTTTTATATATAAACTGACTAATGTCAGGAAAGTCAGAAATGAGATTTCCGCTCTCATCTGTTTCATTTCTGCCTTTTCCTTCATCTTTTCCCTCCAAACATATTTTTGCCCCTTAGTGCATTTAATACTGTTATAATAGAATTGACTCAATTTTATTTATAAGTTATATATCACTTATCAAGAGTTATATAACCCTTTTAATAAGGCAGTGATGCCTGTCTAGTTTAGATTATTATCCAGCAAACATGGAAACAATTTTATTTTTATTATTAGCACAAATTTCCATCAATAGCATTATACATAAAATGAAACACAAATAAGAATAATAACAGACCCAATTTACGGATTTTGCATACTTTAAAAGAGCGTACATGATGAAATAATGTTCAAAAGTATATGTAAAAAGAACATATGCTTACTGTATRTTTTATGAGCATAAATAAGAAGGGAAGTAAAAGCTTGAAAAGTAATATTTTCTGTAAAGATTTCACATGTTCTTAGATGTGACAGTTCCTTCACTTTGACATGAAATGTGGAGAGAGCTACAGTAATTATGAAGCTATGTGGATAAATACTGTCTTACAGAACTGAGGCCATTGCAAAATACATGAGAAAATAGAATGATTAAAGCAGAAATAATGAATTACAGAATGCAGMTACTACACTGCAGTCTGGGTATTTAAATTATCCTTATTTCCAATRTCTTTCTCCTTTTGACAGTCTGCAATACAATTGAATCTCACTTTTTTCAATGAAATGTAAAAGGCAAATTGAACACTCTTTTAAGATGAAAGAAGGAAATGGAAGGCAAAAGAATTAATGATTAAATTTTCTTCTTCTTTTTTTTTCCTAATTTGTAATACCGCAAAACTTTACCAAACTGTTCCGWTGCTTCTGCTCACCAGATCTTTTCCCAGAAATGCCTCTGTGGAAATCAGTACAACGATATGCTACTATAAAAAAAACAAAATATGTTTTATCTAAAGCCAAGGTATCAGTATCATGATTGTAACTCAGCGAAATATATTTCTCTATGACACATGGATAGACAATCTGACTAGCTGATTGAATGATCATTCCAGGCTTAATAAATCTATGTATTTTTTTTTTTCATTTTCCCCTTTATTTTACAATCTGCTAAGCACTGAGCAATTTTCCAAAATAGTAGAATCATAGAATAATTCAGATTGGAAGGAACCTCTGGATAATTAAGGTTGGAAGGAACCTCTGGACATCATTTAGTCCAACTCCTGACTCAAAGCAGAGTTAACTTGAAGGCTAGGTCAGGTTGCTCAGGGCCGTGTCTAGCTGAATTTTGAAAATCTCCAGGAGTCACATCATCCCTGAGCAGCCTATTCCAGTTCTTGACTTCATGTCAAATACATGTTGAAAGTTTTCTTTCCTTATGTCCAACAGGATTTTCCTTCACTGCGCTGCATGATCATTTCTCTTCTTTTCCTCCATTCCTCTGAGAAGAATCTGACTTCATCTTCAGCTGCCAGTTCTTCAATCTCTAGCTTCTTCAGCCACCAGTTAGGTAGTTGAAGGCTGCATTTCAGACCCGCGTTAACCTTTTATTCCCTCAGCACCATGTCATTTTCTCCAGGACTCTGACCATCTTGGTGGCTCTCCGATGGAATCAGTTCAACTTCAAAGCTGTCATGTATCAACAGGCCCCAAACCAAAGTATTCCGCATGCAAGCTCACAAGTACAGTAGTAGGGAATAACCACTTTCCTTGATTACGCAGCCAGTGTGCGATTAGCCTTCAAGGCAAGAGTGCACACCCGACTGATGTCTGTCTRTTAGACTTTCTGCAGAAGCTGCTGCTTAACAATGGTTCCCTTAGCTGTTCCCAGCCTATTCTGTTTCATGGAAGCCATGGTGTATAGCTTGTGTAACTTTGTATTCATCTTTGTTGAACTCCATTAAATTCTTGTTGGTCTATTTCTCTATATGTTTGAGGTCCCTATGGATGGCAGCSCTCTTCCAGAGTGTCAACCACTCACCTTAACTCAGATTTATCTTCACACATCCTTAGAATGCTTTCCATCCCACTTCCACAGTACTGATGAAGTTGTTGAATGAAGAGAGTAAGTTTTCAGGGAGTTTGCTGGTTTTGGCAGAGAGCACATAGTTGAAACRGAAACAATATAAAATAATAGTGAATTATTACAGATTGCTCATCCTTTATTGTACATATTAAACACTGGCACAAATTCAAAACTTACATACTCTGATAAGAACACTCCTACAACTTCTTCATGATTCACAAATAATCTATTCATTAGCTACTTTTATAAGATTAGATAATGAAGATCCAAGAACAATATAACGGCATCAACAGTATTTGGTTCAAATTTATCAGTTAAAGTCAGAGAGGAGAAAATTATCAAAACTTTTGTCAAAGAAAAAGAATTTGACAGATTATGTAAGTCTTAAATTTGAATTATTTTAGAATACCTAAATATTCTATTTATAATGTTTTTTGACTGAAAAATTCCATATGGATTTAGAGGAGTTTTCTGTTGTTTTTTAAAAAAATTGTTGAGAATTGTTCTAGCTAATTTTGTGCTTTATCTCACGCACAAAGAGAAATACAAGGAATAAATATGAAAAATTTTGTTGTATTGTTACCTAGATGGTAATGGTAGAAAGTGGCAGTCCTAGTGTAATGGTCTAATTTCATTGTGTCTACGTTTCTGGTTTCTTTCATRTTACCTTAAGAACTTTCACAGATCCTATCTTTTAGAAATACAGGAAAGTTTGCAACTTACAATGGCAGGTAATGAAATAAAAAATTGTAACAAATTTAAATGACTGTAATACTTAGGTTTTCCTTTGAGACCCTAAAGAAAACTGCCACAATCTGTCAGYATCTTGAATAAAATGCCAGTGTCTGAATCAGTTCATAACAGTTCCAGACAATATGAGAGTATATTTCGGCAAGTATTCTGCTACAAAACAATACCAACAAGATTAAAAACAATATGATTAAGCTATATGGCCATTGTGAAACTTTGTGTTAACATAGCATGGGGGATATCCTGAAGATATATACCAAAAAAGCTGTCACTAGAAGTAAAAGAACTTAAAGCATCACTTCTCTCAAGGCTATGTGTAAAAGTTTACTAGCAGATTCTGCTTTAAATTAAATGAGGAATAAGAATCAGGTTTGTCTCCTACTGTTCCACTTTGAGCATTAAATATCTCCAAGTATGTGTGCATCTTGTAAGAGAAGGCAGAAGACGTGGTAATTTAAGGAGATCTGCGAAGAGCTGCTCTCGTATAAGCAGGCAAATGACTGACTGTCTGCCAATAGCTGGACTTAAACTTCTTCCACAAGCATAAGTTACCTCTTCAAAAATTACATTTATAATAATCTTCATGCAGTTTTAATGAAGTATTTTGGAGACCTGATCATACAGCATGAACAAATAAAATATTTAAYTCTTTCCTTCTGTTCTCCCTCAACRTTATGGGGAAATGCATTACTTATCTGATTCTGTAGAAGATCAATTAATTGAAGAATAGTTTAGATATTTTTTATCACTAATGCTTTATTCACAGCTTGTATATCTTTTTTTCACATTGATTCAAACTTACCTAAGACATTTGCACATGCCATTCTCTTCAGAAATAGTGTTATGAGCAGAGTGTAAGAGCAATCCTCTAAGCCTCAAGTATATACTTACTTAATTTGATGTGCTCTTAAGTATATTCATAAAACTTACTGGAATACAGATGAAGCTTATATTTACAGAATATCATTGTAGAGACAATATCGGAATTTTATTTTTTCCGCTATTTGCTCTTCCCTTGCATACTGCTTGTGCTAACAGAAATAGAACCTAACATGAATGATTTTATACTGTTTTAGAAGCAAAGTCAATGGTTTTGGTAACAACAGTACCATTTCTGTTTTCTGAACCTTATAATGATAATTATTTAGTGATTGCAGGTTGATTTAAGTGCCATTTATATTTCATTTCCAAGAGTTTGATTTTTAGGAGCCCTTACTCGAGCAAAAACTCCTTTGAAGTTAATTCAGGTTTTGCAGGACTTAAGACGACGGGATCACATTCCAAATATTCTGACCGTAATTTTCATGCTACAATACTCATCATCTTGAACAATCCATTGATAATATATTTTATTTCAGTATATTCAGCACCATCTCATGTAATTGTGTCTGAGCACCTGAATAAGAAAAACACTGGACAGTGAGGTGGATTGAGAASTGGCTGAAAGGCAGAGMWCAGAGGGTCGYCATCAGTGGCGTGGAGTCTAGTTGGAGGCMTGTGSCTAGTGGYGTCCCCCAGGGCTCWGKACTGGGTCCCATCCTGTTCARCTTCTTCATCAATGACCTGGATGAGGGGACAGAGTGCCTCCTCAGCAAGTTTGCTGATGATCCCAAGCTGGGAGGAGTGGCTGACACGCCTGAGGGCTGTGCTGCCATTSAGAGAGACCTGGACAGGCTGGAGAGCTGGGYGGAGAGGAACCTCMTGAGGTTCAACAAGGGCAAATGCAGGGTCCTGCACCTTGGGAAAAATAACYCTAGGCACCAGTACAAGCTGGGRGCTGACCTTCTGGACAGCAGCTSTGCAGAGAAGGACCTRAGAGTGCTGCTGGATGACAGGTTGACCAWGAGCCAGCAATGTGCCCGTGTGGCCAAGAARGCCAATGGTCTCCTGGGGTGCATTAGGAAGASTGTTGCCAGCAGGTSGAGGGAGGTGATCCTGCCCCTCTRCTCAGCCCTCAGGAGGCCTCATCTCGAGTACTGTGTCCAGTTCTGGGCTCCCCACTACAAGAGACATGGAACTACTGGAGAGGGCCAATGTAGGGCTACGAAGATGATTAGAGGACCGGAGCGTCTGCCCTATGAGGAACGGCTGTGAGAGCTGGGCCTGTTTAGCCTGGGGAAGAGAAGACTGAGGGGGGATCTTATCAATGTGTACAAGTACCTGAAGGGAGGGTGTCAAGGGGACAGGGACAAACTCTTTTCAGTTGCCTCGTGTGACAGGACAGGAGGCAATGGGCAGAAATTGAAATACAGGAAGTTCTACCTGAGCGTGAGGGGGAATTTCTTCCCTGTGAGAGTGACAGAGCCCTGGCACAGGTTGCCCAGAGAGGTTGTGGAGTCTCCCTCTCTGGAGATCTTCAAGGCCTTCCTGGATGCAACCCTGTCTACCATGCTGTAGGTGACCCTGCTGGGCAGGGAGGTTGGACTAGATGATCTCCAGAGGTTGCTTCCAACCTTACAGATTCTATGATTCTATGATTTATAATGTATTTGGATTAATTATTAGATTACATACTTATGAAACTGAATTACATGAAGGTTTTTTTTTTTTTTTTTGCAAAAGATTTATTTCAAAGAAAATCCCCCTAAAGTTCCAAGCACCACTTATCTAGAACTAACTGGGTATTATCTGGAGCTTTGTAAGATTTTTATACCTTACTACATTAGGATAGAAGTTCTTAAAAAAAAATCTTTAAAATTTTAAGGATGTTGAATCAGTCATAAAAATCCACAATGATGACTAAAGTATCTCCTAAGTTATATTTTAAAGGTCTGAGTCTAATAGCACTACATAGATTTTTGCTCTTATACTTTCTCCTTCTTCCCATTCACTGCCTATCAGTCTGAAMGAAGACAAATACCTAAGATATTGTCTATAGAGGAGCTCTGACATCTAGATTTGTGCAACTGCAGATATCCAGAATTTAAGTCATCTCTGCTAATGCCTACAACAACTTAGGATCRTTCACACCCCTTTCCTCCTTCTCCTAGTAAAAGATTCAGTTGGACCGCTCAGAAACCACCCAAATTGCAGTGTTTGATCTGAAAGCAGAAGAACTACATTTATCTCTGCAAATCATCCAACCTAAGCATATCTACCTTTGATGTAATAACCCAGCGGTTAGAGTACAGGGTAGAACACAGGGACTAGATGATGTTTTTAAGTCCTCTCCATCCCTGACTTTATACATTTTGTCCAGTCATCCGCTAGTGGAAAATGTATAAGCAGAGACCAGAACCAAAGACTCTCTCCTTCCAGAAGTTTGTCCCACAGGTCAATCAAGTAGCTTCCTTCTTTTTTTTTTTTTTTTTTTCTCTCTCTGGTTATATTTTTTGGATATATCAAACTGAACCAGCTGGTAGGTATGCTATTACAGTCTGGTGAGTACACACAATCAGGTTATTTAGAGTTGAGAATCCCAATTAACATGTTCTCAAGGCTGTATTTATGTATATACTCAGCAAAAGTGATAGCTTTTTACCCCTATTTGTTGAACATGTCGTACGACTGGCTTGGACACTTCTGTCCTCAGTGCACTGGATTTTGGGAATTCCCTTCTAAGTCACCTAGATCTCCCATTCTCTGCATTTTATACTTAGCCCTTAGTTCAGCATTTCAAATTCTTTTTTTTCAAATAGAAGACATTTTGAAAAGTTRTTGTTGTTATTATTGTGGGGCTGAGCTTCAGTGGTCTTAGAAGATGGGAGGATTACCTTTTAGAAGCCCCTCAGTTGTGATGGGGACATTCAGAGACCTCCATGTGATTGGGAGCTGTAGTGTACAGTTAATTCATTACGAAGTACATTTTTTMATATTGAAAGAAAGGCGTAGGCTAAGAAATGTCTGTGCTGAAAGCAGTGCAGAAAAGAATAAAACTCATTGATAGCTGCATCCCATGGGCTGTGAATTTTTAAATACATTTGGAACATACCTGCAGTGCAGCATTACACAGAAACATTCTATATAATCATGCTGTAAAGTAGAACAGGAGGATCACATATATATATCATTTCTATCAAATACTGCAAGAAGACTCAGCCATATGAGTAAGGATGTCTGATTCTTCTTCCTGGCCAACAGAAAATCATTCACCAGTAATGTTTCCATATGCTGATCTCATTGCCTGATGCCTGATTATTCTCTATCTTCTCACTCCCATCCAGCAGTGTAACTATAAAAGCTTTACTCTAACACTCTAGTTTCCTACTCATGCTAAAAAGAAACACAGGAGATTTTGAATCTCAAATATATTTAAAAGACCTAACTTGAAAGCCTAGATTTCAGTGTAAAAGGGGGAATTTCTTTTCAGTCTTAAYTGCAGTGCCCAATTAAGAATTCAGTAGTAGATTAACACTAGGTTACTTTTGTAATATTGTGTAATTGATGAGGCTATTTTCATTCTTTGGGAGACTTTGATGAGAAGGCATTGAATCAATAGCAATCAATGTATCTGGGCTAATTTGCTAATACTGTTCATCTGGAAAACAGATGCTAAGAGCAGTAGTTGACATCTCTCCTTGGCTCTTTAAAAAGTAGAATTTTCTCATTCTTCTGTTTTTGCTATTTTGTGTTATTTGTGGTATTTGCAGTATTTTTTTTTTCTAACTCAAAAAGACTGGTTGTTACTTAGTGGCAGGAAGGCATAACAACTTCTACTTGTTATGTCTATAGCTCTGCAGTCAAAACTTCTGATATTACATCTAAATTTTAGAAAATAAAATACAAAAAAATAACATCAACATATCACTTGTAAAAGCTATCTAACCATTTGCTTCTTAATTAATTTTCATTTTTTAAATCAGAAAAATCTACATGCAATGACTCTTTCCCCTTTGAGTTCTTCCTAAGGTAACCCAGCCATGACACAATATGACATGYGTTATTTTTGCAGTATAACTTCAGATATCACTTCTGAGAAAAAAACTCAGAGAAAAAGCTCTTACTGGTTTTCTAGCTACAGAGAGTTCTTACCAAGGTTAATATTTAATACTACCTGTTCATGCTATTCGTGCTGCTCTATTAAGGTTTTTGCAGAATCATTAAAAACTAGATATTATGGTATATGAACAATGCACTCTATCTATTCATATCAAGTCTGCTTTTCTGAATTACTATTCAAATTACAGCATGTTTATTGCCAGCATAATGAAGTTATTTGGGGTTTTTTTTGTTGTTATTTGTTTGTTTGTTTGTATCTGGGTAGCTGTCTAGTGAAGAACTGAAATGTGTAAGAGAGAAAGTTACATAACAATTATAATTTGACCAGATATCTTTTCATCCCTAAAGCCTTCTAAAACAAATAAAAAAAAWTCTAGAATCTGCTGTAAAAAGAAATTCATAGCACCTATTTTCAGCACAATAGTGTGATGGTCTAGGAGCTAAGTAAACATTAATATACAAAATAAAGTACTGATGACAATGACGGTTATTTCAAAAATAGCAGTATATCAAGGAAATGTGACTATTTAYCTGTTTCATAATAGTAAAGTCAGTACAGGAAGAATAACTTAAAAGATTCTACGCTAATTTTTGAATGAGAGTTTATTTTAATTGCATCTATTCTCACTATTGTATCCGACCAATAAGCACAGCAGATAGACTAAAAGTACAGTTTATTAGTAGCAAAAAAATATAGGAATAGAAATATGTGTGTGTATATATATATATATATATGTGTGTGTGTGTGTATGTATAAATCTTAGTCTGTTTGAAAATCTCATGTATATGTACAAAGGGGAAAATTATCTGAAATATGTGATGGACAAGCTTAGATGCTGGAAGGATCAATCTGATTTTGATAAATATATAAGTATTCTCAGCTTATCTGACTGTTCAGACTTCTGAGATTTTCAAAAATGGTTAGAATGTGTAATGTTTCATAGGAACTCACAGATTTGAAATGACTTGTCAAGAGGAAAGGCACAGCATCTTTTAACTGCCTAGGCATAGAGCGTGGTCTGTGAGTCTACGAGGTATGACTCAACCATCATGAATTATACAAATACACAGCATGATCAGCAGGTCCTAAGGAAAAAATAAAATATCTAAAGCATGCAGATTTTCCCAGTTACTATTGATACATATGTGGTCCAAATTCCCTGTTAAATCATCTTGAACAGCTTTCTTCAAACAGTCCAGAATGCATGTATCTCTGCATGTGTGTACAACTGCACATACAACTTACCTGCCTACATCCAAGTGTAGTGTCTGCTACTAGCTCCCAAAAAAGGCAGTCTTAGGAATCTGAGGCCAGTTGCAACATACCGGCAGAAACTAGCCCAATAGATGAAATTCCACTCATGAAATGTGACACATATATCATCCAGCTAACTTCACACTCTGGAAATGAGAAGCTCTGACGTTGATGAGAAGCAAAATAAATCAATATACGGCCTATCTTACCCTGACTTCTTCCCTATATAGCCAGGAWTCTACACTGAAGCAGAGGTAAGAAGCTTTCCTTCGTTATTTTGGTATCTGGGCAGTTGTCCAGTAAAGAACAGAGAGAGAAAAATACATGATAGTTATAATTTATCACTGATGAGAAGACATTTGAAAAAAAGATGTTGCCAGTGTAMAACACAAACTTTACTTTTCTGGAAAAAAAAATGGAGCTGGATTGCTACATTACCTGTAAATGAACAATGTCAATAATGGACAGTGAAGAGTTAATTCAGTTGTAGCTCATGGTGATGGCCACTGAATGCCAGGGACCAGTAGATTGTTATGCATGGAAGGGCAAACTGGGAGTGAAGGGTGGCAGCAAGGATGGCAGGGACAGTGACCTCCCTAACAATGCCGGACCCACATAAGCAAGGAGAGCGGAGGAGGACTGGTGGCTGGGCCAGTCACAGTCCCGGGATCACCAGGCAAGTTCACAGCAACAAGGCAGGTCCAAGATCAAATTAGAAAGTCAAGTGAGTGGACTGGGATCAGGATCAGTGAAGTACCTGACCAGGCACAGGCATGGCTGCAATGCAGCACAAGCAAGGACCAAGGGTGAAGGCCTGAGCTTAAGTAYAGCCCCTAAGTGAAGGAGAAGGAACTGACAAGGATTCTCACAGATGTTTCTCACAGCTTCTTCCACAGCAGTTTGATCCTGGGTTGTACCACATAAAAGCTGACCTTGGGCACAAGCAGCCAAACCCCTTAGGGGAGTCCAAAATCATTGACTTCCATGGAGGTGCATAAGGTGTAAAACTAAGAGTTCCACAGGTCTATAAAATGTGGCTACCTCTTGCAAYAGCAGGTTTCCTGTAGGGTCTCTCAGTTCTCAGCTGATTTAACATATTTGTTAGCTGCAGACTCCACATCCTTCATTTTAATCTTTTTCACATGAGACATCAAAACTACTTTGTCTGGAATAACTTCTATGGTATCATTCTCTTAAGTATAACTTGAAAGGCTCAGAAATGAGTGTTTAGGAAACAGAGTAYTCATCAAAGAAAAACAATGTGTATTCATTGCACGGTGCTTGCGTAATAAGAATTAGGCAAMATAGAGTATGGAAGACAGCCTGTAAGCTTGGAAACTCTCTGAGATATCAGTGAGAGACACTGTTTCCTTCATTTTGATTGTTACTGATATATGATAAAAAATTCAGCCATTAATTGTTTTTTTAAGTAATTTGAAATATGCAATAAAGTTTGTATAAAGCTGTGTTTATACAAAAATATACATACTTTCATTGATTTGTCATGGAAGACTTTATGCACCATATGACGCAACAGTAGTCACCAGTAGTAAACATTTAAAGTTAATGACAATAAGTATAACATTCTGCTGTCGCTTTTGTCTCAAGAAATAATGCAATTTGTCATCATTCACACCTGTAATTTCTTTCTCTGTTTATCCTTACTAGGCTTCATTCAAACCAGTATGGCAGTTTGTTGTGTTTGTGCTTTTTGTCTTGAATCAAGACCTTTATGCACTTCCACAACTACAAATTATTTCCTTGGATGTATCATTTATTGACAATATCCTGAATTTGCATGGTGTCTATCAAACTAAAATGAAACTAATGTGTTTATAGTTCGTACAGGATTCTCTCCATCTTCCCCTGAAAAGATAATGTCCCTGTGTGCATGATAATATACAAATTAATGAACAGAAAGGCAGTGGTAATACAAATTCTGGAAAAAAAATCATCAGAGCACAAACATTTACTATTATATAATYTAATGCTTTTACAAAGTGAAGGGCAATATTTTGCTTGGGTGCCTTTATGGATTAATTTTATGGTGTTTTAGTTTACCTAATTCACTATATTCATATGATATTTAAGGGGAAACTTAACACATTAAGCTAGAAGTCTGAAAGCCACTACCTCTTAAGCCAGTTATAACCATTACAGATTGTTGTCAGAATATTGCTGGAATTGTATGACTGGTGAATCCCTGGCATGTTAGCAAAAGGAAGCAGTTCTCTGAGAAAGTTTTAGTGAATACTCTGCATATCTTCTTGGTAGTGTTTGGATTTATTAACCACCAGCTTTTTTACTCACTGAGTATCCAAGAGAAGTCAAGACTTATTGAAGGACACAATATATATCTCAAAAGAGTTGCACTGACTGCTTAAAGAAAAAAAACAACTGAGAGAGAGAAAAAAAACAGCCCTCCCTCCTYCCCCCACAGCAAACCAGCTGTGCATATGGGCTACATGGCTGTGACTGAGAAGGATCTATAAGACTAGAGTAGGGACAGGGACAGTTTTTTTTCCTTCATCCTCCAGCTGCCAGCCAATTTTGTGGGAGGGTCCTAAATCATAGGTAGTTTGGAGGAGAAGAGGAGACAATAGGTAATACAGAGGTGGTGAAATCATCATCTGGATGAAAGAGAAGACACTTCTTCTTGGCGCAGTGCTACTGAAGAAAATGAAGTCCTCAGTTACTGCTTTCATMGGCTCTGATAGAGCTACTCCAATATTATTTTCCTTATAAGAAACTCCTCTCCTTCAAAATATGGCGTGAAGAACTCTGCAAAAATGATTGAACAGATCTATTTAACTATAYGAGTTACCTGAGTAACTTAGAGATATCGTCAGTATTCATAGAATCATAGAATCATACAATCAGTAAGGTTGGAAGGGACCTCTGAAGATCATCTAGTCCAGCCCCCCTGCTCAAGCAGGGTTACTTAGAGCATGGTAGACAGGGTTGCATCCAGGCGGGTCATGAAGATCTCCAGAGAAGGAGACTCCACAGTCTCTCTGGGCAACCTGTGCCAGTGCTCCGTCACTCTCACAGGGAAGAAATTCCCCCTCACAGTCAGACGGAACTTCCTGTGCTTCAATTTCTGCCCATTGCCTCTTGTCCTGTCACACGGGACAATTGGAAAGAGTTTGTCCCCATCCCCTTGACACCCTCCCTTCAGGTACTTGTACACATTGATAAGATCCCCCCTCAGTCTTCTCTTCCCCAGGCTRAACAGGCCCAGCTCTTGCAGCCGTTCCTCACAGGGCAGGTGCTCCAGCCCTCTGATCATCCTCATAGCCCTACGCTGGACTCTCTCCAGTACCTCCATGTCTCTTGTAATGGGGAGCCCAGAACTGGACACAGTACTCAAGATGAGGCCTCCGCAGGGCTGAGTAGAGGGGCAGGATCACCTCCCTCGACCTGCTGGCAACACTCTCCCTAATGCACCCCAGGAGACCATTGGCCCTCTTAGCCACAAGGGCACATTGCTGGCTCTTGGTCAACTTGTCATCCAGCAGCACTCCCAGGTCTTTCTCTGCAGAGCTGCTCTCCAGAAGGTCAGCTCCCAGCTTGTGCTGGTGCCTAGAGTTATTTATCCCAAGGTGCAGGACCCTGTAATTGACAATGTTGAACCTCAGGAGGTTCCTCTCCGCCCAGCTCTCCAGCCTGTCCAGGTCTCTCTGAATGGCAGCACAGCCCTCAGGCRTGTCAGCCACTCCTCATGCTTACCTTCCTTTCATATAAATAAATTTTCTATACAAAAAAAATCACTTATTTTTGTTAGCGCTATCTGTATATTTTGTATATATCTATACATACCCACATACATGTCGATATGTATATTTTATGGTAAGTATGGATATGTGCATACTTATCTGCACTACGCRTGCATGTTTATATATATTCAAAGTACAAAATATAGTTCAAAGTTYAGTAACACCTACCTATCAGTTATAGAAAAAATAAAAAATATCTAATATATATTAGTGAAATATCTATTTCATTACAGATACAGATACATGATGCCTAACGTGAAATATAGGTGTGATAAATCAAACAAATGATATTTATATATTAGCATGCTAAACAAATCAGTCGTGCGTTGTCTAATGGAGAAGTGTCAGTGTTACAGTGAGCACTAACAGAACCAGCAACCTACTTGGCAGTTTCCACTGGAGGATCTGAAGATTAAAGGGGCTGGAGGTACAGCCATATTTGCAGATGCAGAGATCGCCCCTTGGAGAAAAAGCTGAGACAGTTCCTGGTTTGTCTGCAGACTTTCACTGTCACTGCCTAACTTGTATTCTCTATATTCTGGAAATAAACAGTAGAATTTAATTTCACAGCTCTGGCAGTCCTGTATCTTTCATAGACATACAGGCATTTGAAAAAGAATGTCTGTAAAGAAAGACCTAAAACAATTCACTCTAGGCTATTTTGATGCAGATTTATACATTTAAGCAGAGAAATAGAGAAATTCACACTAATGTGTAAACTGAAATCAATCCATCTTATGGGCATATATTTACCTATGAAAATGTTAATGGTTGGATTCAGCATTTTTTTAACTTTAAATGACAACAGAGGAAGAAATTAATAAACAAAAAGTCTGACAAATCTTTAATCAAGGTCACTGCTTGCTTAAACTAAATTATACTGACCATATCTCAGTGCTGTCTGTACTTGTCACTAGATCCTATGACATACTTGAATATAAACTGATCTTGACAGCAGAAGAGAGTTATAGCTAAAATCAACAAGGACAAYGGTGACTGGAATAACAATCAGCTTCACATTATCAATATTTCATTTGTTAAAGTTGAAAATGTGCAACAAAACTCTACATTTTCAGTTATGGACAGAAGAATGTAAATGCCTTCTGAATTTCTGCTTTGCAGTTCACTCACTTTTTTWAAAATTATTTGGAGATTCACATAAATTTTATTCAGCTCTTCTCATATTAAATATCTAGTTTATGTTTTATATATTACATACACATTCARTCAGGATCAGGCAAAGGTAGTGATTCATGCTTGCACCATTTAAGTCAAAGGTGTAACTACCATTTAATTCAGCAGAAATAGGACCTATTTATTCCTCATAAATAATTTAAATATGTCTTGTAGATAAATGTTTTCTATATGTCTTATAGAAAAGGTTTGAGTGCATAGTTTGTGGGCATGACATTAAYAGACTGGAATAGAATTCGTGAGTTCTGAATTTTTCTCACATTTCCATCATGGATATTTTTCTATGACTTTAGGCAGTCATGAGTTTGGTTTTGCTTTCAGTTGCCTCACAATTTTCTTCCTCAGTTTTATCATCTGACTCTCATTACCCTGAGATGTTCTGTGTATATATGATCTCATTATATAAAGTGGTGTGTGACACAGAAACTCTGTGTTCGTAGAGATAAAATGTGTGCAGCTTCTAGTTCTCTGGAATATTGTGAAGGGCTGAACAAGGTGAGCTGTAGTTTTAAGATAGAGGGTTTTAAGAAATCCAGATATTTTCTCAGGCAGGGATTTTTTTAAAAAATATGAAAATTTTARGTACCTAAATTAGATGCCTAATGCCTTTGTGCTACTTTGAAACTTCCAGAATTATTTATTGGCTGATTTAGATGGACTATTTTCGTGTGGGAATAGCAAAATAACTGTGAAAGTGGAGATCTCATTAATAGATGACTGTGTTTATATAGCACTTGAAGATTGAGAGATGGACTTTATAGGTCTGTAAATAAAATAAAATGACCCTTAAAAATAAAAAAGAGAAGAGGAATTTTTCCATATGCCTAAAAAATTCACATCTCTTGTTTTTTGTAGACAAGAAAGGCATATGTGACATACATACAGGCGTGTATGTGTGTATATATATATATATATATACACACACACACATATATACACAAATATAACTTATAATATATATATGACCTACATTTAACACTGAGTAGTCTTTTTTAAAACCACTATTTCCATGTCAGATTTTAACTATCTTGCTTGTTCATAGGATGGCTACAGGTGGCTATATAATGTCTAAAATGATGTATGTTTATGTACTTTATTGACATCAGAAATATTTTATGTGTCTGAGAAACTGCAATATATATTAATAAGTGTTACTGGAATAAGTCCARCAATTCCACTCATAGACAACAAAAATACTAGGAAAATAAAATAAAATTGAGTAATGCATAATGTAATCAACTACTATTCAATCAGCTGTAACTACACTTCATTTTGAAATACAATGAATATTCCTTCTCGGCTAGAATTTAAGCAAAATTTTATTTCTAGACATACAATAATCCCCTTCAAGAAAGTGGCTAGGACTAGAGGAGGTGCTTAAGCTTTTTACAGGTCTGAGTTTTCAATTATTTATGTTACATGAGCTAGACAGTTAATTGAACAAAAAGGGATAGGGAAATAGAAAATTTGAAAACTGAAAAAAAAAGAGTATACTTAGCATATTTTGTCCTAGAATGATACTGGAATAAAAACACAGCTATCTGATTATGTACATTTATTCTTAAAACAATTAAAAATACAAATATAAAACTAGAGAGTAAAGTCTGTTCGCTGATATACCTATGCATTTTTTTTTCTTTTTTCATTTCCGTGAAGAGGTTGGATCTAAACARAGCAGTGTCTTTCCTTTGTGTTGGAATTCTGCCTCCAGCGTCTTACCAGTGCAGCCTGTTCATTTCAAYGGGCTTCTTACAAAAGTATGTTACATACTTGTGCCAGAGCTGGGACATTTTAAAATATTTGTGTTTAATCATGTGCTTTTTGTTCATGTGTTGTTGTTATAGTGTATTATTGTTGTGTTGTGTAGTACTTTCATTTTAGTATAGCAAGAAATAGACAAAGAAATTCAGACTCAGTTCAGAAAGAATATATAGATTGAAGAATTTCCATCAAGGTTGATGGGTTTCCAGAAGCTTATGATAACAATTCTCTAGGAAGCAAGAAGACTATCTATCAAACAGGTATGTTAGGTTACAGGATGGATAGATCATTCAAGGAACAAAGAGAAAATAAAATAATAATAATAAAATAATAAATAAAATAATTCTTAGGCTTCTTCCATCTCAAGTTGCTATAATAAGACTGCACATGAACAGGAAAAAAAAATCTCTTTTTATTTGTAAGAAATCTCTGTGAAAAACTCCYTTAGTGATTTCAGTAACATTGCTCTGATATGTAAACCAAAATGAGAATCTGTCCAAGGATCAGATCTGAAATACTTCGATGAAGAAATATTATAGCATGAAAACAATTGCACCAATAAAAATGACAACAATATTAGATATAATTAATGATATACGTAATTGATTTGATGTCCAGAGATTTTTCACTTGTTTTTTTTTCATGAATTCAAACAAGCATAAGTAATGATGAAAGACAAAATTAAAGGAGAATAATCTGTTCATATCACAATTCACATATTACATTCAAGAAAGGACTATTTTTAATTTGCATAGAGTTAGAAACATTTAATGAAATATCAAAATCAGTTAGTAGAAATTTCAAATAAAAAARTAATTATAAAGAGGACTGATGTCCATATGCATAAGTTCATCAGACAGGCATAGTAAGGATTGAAAATCAAAGCAAGGAATATCTCCAAACAGGTAAAGCCTAATAGGCTTTCCCGAATAAGTCAGATGTGAATAGAAAGTGCACATTTTTTTCCCAATCACCTGAATGCTAGAACTGAATGTGCCTAAAAATTCTTCACCTTGGCTCAAATGAGGAATAAGTAATGTAAAATCTTATAAAGAAGAATGTAAGAATAGGACAGTCCCATGCTGGGTTAGACCAAGGGTCCATCAAGCCCATTATGCTGTCTCCAGCACTGGCCTTAAGTGGACGCCTGAGGTGAGTYAGACGATATTTCCCCTACCACTCTCCAGACCTGAGAGGATTTCCTGGGACAGAGCTATGTTACAGGGGTAGTAAAGCTCTGCAAMTTAGAGATTGAACTGATGTTCACAACAAAAGGAATACTGAATTACATGCTTTTCCACATAAAACAATATTCCAATTATTTTTATTAATCTTATTACTAATGCTTAAATTATACACAAACAATATGGAACCTCATACAACAGCAGTTATGTTGGACTACATTTTAAGTATGAGTTCCTGGTTTTGGTTTGGTACCAAGCCGTCCAGCATCTACAGCCACAAGTCTCAGTTCAGACACAAAGTCTGGATGAAGTCAAGGAAAGGAAAAAACTAAGGACTTAGAGTAGCACCACTTCTTAGCATAGACCTGAGCACACTTTTTCCTACATATTGTCCAGACATGGATRTTGCTGTGCTTCCTTATCTGAGTCTGCAGTTACACATCTCTTAATGCCTCCAGGGGAATACATGTGTCTATTGTTAAGCAGAAAGGTCAGAAAAGTGTACAATCACAAGTATCAAAGGACTACCAGAGTAGTATGAAACCTGTATACCACGAGAACAGTTTGCATGTGCTACACATGATCCCAGGTATGAAAGAACTTAGCCATACTGGTACACATAGATGAGATTATTAAATACATTTGTTTGCTTCTAGGCACATGATCTACATAATAGAATAAGTATAGCCAAGGAGGAATAGACAGAACTGAAAAGAAATGAGCAGTGAAAGAGAGATTAGAGACTAGAAGTTAGATACACACAAAATCTGGAGGAAATCTCAACACTGCTGAAATAGTGAGTACTTAACAGGAAAACAATATGAAAAAAAGTGATAAGAGAAATAAAACAGGTGAAAAAAAAAATCAAAATAAATAGCAACCTAATTTTCCTAGTGCACAAGAAAACTTACAATTTCTATAGTATTGAATTTAAATTGGATAATATTTACATATTTTATGGCTACGTYGTTTGCTAAAACTAAACTGTAATTTGTATAAAAAATAAACCTTAAGAAATTTAAAACCTTAATAAAMCTTAAGAAATGCAGGCTGCTCTGGAGATGATCAGAGGGATGTACAAATCCATAAATAACTACTACCACCCCTGGTTCATTACATGATAGTCACAGAGTCACATAACCATGGAATTGCAAAATGGTTGAGGTCGGAAAAGACCTCCGGAGATCATCTAGTCCAACCGCCCTGCTCAAGCCCTGGCTAAACTGTCTGTAAAACCCTGTTGGGYGCAATATTAGACCTGCCAGCATTTTGAATTTCAAAAAACAGGCCAGATTTCTGGACATCTTGCTGACTGTTCTGTTCTTAAGGAGTGAGACTCCCATATTACCATCCAGGAAGTCCCAGGCTGAAGACTCTGCGCAGTTACTAAACAACTGATCTGTGAAAGCACGGTATGTCAGGTCTGTTCTAGCCACGTCAGGCTGATTACAACTACACAGCCCAAGCCTGTCATGTCTGCATATATCAGACMTCTCTTGTGTGTGCTGTTTAGCGGACTCTGACCCTGGGTAGAAAGCCAGATATCTGGAGAACATAACTGTTTTGCTGCAATGATCAGATCAAATGCATGRGGGCTGATATTCTGGATGTGTTTGACTCGTATAAAGTAAATCTTCACACATAGATTATGGTTGATTTAATTTAGGGCCACTCATCAGGGATTTCTGGACAACCAAAAATGTGATCGGAAAGACTGACAGTTTACCCCTTAACTGTACCACTACTATTTGGAAATCCCAGATAGATGATCAAATTTCTTTTTTTTTCTCCCTTTACAGTTAGTACAAAAATTGAATAGGAAAACAGAAGTGGAGGTAGAGGGCGAAGTGTGACATTCTCTAAGGTTTTCAGTTTACACATCAGCCAATTAGTGCTTTTACRTATTATCTAGGGAGTAGATTGTATCCAGCTGTGACTACTGCATACAACATAGTGGGTAGCTTATTTCTAGAGGTTTCTTGAGAGCTAATTTGAAGTCTTACCATCAGCCTTCATCCTCATTCCTGTCTTGTCTCAGAGAGTAGCATCTGTGTCATGGTATAGCTCTATATCAATTTTTCACTGATTACAGAAGCTGAGTTATTCATATTAAAATGGTAATCTGGAGAAGACAGTTTTACTACCAAGTATGTCTTTGGTAAAAATATAAATATTACTTACAATACTTAGACTAAGGAGCATCATAAAATATATGTTCAATCAGTTAATTAATCTAGTAAACTATTTACATACCGTTGATACATATCAGCATTCATTACATATCCTTCTCATTATCCTCTGGTTCAAGTTGACAGACATTACTGAGATACTAGGAGAMATATTTTAATAAGTGTGAGCACATAAAGCTAAATATCATTCACACCTGAAAGACCTAGTCATCCAAAAGCCTTTATCTCAACTCCATATAAACTCCTAAGAAACAGTAATAAAAGTGTTACTTTTTTTGTTTTTTTTTCCTCTTGAATGAAGGAGTTTATGGGTATCTGCAGTATAGTCTTGGAATTTTCCAGTCAGAAACATGAATATTTAGGACTTTGTAAATGCATCTAACTTAAAATGCTAGTCTCGATGCAAGCTTCATTATGAAAACATCTCTTCTAGTTGCCTTTGTTATATTTGTGCAAAGTATACGTACATATTCTAAACTCAATTATTCTGGTGTAAATCAGAAATAACTACTCAAGAATCAGTGCAGTTTTACTAAGAACATTGCTTGTTTCTCCTAGGCTGAAAGTTGTATGCCTATGTTTTGGGGGAAGGGAGAGAGAAAAAGATGAATATGTTTTTCTTTCCTCTGAGGAAAAGGTTTATGCATAAAGCAAAGTGATATGTGACTCTTCTAAATTTCAGCAGTATAGCAGGTGTGTACTATACTTCATGATTTACTGTAATCAAAAAGTAGATCACTATTTTTTAAGAATTTACACACAATTTTAAACAAATTTAACACAAAATGTTTGTTACAGCATTTTTTGGAATGACAAGATATGTATCTCTATTAGAATCTATACTTTGAGAATATCAGCACGGACACAACGCAAATAGAGTTATTTCTGACTCATGCCAGAGTAGAATAAATTGTCATTAATACTTAGTAATCCTATTTTCCTGAGTGATGTCATTTTTCATTTTTCTGGATATAAATATTTTTGGCAAATATATTGCTCAAATATTCTTCTAAATGTAATCATATCCTGTTTGTATTGATATATTTTTTCTGAATTTTGAATGGGTCTAATTGACCCATTAATATACAAATAGATAGGAAAATGGACTGATTTTCCTGAACCTCTCATAAGTTAAGGCCAAATTCTACAGTAATGTTCTAGATAAATGTTGCTTGCAACTACATTATTTTTACTGATTTTATTTTCTGTAATATAACAAAAAGATAACAGGCTTACACTGCATTCATCATGAAAGCATTCTATGGAGTGAGTGAAACAAGAGCAACCCACCATATGCCAAGCATGTAAATGCATGTGTGTACGAGGAGGAAAAAAAAGAGCCCGTGTTATGGGAAGCAATCTACTATTCTGTGCAGGTGAACATACCTTGTTTTCAAATTAATTATTCCAAACAGAATGCTGATACTGTTTCTGGTATGTGGGCCAGCTCACYCAAAGTTAGTCCAAGTGCCTTTGCATGACTGTGTCTTGTAGGCACAYCCTGCAGGAGAGCTGTCCTTTCTGCATCTTGGCTACATCATCTTCCTTGCCACCAGAGAAGATTTTTCTGTATGTAAGTTTAGGTTATATGCTAGCCCTCTGGGCATCCTCTAACTGGTAAATACTATTAACTAATGGTTAAATTAAATACTGTTAAACTAAATACTGGTAACCAACTGTTAATTGTTAACTGTTAACTAACCATTAGACGAAGTCATTTGATTTTACTGGTTGAGCTATTTTACATCTTTTTTTTCCAAATGCTGTCCCCCACCTACAGTTCTGTTTTCTAAGCACACTAAGATTTACTTACTTACTATTTCTAGGTACCAGAGGGCTGCATTGTCAACTCTAAATATTTTTGCAAAACTGACGGTTACTGTTCTTTACCGACCTTTTAAATATATAACCTCTGATTCTCATCTCTGCCAAAGTAACCTAAAATATTTCAATTGAATTAAATTGGCAGGGCGGACTTTGTTCTGAGATTCATATTTGTAGAACAGAAGGTGCAGAAAGAACAAGAAGTCCAATCCCAATTATACATGATAATTTCCTATTCTTTTGTTCCTTATTACCTCTGCCTTTAGCWTCTGTCAGTTGAGTGACTCTTTTTCGTGTTACATAGTTGTTCTTTGTTCATATAAAAAAAAAATAAAAATTCAGACAAATAACAGAAAGGCACTGGTACAGGTTGAAAAAGTCTTTTACAAATCTACGTCAGAAACAGACAAGGTAAAAGAAGAGAGAGAGAGAAAAAGAAAGGAGGTATAAAGAAAAAAATAGTAGAGGTAAAACTCAGGAAAGGAAAACGGCAAAGGAGAATGATGAGTGGGTAGCAGTCCAAAGGAAAAACTTACAGAAAAATGTATGTTTGGAATATGTAATTACTGAGCTTGAATTAATGACAGGAAAAGAATCTACTTMCCTAACAATTTTCAGAACTCTGGGTTTATAAAAAAAAGTTTTAAATAACATGAAATGTACTCAGTTTATAAAATCACTTTCATTTCACTTGTTCAGGTWTTTCTCACCAATTTGTGAACTGTCATGTCTTTCTACACTTTTTGATGAATCCTGGCCTAGTCTTTCAGGGATTGCTTACTGTTGATGATGAATAAATAGCATCACCTKGAAACACTCATTTCATCTTCCAAATAGTAAAATAAGGCAAAAGGGAGAAGTGAATGGTCCTTTCAAATATGTCTCACTGTGTATAACAGTCTGCAAAATATCTCCAAAAATGCATTTAATGTATAAAGAYAAAATTTTCCAGAGTGAATACAAAGGTAACCTGTAATTCTTGTCTGTCTGCTCTGTATGGGACTACTGAGGACACTAGGCACTGCAATGTGATATTCAGGAATTTGTGTACCAAAAGCCCACCTCAAATCTATGTAAGAAAAATCTATATTCATAAGYCTTAACTATTGCTCCAAGTATTCTGTTGAATATAACAGAGCATAAGAAAGAAGAGATGAAGATGAGATTGTGGGAAAATGGATTTTAGTCCTCCTATGTTATACTTATTCCCATATTTCACCATTCAAAAGCCAAATTGATCTATACTAGCTTTTCTTGCAACAAGAATATTGGCAAAGCCAAAACAAGGTAGGAGATGTCCAAGACAGGTCAAAAAAATTAAGAAGGGAAAAAATCAAAGCAGATACATGCTCTTTTTTCTCAAAAAAGACTGAACAAAAAACCTTCTATTTGAATAGCATCTTATATTTCCTGTCAAAGAGTAAAGAATGGGTGTCTAACATAAAGCAAGTGTGAGCCCTTTGAAGACTCCTTTGCATCTCTTGCCTAAGAAACATTACCTCCACAGAATGTGGTTTACATATCATAGGGTCATAGCAAGAACCAGAATCTGAAATATCTAGATATGGACCAGGAACTGATCTGGGTCAGAGTAAGACTAGGAGGTGAGGACCACAAGTTAGGGAACATGGATAGCAATTAGTTTTTTTTGTTTGTTTGTTTTGTTTTTTTTTTACTTCTTATAATCTGRGAAAACATCGATAGTTCAGAATTAGACAGAGCTCCCCAGTACAACTAAGAGCAAAACAATCTCACCTCACAATTTTTATGCTGGGAACTTGAAATTGTACACAACGGCCAGGTTTGGGAAGGTGCACGGCTCCCTACACCCTACAATATAATCAGTGACGGATTGAGGTGCCTTTCATATATTGTCATTGTTGTTCATTGATGGTCTAACATGAAATATAAACTCAGTGAAATAAAAAATCAGAATAAAATCATCACAAAAATTTAAAACCAAATATAGCCRGTAGAAAGGCATAGAAAATCCAAGAGTCTAGAAATCGGGGCTTCCAGCTGTGTGTGCTCCAAGCCTTTACAAATTCCCCCACATTCCTCTCCTCAGCTCTGTAGATTCATACCTTTACATAYGTGGAAATTACAGTTCTAAGTCTTATTGTACTTCCTTCTAATATACTTTTACATTATTTATACAACCTATCCTTAATCTAATATTAACATCTATTATTAATAGACCCAATTACAWACCTAGGAGTAAATATACATCCAGCACTGTCATTTATTTTGCTGTAAATCAATGGTCTACCACCTTCCATTATTTATAGATGCRTTTTCTATTTTATATTAAGAATGCWGTTAGAAAATTCTCAAGTTCAGTGAAAAGCCTACTTACYRAAACTTTCAARAGAAGATAGAGCTGAGCGTACTTGAAGGTGTTAATACTAGACAGAATTCAACAGCCTGATGGACAGGCAAAAAATAAGTATTTTCTCTGAACTATTTCTACAAATCTATAGTAGGTACAGTATGCAAAATACGTGGCAAATCTATAAAAGTGAATTTCATTGTACTGTTGTTATTATTAAGYGTTAATTAAGCAGAGAGATGCTTCTGTCACGTTAGAAAAGAGAAAGAAAAAGTACTGTTAAGTAATAGAAAATATTTCCAAAACTWATTTCCACTTGGGGTTATAAAACAGCTACCTGTTTTGAACTTGATCTTGCTTATTTTCACATTGGAATAAAAGTTTCAGAAAATCAGTCAGACCTACCTATTTTTAATACTTAAATACTTAAGCTACTATAGCATTAAAATATACTCAGCTGACTGAGGCAAAAATATGATCCTTTTATCTGAGTATTCTTAAATATTATTTCAAAAACTGTTGCTCTAGAGGAAAAAGAACTCACTTAGCTTTGCTATGCTCATGTAATTTTGCAGTGTTACTCTGCATACAGTGGTGTTTTCCATTCTACTGAACCAAATTTAGTTTTTAAATCATTATTGATATAAATTAATTTTAGAACAGCCTGATCTTCTACATTTGTATTCCAAATAGCTTACCAAATTCTGCCGGAGATTGTAGATTGTTTACATTAAGAGGAAAAAAAGAGTGACAAGAAATAGACATGCAATTTGCACACATATATGCATAAATAGATGCACAAAGTCCTGTTTCCCTAAAATTACAGGAATCAGACCAAAGAGAGTTTTGTTAACACACACAAACTTTTCTTATGTCAGCACTCTGCACAAATAGTTTATCTATTTTGTGTTATTTTTGCGCTGCTTGTTTTCAGGCCCACTACAGTAGCTGTCTCCATGTATTTTTACAGCCTCTGCCCGCTTCTACTGGAGCACTTCTGGGGTTCATCTTTACTACTAAGTGAAATGAGCCAGGTCACCCTGAAGCTAAGTGGCATGTTCCAGCCTACATATGTAAATTTGCCCCCCAGACTCTACTTGCCTCCAAAACAAAGGAGGCTACGTGCAGGCTCCTGGGCAATCATACTCGCTGGCAAGAGCTGTCTCCAGAAGAGTGGCTGGGTACGGTACGGGAGAGGGCCATTTGGCACAGAAGAAATCCGTACCAGTGACACGAGGTGACGAGAGACTCATGCCCATACAGCCAAATTGTATGGGTACACATGGACCAGCGATTGAATGCATACTATAACTCTATTTTGTTTACTACAGATGTACAGTTTAATTAAAATAGTGTTTGTATACACATGAAAATCCTTATACTGTGCATTTGAAGTCTTRTTTCAGCCTCATCTGTAATGTTAGTGATTCTTATAGTAGTGTCTTTTCAGTTAATCTTAAATAAGGGAGCTGTTATGTCCACTAGCACTGCCCATAGTTAGACGTGCTCTTAAAGAAGGGYTCCTCCTAAGCAATGCAAATGAGATATGAATCTGTGAGCAGTATGCACCAGCATAACTAAGTGATAAGAAGTTAATCATAAGTATACCTGTAGTGTCTAATGAAGTATGAAACTGTATAAGAGAAATCTTAGACTTACTTAAAATAACATATTGAAAGGTCATCTTGGTATTTCTGTGATAGCACAAATACATCCTAAATACCACGGAAATGGCAGTAACATGGTATTTATGTTATGAAACAATACTAGAATGTTTAGTTATTTAAAAAAATTTAACAGAGAGAGATACAGAAGAAGAGTTTTAAATTTGTCCATGAAAAGAATTACTAATAAGCATAAAAATTCTGTTTTTTCGCGTAGTAAACTGGTACAGGTAATAGCAACCATATTGAATGCTGAAGTTATAATAAACCATCTGGAGTTTGCTGTCATGTTGCAGTAGTGGTAATTTTATGTCCTCATTTAGGGTTTGGAAAAGCGGAATAGGTGTAAATTAAGAAAGAACTAAAAAACTCTCAGTACAGGTTCTTTATGTGCTTTCTGTTGAATTAATCACTCACACTTACTGAAGTAATTTGTGATTTTTCTAATTTCTCACCAGATTCTTATTACCAGTTATTTATCAAAATGAAGTAGGTTTTATAGCTGAGACATAAGAGAAAAACACAAGATGAAGAAAAGACATACAAGTGTGTTAGAAGAAAGTCGTTTAGTAATAATTTCAAAGTCACAAAGAGAAATGTCACTTTACCTCCTTTTCCCTTAAAGCCTTGGAATGTTTGAAGGATAAAAGAGCATGTGATCACTGAATCTGGCTCATTTTTGAACAATTATTCCTACATCAAGTCTATAATTTCTTCTTGAGACTACTTTTTAGAAATATAACGGGTGTCAATCTGAAGCCTTGAAGTTACAGAGAATCTATTGCATTCCTAGCAAATGGTTAAATATTTTCACAATTTAAAATGCTTATTTTATTTTTAAACTGAGTTTTTTCAACTTTCTTCCATCCTTTATGTATTGTTATTCTTTTATGTGATAGGTTAAAGTTCTGTCTAGTGTCAGAAGTCTTCCTAATCAGGTAATTGCAGATTGTGACCATACAACCAACTAATATTCTTCTTTTTAAGTTGAGTGGTATGGCAGTTTTTCTAGACTTCATATAATTCTTGTAGACCTTTTTCAAACTGTTTCCAATTTGCAAATAGCTTTTTTAAAGCATAGACACCATAAACAGAATTCCAGATTTTCAGGAATCTTCAACACATCTGTTGTTAAAGGATTCTCCTTTCTCTGCTTGGCAACTCTTATTCTTATATACCCAAGAGTTGCTTTTTTCTATTAGGCACTAGAGCATAGTGGGAGCACAATTCCTTTGAGTCCCATACCCACACATGAGACTACATTTTGGTATTTGAACAATGTGACAATTATCTGTTTGTATGTTTAATAAGATTCAGAAGAAATACAACTATTGTACAATAAGRAAGACACACAATAGCATGTATAGCTCTCTACTTACCAAATAAATTGATAACCAGAAAAATTAAACTGAGTTAAGCACTGTTTGGAAGAGTAAACAATTTTTATATTATTGGATTTACAACAGCTGCGTATTTTTCCTAGCCAAATAAGCAACAGTGGTGGTGTTTATTCCTAAASTTTGTACATAATCAGAGAGTATATTTCTCTATATTTGTCAGAGTTAGAACTGACAGTTTCTAAGATGTTCTTCCTGATTTAAAGGAAAGTATAGAGTTTGAGAAAAATGCTAAACAGTTGTTGGTTTTAATTATTATTATTTTTAAGTACAAATTTAAATGTACTGTGAAGAAAACAAAGATTTAGAGTTAAGTGCAATTAGTTTCCAATACTTTGTTTTTGACAGATATATACTGTCTCAGCTACCGGCAGGCTGAAGAATGAAGGTTTATGGAACAGATTTCCTGTCAGACTTATAGAAGAGGGGATTCATCATTCACAGAAATATTTTCTTCATAGTCATATATTACAACCTACTAGCTGCATGTCCCTTTTTATTTACTTTCAGCTCGGGAAACCAATGACTAGCTCAAAAGTTAAGTCAGCAATTAAAAGAATAAAAAGTAAAAATGCCTGAATGAGGAAAAAATCATCTTTTTCTAAAAGTGACTCCAAGATGCCTCAGTTCATGGACACATCTGGGACTAATATTTACAATGTCAGCAACTATTCTAGTTGGCTTTCTTTTCCATTTGACTGCAAAGGGCTTGACTCTGGCTTTTTTCCTGCACCCTTATTTGTTATAACAGCTCTCTTTGCTCTGCCAGGTATTACTACCTCTGCTGCTTTGAGGCCTCTCAAACTTATTTCAGCCATAATGGGGCAATAAGCTGTTACTGTTCATTCTAACAGTAACCACCATGGAGCAACCACATAATCCGTTTAGCTACTTCTTGCACAGTATTTGGGGGAAGGATCAAACAAGTAATAGGTGCAAGAAACTGGTGATAATCTWAGGATCTTACGGCAAAAGCTAAAATGATACATGCGAAGAAATCTTTGAACYGGTTAGATGATGTAAGAAAAAGAAATGTTGATATTAAGTGAATTAAACTGCAGAAATAATCTGCTTATGGACTTAGGCAGGCCTTACTATTCCTTTATATTGTGAGATAAAATGATCGGGGGGTCTGTGGTATTTAACCTGCCTATCGCTTTCACACTTCTCATGGATAATAGTGGATGGATACTAGWCCCCAGAATTTAAGCAACATTAGCATAAGTGGATCCCTGTATCTCAGGAAGTTGACTGAAATCAGTATAAATGCATGGAGGACCACAGCGATGAACTATAAGCAGATCAGTAAAAACTTGGACTTGGCCTATTGACATTGAAATATATCCACTTCAAATTTCATTTAATCTTTTCCTATTTTTTAATTAAAGTCCTCAGCTGTATTTTAGCTTTTTTGCATTTAATAAAAGATCACAGTTAAGAATCATTACTTCCATCAGAATCAATGTTTATTTATTTAAATAGGTTTA
This sequence comes from Rhea americana, assembly GCF_003343005.1. NCBI lineage: Eukaryota > Metazoa > Chordata > Aves > Rheiformes > Rheidae > Rhea > Rhea americana. The sequence continues at coordinate 181,302 of NW_028186138.1, forward strand.
AAGATTAAAAGAACTTTAAATTATTTTCATCTTTTCTCTTTCAAAGTTAAATACTAAGATATAACTCTAAGTTTAAAATAGATAACTATTTTTCATTTTCTACCAAAAATAATTAGAACTTCCCAATAACCTTTATTAAAAATCACTGTATTGTGATGAACCAAGATCTTTAATTCTCAGTGACTAATTGTTGGAAATCATATTGTCAAGGGGAATTTACCTCTGTACAATACWACACAGATAATGGTTACTTCTAAGTCTCAAATAATAAAAATGGGTTTATCTTCCTTTTTAGAGACAAAAACAATTTGTTTGGGACCAAATAATAGTAATAACAATAATTAGAAAAAAATGTTAAGAATAGTGTATATCTGTYCATTTACTGAGAAATAGGGAGTTATAAATGAAAGGGAAAAAGAAAGGGACCTTTTTTACTGTACTCTACAGTGAATATAATAAAAGGTTTAAATTTCTCTACTGGAATTTTAAGATTTAGGTAGACATTTGGTACTGCTTTCTTTCTATTTTATTTGATTTTCTTTTGCTTTTGTGCATCATAAATATAAATTCAGCTTTTGGATGAAAGATAAGCAACTCCATGTTCCCTAATAAAACTGTGGATTTAACAATTTCTTAAGAAGTCAGAGCAGGTATAAAATTTAGTTTTGATGTTGACATTTCATAGCTTCATTCACYATTAGCAAAAATTACTTGTATTTTATAAAGGAATAGATTTGAAAGTGGATTTTTGCTTTCAGTAAATGCAACTTTTTGCATTTTGCTAGTTTTGCTAAATTTGAAAAATGCAGTCACTAACATCAGAAAGTCAGTAAAAGGAGCCATGTGAAAGACTTGGACTAACCTAAACTTGATCTTTTAGAGACATCTAATGTGTACATATCCCTTTGAAGACAATAGCAGCAGTTATGCTGAATATCACTGTAGATAAAGAGCAGAACAATCATACCATGGCAGAAAGAAAGACAAACAATTCTTCAGGCTAGAGAGAAGTTAAATAAATCCAGTAAAGGCTTTGGAGGTTCAAAAATATTTGAAAACCTCAAAATCACGGTGATATGATGTTTGCCTGTCACTGTGTACTACAAGCTCTTATTCTCCCTTGATTTACAGCTATAAGCAAAACAGCTAATAAAAGAAATCTAAGCAACTTCAAGAGGAAGTGTATTCTTTTTTGTATAAAAAGAATCAGAGACAGAGAAGCTATACTGACAATGATACAAGTTAAGCAGATTGAATTGATCAGTTAAAATAGGTATTTCTGATGGATGTTGAAGAAAGAAAATGATCATTCTGTAAAATAAATTGCAAGTTAGCTTCCATAAAGGTGATCCCCAAGGTGAATTTTTCCTCTCTTCTTCCAAAAACAGCAAAGTTGAGGAGGATGAAGAAGGATGACTATTTTTTCTATGTCACCAAAACTAATTTAACTTCATTGCTGTTTGAAGAAGAAAACTATATTCCAGGGTGTTAAATGTGAAGCAAAAAYAGAATGAAAGCCGTATGAGAAATTTCTGTAGGGAAATTTATATTTAATTGTCAATACAACTATTATATAGTGATCCATTTTTTAAATAGCTGCTATTAACTAAAGTATTGTACAGATTTTATTAAAGAGCATTAGAAGCAGGTGATCTTAATACTAGAGAAGAAATTTTAGGGTTGCTAGTGAATCCCCTAAAGGCATCTAGAACTGGAAGACAACACAGAGGGAAATAACTGGGTGCAGCTACAGTTTTAGGAGTTATGGAAGAGGATGTAACTGCTTTCTGAGAAAGCAAAGGTCAAAACCAGAAAGTAATAACTTACACTGAATTGAACATGTATTCAGAAAGTGAACAAAACTGTGTTCAGAACAGAAAAAGTGGGTTACGTTGGGGAACATTTTAACAAGGAAATTTGCCACTAGATACTTGAATAGAGAAGAATGAAGACAATCATTTGCTCCTTGACCAAGTTACAGACACTACAGCACAGCTTGACAATTTATAATGTTAAATGCAAACAGTATTTTATCTGTAAAATCCAAGGGATTAGAAGTTTCAGCACTTTCAACCTCAAGAAATCCACAGATTATCAGAATACCATCGCCAGCCTGATTTCCTTTATGTTGAAAAGCACAGTACTTCAATCTATTCTTATAAAGGAAATATATGGAAACTCAAAATTTAATAGAAAATACTTACTTCAGAAACTTTGCCAATTGWCTGGCTTTGATAATTGATACTGTTAAACAATTTCTGTGAGGCCAGAAGAACTTGGAACAGATTCCAAGACCTCAGAAGGAATTTAGGAGAGAGATCATAACTGATTCATAGGTGAARCTGTTTATGTGTACCAGACTAAGTTCACGGGAGACTCTAGTAACACAGGTCACTTCACTGCATATTGATTATGAAGCAAACTGGGAAAAGAAATAGAATAGAAATTTATTTACTTTAGATAGTGAGACTATGTGTTTATTTTCAGTTTGAATAGGGAATTTTAATACTTACAATATTCCTAATAATAAAATAGGACCATAATATAAATATTGATTAGGAGGTAAAAAAAAAAAATATATCAACATGGTGCAGCAGAAGGAGCTGTGGCTCTTGGTCACTGACACTAGGAAAGTACTCACTCTTTAAACAGAATTAGTTGATAAATCTGTAATAATAATCTGTGTTGGTACAACAACCATCTAGGAAGGCTTACACTATCCTCTAAGTGGTATGAAAAAAAATTTGGAAGAAATAGACTATTGTACGAATACTTGAAGTATTCAGGATTTTGAACTCCACAAGGATTATGATTACAATAAATCATAAAACAAGAGGAGAGTAGGAATCAAGCCTACTGTTTGATGGCCCCTCCAATTAATGTCCTTCCTGAATAGTTTTTAGGAGTTTTCGTATCACATAACTGTTCCTGAAAGGATTTGTCATCTAATAAATCTTATATTAAAAAAGATTGAATTAAGAATGAGCAAGAAAGAAGTAGACACTATTTAGGTAAGATTTAACAGTAGGTCTTTGTACCATTTGCGAAGGAAGGTAAATGACAGATTATTCCCTTAATTCAAYAGAAATTTCCTGAGGCTTGAAATTCCACTATGCTGAATGGGCATGAGTGAACTATGTTCTAATGAATCTTGAAAACTCGTTAAACCTGCTCTTTTATTTGGTGAGTAMMAGTAATAGTACMTCAATTACCCACACAGGATGTTAAYGTTACAAACAGTTCACATGCTAAAGTCATTGCATATACAGTATTCTACCTGTATATAACACAGAAGAGGGAAATAACTTCATAGTAATGTACAAAGTAAAAGGAAAAAAACAGGTGATAATATTAAATATATTAACCACAAAAAATTGAAGCAAAACAAGAGCTTTATAACTTCCAGGTTTCTTTGAAGGACAAGAATAACATCCATTGCTAAAATCCAAAGTAAGGAGAATTGAATACAATCAGCCATTAGTCTTGCTAAAATTCAAAAGAAATACTATGACAAGCACATAATCTCAACCACTCAGTCAACTCATTAGTATTCCAGCGAATTATCTGCAGGAAAAATATTGTCACGAGTTACCTAAAGGTCTTCTCAGCCARAAGGGAATGCATCGTCATACTCAATCTTGTTCCATGATGTTTAATAGGGGCATATTCTCTCCCTTTCCCTGCTCCAATATAGTATATTTGATATACTATAATTCGTCACTGATAAAACATCTATCSTTTTATGATCAGCTAGCATCAACTATCTCAATCAGAAAAGTAGTTTCTATACTGAATAGTATATCYGTATATCAGTACATCAGTATATACTGTACTGAATGGTATATTAGTTTAATTAGTTTCTTTTAACAGGAAACAGAATAAAGCTCTTTTAAACCTGAAAAGTAAAGATTTTCTTTCCTTTCCTTGTTTTTCRGAGTGATGGGTTGTCAAGATGCAGCTGTGATGACTGCAACACTGTTGTTCATGTCTATCATAGATACGCTATGTGATATCGGAAACCTGTGACAGATACAAATCAAAAACTTGCAACTTCATTCACCATCAACAGTATACAATCAGGCTTGAGCCATAGGACATTACTCTTCAACTATGACTGTACTTATTTTCTCTGTAGTGGCATAGATCAGATTCTAAAATGATATTGCTGTTTCAACTGAATTTTAATTTCCTTTTGACAAACTTCTTAGAATAAAATAGAGAAAGTATAGTTAAAAATGGATATATAGGTYATAGTGTCTCAAGTCAAAAAGAGTAAAACAGCTGTGTGATGGAATCAGAGTCAGTGTAATATCTATGGTGATCTGTTGCCACCTTCTCTTCATAGCAAACTCTCCCCAAAAGATCAGAACTTTTAAAAACTTTTAAACTCAAAAAAGGAAGAATTTTTAGAATATGAATTAAAAGATTTTACTTTAAAATAGAGAAAATTCAGAAGCTTAGATGAGTGGAAATAGAAAGGATTTATTAACAAGTGTTCTCTTATCTAGTGCATTCTTGTGGGTGAATCATTGCTTCTATTCAACTCAATGGCTTTCTGAGCTGTGGYAGACTTTGCAAAGTCTCTTGCAGAGCTTCGGTTGTGTATCTTGCCATCAATTCTGTGCTGTGGCCGCACAGCTCCTCTGCAGTCTCTGGACCTTTCCTCCTTGAGCAGCCTGATCGTTGGTTGAGAGGGGGACCATCCTCCTCTCTCCTTCAAGGGGGATCCAGCTTACCCTTTGCTGTGCTTTCACACAAACTCATAACACACCAATCAGTTAAATATTATCAGTCAAAATCAGTAAAAAATTATAGGAAGACTAATAATGGAATTAGTCTATGCATTTGCACAACTAATGTTCAACAGGTGTGACCTGCTTAAATCACTTCGACCTGCTTAAATCACTTAAATTAACTTTAATATTATTATTCTCAAAATAAAGGAGTAAGACTGTCAGAAAGCCTCTGACTTTTTTTGTTGTGGTACATAGATGAAAATGAGGTGCTATACTTATGACAACAAATTTACAGGGTTTTTTGCATTTAATTTGACACCATTAATAATGTATTATATCATCCTGATGGAATCTGTGACAGAGATTGTTRTGCAATTTCTTCAAATGCTGATACAAAAAAAAAGTAAAATAAATAGTCTATGTAAAGAAATGGAAATAGCTGGAGAACAGAGAAAATTCACAGTAAAAAATTTATGCAAAATCAGATATCTTATTCCATTTTTAACCTCAAAATAAGACCGTAAGGACAAGATCCTCCTAACAGTAAGATCAGTAAACAAGTTTAGATCAAATACCAATAAAAAGATATATTAAGAGCCAATAGATGTAACGTGTGTTGATAGCTGGAAGTTTTTCATAAAATACCTTTCAAGAAAATAAGCTGCTCCATTGTTTTTTTTTTTTTTTTACTTTAATTTGCAAACATGCAAAAAATACATGCCAATATTCCCATTATAAACACATTAAAGGCATTAGCTTGGTGAAAGTAAGAGGAGAAGTTAAAAGTAAAGAGGAGAAGAGCTAGTTCTCTGTGACGGAATTACAAAGAAATTATAGACAAACAGCAAGGGAATTTATTTGTCAAGTGCAGAAACTGAGAGAATCCATTTTGGTCTGTCATAAACTCAAATCCACTGTGTTTTACGGCATAACAGAAATTGCTCCAAATGATGCATTACCTTGGGAAAAGGAGAAGATTATGGGCATGATGGCTAAGATGTATCCCAAGAATTCCTTAAATAAAATATTRCATAACTCCTATCAAAGGCCTGAATTATGAAGATTTCAGTTTGTTAAAACAAAATAATGAACAGAAGAGATATTTGCTTATTCTCAGCAAAGCAAGGCAGTAAATGGAAAAGAGTGAACAAACTCATTGACTTGACTGTTCAACTGYTGTAAATAGTGGAAACCCCACTGGTGAGCTATGTAGATGAGTGATTATGCGATGCTGAGCAACAGATGTTGGAGAACTGAACTAGATATGTACATATCATTCCTGACAAATCAATGACCTGTAAAAGATCACAATTTAATTCTGGTGTACATGAACCAAATATTGTCAGAAATGTAAGTCTAGAGTATATGAGTCTAAACCTTAGGAGTCAAAAGAATCAGGAAGGACAATATATGAAGTACACTGTCCAAGAAGCATTAGGATCTCTGTATCAGGTCTGCCAGAAGGAGAAAATATGCAAAAATAGAAGAGTAAGGAGATAAAACGGGCCAGTCACACATACACAGGCTTCTGGCCAGTACGTTTGACTGGCCATGCCCTGCACCTGATCAGTGCAGTCTGTCCCATCTTCTCATTAAACTCCAGTTGCAGCTATTTTCCTGAATTATGGACTGAGCACATTTGTGCGTGTGGAGGTCTGAGAGCCCACAGCTGGAGTCAAACCCCAGGTTGCAGAGGCCCACACGTCCTTGCTGTCAGCAACTGGAGCGACCAGAGGGAGTGAAATTAAATGCCAGCAACTGTAACCTGCCCATCAGTGAGAGGRTTCCATGTCTAAGGTGCTGACGAGTGAGGGTCCTGAGTGCCAGAAGCTGGAGTCAGATCATGGGTCACAGGCCTATGTGTCTGGCTGCCAGGAATGGGAGCGATCATGTGAAGTCATGTGCCAGCAGCTGGAGGAGGACTAGGGCTCAGAGGGCCCCGTATTTGCAGTGTCAGCAACAGGAGTGAGAGAGGGTCTGCGAGTGAGTGTGTGATCACTAGTGAACATCAAGCTGGACTGGCTGGCGAGTAGGCACAGCGACACACAGTGTGTGTGTCTCGAAGGTGAGACCGCGGGGGCACCTGACTACTGTGGGGGGCCAACTGCTGGTGAGATCATTGGCTCTGGGGGTCAGTTGGGAGACCCACTTGTGTATTTGTGTCCGGTATGTGTGTGTGTGTCCAGGGGGTGAGGCATCTGGAAGAGTGAGGATCCAGGACCAGCTTGGATGGCTTGTTTAAGGCCATGAATCCACAATGTGTGTGTGCGTGCGCACGTGTGTGTGCRTGAGGGAGTCTGTACCAGCACCTGGAGCAGGACTGGGGGCTTCAGGGGCTTGTCCATCCAGGTGCCAGCAGCTGTGGAATCTGGGGATCCAACTACTGGGAGAACTGACTGCCTCAGACCAGCTACTGGAGGGATCCACATTGTACATATACACATATATGTGTGTGTGTAAATACATAAATACATACATACATAYATATGTATGTATGTATGTATGTGTCCTACGAAGAGACCATCCTCCTTGCCTAACATCATGAAGTTTCCAAATCGGAAATCCCTCCTAACCATAAATATGGTGACTAGCTTATCYCAAAGCAAGCCAAATCTACACAGAAAGCTATATTCTCCAGCACAATAACTGCCTATAGATGTTCATTTTCAATGCATCAGAGAAAAGCAGAAAAATAAACAAACACAAACAAAAATAGGAASCAAGTAATTGATCAACATAGACTTTTCTTCTTTCCCAGTCACTAGATGACTAACAGGAGCACTGAATATGGTATGTATTTTAAAAACTCAGAAACAAACTACAAAGTTAAAGTCTCAAAAGTTCTTTGGAGAAAACAAGAAGGCAGAAACTGCAARGGTTATATGAAGACTTAATTTTCTATCCCAAGGAACTCAGTTTTCTATCACATGATTCTCAATAAACTCAGGAAATTCAATCTGAAAAAAAAATCCTTCTTCTCACTACCCCTTGGAGAATTAGGGTTCATACAACCTYGAAATTCAACAAGAGTTTGATGTATGTGAATCAATATAACTCCAAATCAAAGGAAAAAAAGAAAACGTTTTATGAATATCTGGAAAGGGACCTAACTAGGCTTCACCTACCTCTAATATTAAAAAAACTCACAAGCTAGTCCGTACTTCTTTGAAGTTACTTATTCAATMGAGTTTAAAACTCTGGAGACTATTTTTATCTAGCTGCTACTTCCATGTATTAAGAAATGTATAACATAAAGAACTATCATTTCCAGGTGTAGTTTACATTAGATTTTGTGTGGAACATGATAAATACTGATTTTCTTCCTAAAGTTAAAAAAAAAACCAACTAGGAAAGGGTCAATAGTAGAGACTAACAGGCAGATATAGAATTCAAGGACTTTATCATCCATCATATTGGTTCTAATAGAATTTTCAAGTATATTTAGAGGATATCAGTCTATAATATTCTGTCTATCAATTACTCTCAGAGATATTTTAAAAAACATACAAGAGTAACAAAATAAACAAAGTAATAGCAAGTAAGTTTTCATATAAATCTTTTTTTTCATATATATTATCAAAAGGGTAAATTACAGCCTGTGTGAGTTTGAAAAACTCGTAAGAGTGGAGGAAGGTCAAGTGTAAAGGTGTGTGTAAAGCAATAGTGGCTGCTCATTTAAACAGTTCAGTTGTCAGCTTCCCATGCTGTCTGCAGCACATGCTCTCTTGATGCAGGGGTCAGGGAGTTTGGCATGTGGCTTCAGTCCTGTTCCAGCTAGATGTGCATCTTGTGAAACAGCAGAGGCTTTATTCTGAGAATTTGCAGCAGAGACGATTCTTGCAGTTTCTCCCTTGGCAACGCACAAGACCATTTGTGAGCTGTCTTTGCCTCCAGTATGTCTGCACCCAGAAAGTATGCTATGTTTTCTGTAGACTAGTACTTCTGCCAGATCCACTGTTCCGCTTTTATCCTAAATACATTTTAGTATGAAAAAAAAATTGGAAAGTGTAGCTGGTAAAGTTTGTATTAGAAATAATGACAAAAGTTTTAGCCACAGTCATTGCAATATCTTACCAAGAATGACATAGCATTAAAAAATATATTTAGTCTTTATATTCAACAGAATTTTTCAATATTAAAAATTGATTTGGGTAAAGCGGGTTTTTTTGTTTATATATTTTTATATTTTGTTTTACTTAGTTTTATTTTTTTTACAAATAATGTTCACATAATGAAAATCCTGTGGTCAGAATCATCTTATACGACCACAATGGTACTATTTGTTCTCATACCCTCCGAAGAATAGCACATATCCTAATATAACCGTTTAACAAGCACAAAGACTGTCAATTTGTCTGCATTCACTGCTTTGGTACAAGTCTTTGTTCCTTTACAAACTACTTGACATCAGTAAAGGACGGAGGATTAGCAGCGGTTAAAGAATGGGTGACTATTCTGGGTCCAACGTTAATTCATCACCCCTTGAGATTTGTGAATATATGGAGGAGCTGGTGTCTTTCTAGCAGTTGATGTTCATGTTCGTGAAAATGCAACCCTTTCCGCCCAAATAGGGAGTAGGATTACATCTGTTTTAATAACATTTAGGTTGCATAATTTGGTTTTATGAACATATTTGTGTTATAATTTTTTTCTTTAAAAAGTAAATACTGTACAGCTCTCATTGCATGTACAGTTCAAGAATTGCTGCTTTATTATAAGAAGCTGCAATCCCATTCTCTACTTTCCCATGCGAACCACACCTGCTTTGAAGCAGCAACTGCACTCTGCACCTGTAACTTCAAGGCACCAATAATTTCCTTGGCTGTCTCTTTAACACTTCTGCCAAATTCTCGCATTGTTAATTCCACCATCTTAATAGTAGCCAAAATCACATTTGTTCTCGTTTTGCAGAGATCTACCATCGTGTTGTCTTCCTTTGTTGTGTTCCTGTCCTTCTGACAGGGCTTCTCTTTCCATGGTAAACACCCAGATGTAATTTCCAAGGTCTGATAGGCCTTCTTCAGTTCTGTACAATTTGGAAACTGCAGGGGAGTTTGTCTAAGACAGTGTTCTCATGAACAAATAATGTTATTTTCTGATGTAATATTTTTCTACAAGGAAAGACTGCCTTGGCATCATGAAATATTTAAAGTAGGAAAATGGCAACATCCATTTCCTACTCCCCTCAATAACAGAATTTCTCTTACTGTCGTTTCACTCTTTGATTAACAACTCAGGTAAGAGTAAAAGATCAGTATTCCAAAACTATGTAAATTCTGCTACTTGCTGGATGCATTATTACTCTTGTAAAATATATTTTTAAAAAGTCTTAATTAATCTCAAAAAAATAAGATACTTTTAAAAAGTATCTTATATGGAAATATAATAATACAGCATTATTACTGTACTACAGACTATGCCTTTAGATCGATTTTTCATTGTCTTTAGGAACACATAAAAATTAGTATTTAGGCTGTCCATTGTCAAATATTCTTAAAAGTTGTTCCAATTGTATGTTTTGCCAGCATGGATGCATGGATGCAGACAAAGCTCATCTTAGGTCATAGCAGATTTTAACATTTAAGATTTACAAGTTTCAGATTTTATTTTCTAATTTATATAAAAATATACAAATACACAAAATAGATATTTGAGAGCACTGCTTACACAAAACAACCTTTAAATATTGGAAATATCACCACTCTGTGATTCTGTGATTTACTTTTTTATTTTTTTCTAGAGGAGTTTAATAGAGCAATTAAGGAGTGTTGTCATATTAAGGAGTAAGAAATTTTATGTTTCTTTTATTACTCTGGTAGCACCCAAAGATCATCTACTTTTGTCTTGTCCTACTATTCTTTATCCAAAGGCCTCAAAGAACTCAAATCTATTCTCTTGTTCTTGCTTTCTGTTTTGAGGGGTGTGCAAGTTTTGTTTTAATAATATGGTAGAACATCAACTAGATTTAAATAATGGAGTTTCAATAGTAATTGCCAAAGGGTGAACTTTCTCATGTATTTCTGAAACAGTTTGTGACTCAGCTGTTGATTAAAATGCATCATTAAACATCTCCAAACAAACTCACATAATGTATGCATTTGTAAAAGTTGAGATCTTTTATGGACAGGAAGAGACTATATGTTCTAAATAAAAGCTTTATAATAAATAATGCAAACAACACTAAACAAGATAAAAGCATTAAAAGCAATGAATCTACTTCAGATGGTCTTTTTCCAGTCCAAAAGTTTTGTATATTCTTATATGATGTCTCAAGAAAGAGGCATCTATTGAGTCTCGTTTCCCTAGGGTGAAGCACATGCCGTATGGTATGTCTTCTCAGTGGTCAGCACTATGTTTTTGCAGCTCACTGATGTCTTCCTCTTATATATGACACAAAAGATGATAAGTGTACAAGAACTTCTTATATAATAAAAAATGCTCCTACCTGGATTATAAATAACAGTAGTAGAAAGTGGATGCGTGAAATAATGATGCATAACCGTTCCTATTGGAAAGGTAATTAAAATATCGTACAATAGAATAACTGTGAGTTCTCAAAGTGTGTGCCTTGTCAACTATAATAACAATGTAAGGAAATACTTAATTCTTTTTAGAAATTTTTGATAAATTCTTTTTAGAAATTTTTGATAAATTCTGTTTTTATATATAGTTAATATTTTCTTACCCATTTTATTATAGAATATGATAGGTAATAATAAGTTACCCATCAAGAAAAAAAAATCAATACATTCCCTTTCTGCCTGTCAACATGCCTTTCTCCCCTTTTCTTCCTTCCTCCCTCCCTCTCCCCTCTCTTTCTTCCTCTTTCTTTCCCTCTCTTTTTCTCAGTAACAAGAGTAATATGGGCTTATCACTTCTTAAGGATCTCAGTGTTCAGCTTTTGTAATTCTAATGAAAATTATAGTGATTATTTTACATAAAGTTCGTATTTTGGGGGAGTGATGATACTCAGTTCTACTCTTTCATTATAAGGAAACTGCAGAGCAAAAAAAAATGATTTGAAAGAAAACTGTCTCTCTGAAGAAAATCCTGTATTAAGTTTGCATCTGCATGACAGTAGTAAAATACTTAAGATACAGTATCTGCTTTGAAAAGATCTTTAAAACAAAATTTGAACTTAAATCTTTAAGTAAAAAATATAATGAAGAAAAGATAGAGAAAAAGGACAGAAAAGAGAATTATCTCATCCATGTACTGTACCATCTCTCAGTTTATAGGAGACTATTCTAGTACCTCTTGCCRCAGTGGAAGAGCTGATGGCGCTGTTCCTTGCGTTCAGACGCTCTTCCCTCTGTCTGTGGGTCAGGAAGTCCAGCAGCTTGCTGTTCTCTTCTGATGTTGGTCTGTTCCCCTCTCCTTCAATTGTGTTTGAGATAGTCACCTGAAAAGGAAGCCATGTAACCTGCTCATCGGTTTCATTGCTGAGGAATCCTGAAACATCTCCACGAGTTCCAGCTCACATTGTACTTCAAAATTGAAACTACACTTGGCAGTAGAATAAGGAGAGAACTGCATTAGTTCCAAAAGAGGAGGGTGGCACGAATTAGAAAGGATTTGTCATGTGACCAACAGTGGAAGACTAGTGGTGCACCAGGCCACCTTCTTTCCTGAAAAGAGAATATAGAAATTTGTTAATGTATTTACATGCCTGTTCACTACATGTAGCAAAGGATGAATGAAAAAATTGAATGTTTCTACTTACATATGACCTTTAAGAAATGCTTTGAGCTTTCTGTCTGCAAGTTTTTGTCAACAAGATCGTGGCTTTTGCAACTGTTTTGAAGAAATACATATCTTACTTAGCCTTTGTGAAATTTARGATAACCATCCAATGCATGGGGCATTCAGATCAAATTAAAAATCAAAATTATATCATTTGGATGATTTTCTGTTGCTGAGTCCACTAGAATATTAGGCACTGTTMATTCAGAGATTTCTGCCAATGAAATTGGAATAATTTTGACAAAAGATTAAACAGATGGTCTTAGCAAATTCATCTTTCCTAGGCAGTGATAAGATTAAGATAAAATGGAATTCCATACTATGCATAAATAAAATGTAAATCGCTATGGTCAAAAGAGTAATTTTTTWAAAAATGTGAAGAATATTTTTAAAGCAAATAAAATGCTTTAGATGGYCTCTTGCACTATACCAATAAAACATAGTGTTGCTGTGGACTTTCTTAGTTACCTGGTGATGTACACAACAAAGTTTTCATTTGATTGCTTTTTTCTTTTTCAAAAAAAGATCTCCCTTTAGAGGATTAATGTAACAATTAGATGGCCAYTTTTGGTTGATGTATGAATATAATTTCAATGGATGTTTTATGGCTTATCAAATTAGTTGCAAAAATTGGACTAGAATTATTGATRGAAAAAGGGTAAAAGAAATTTATGATGTGTTCATAATGTTTAGAACTCTGGTTAAAATAGTCAGCAATGGACTGCATAAAAATATTATTTCTAACTGATCTGCATTGGATGGAACATGCCTGAAAAGTATAGAGAAAATAAGATTCCATTTTAGATTAAGAATATCAAGCCTGAATTCTTGTAGTGCTTCAAGAACATATACTWTGATTTGTTTTAGAGACTCTGCCTCTATATTCTATATTTTCAAAATACTCTGTATTTTCAAAAAGTGTATATTTGTTGCTCTAAGGAAGTTCGAAAAAAAATGTGTATTTTATCCAGGTCATGCAGGTGATAATAGATAAATTAAAAATTAGGGAACTAATTTTGTGGACCTTTTTCAGATGAAAAAGTCTAGACCTTTCTCAGATGAAAAAATYCTACCTGTGAAACTTACCCCTAGATCCTGAAAATGTGTTAAGAGTACAGTATATGTTCAAAGACATTATCACWCCTTTATTTGTTTTTCAGGGGTATATGTAAACACAGTTTTGTTGTAATTCACTCAGATACTATATTGATGATGTAAAGATGAAAAATTCCCTTCTGTTGTTTTGGGAAAGTTGCAGATGTGCAACAGGAAAACTAGATAATCAATGTTGGAAGTAAGAAGCAGGTAAATGTTGTTGTGATTTAATAGGCAGACAGAGCCTTACAGAAATCAAGGACGTACATAGCTGGAAGGAATTTCAAAAGGTCAGATAGCCCACCCTTTAGTTTTCTAGCAGGGTTAACAATGTTGACATAACTCTTTCAAATACTCTCCAACCTGCCCTTAAAAGTCTCAAATGCTAGAAACTGCTAGTTTACTTGTCCATACAGGTAAGTTCATCCTAATAACAAATTTGTTGACTTTTTCCTTCAGTTTTTGTCTACTTCTTTTTGTTCTATTAGTAGTGGACATGAAAATAGGTTAGTGCTTTCTTCTTTGTAGCTACCTTTTTTATGACTGTGCCTCAGGCAGTCTTCCTTACAGTAGAATAAACARCATAATTTTTTCAGTCCTTCCTTGTAAGATATGTATACTTTCTATAGGTCAGTTATTCTCACTACTTTTCCTGGACTCTATCCTACTCCAGAAACGCAATGGCTAAAATAAGACACCTTATGATGCTAATTCAATCAGCAGGTTCGTGTTATGTGTTGTGAAAATGTCATATTTGTGTATATATCCCAGATTGATCTTTGTCTTTTTCTGCAACAGCATGATATTTTTGACTTTCATCCAGTTTATGGTCCCAGAGCCCCCATTACATTCYTTTTCACAGAAAAAAATGCTACTAATTTCAGTTTATTATGAATGCTTCCTAAAGCCTGCTAGAATCACATCTGTTTCATCATGACTGAGCTTCCATAAGCTAATTGTCTTCTTAACCCCAAACTCTGTCAGCCAGGAGAAAGACTATTATCCACTCACTGTGCATCAGCTTAGAGAGACACAAAATGATCTGAATGCCAAGTCTCCTCCTCCAGCAAGGTTATGTTCATGATAGTGGATGACAGGATCAAACTGTGTGTCACTCTATCCAAGATACAGCTACAGTTGCTCTCTGATTTTGCCCAAGAAGAAAAAAACAATGCCAAAACMGTCAACTTTCAAAATGTCCTTCAGTAAGCACGTTCCTGACTTTAGTTTGTCTTGAGATAATTTCATTTTTATCAATAATGAGCAACAGGAACAATTAAAATATGAARAAAGCCAGAGGATGTAGTAGAACAGTAAAATATCAAGTTCCCTAGAATAAGCCTACACATTGTAATAGGGAAAGATAATTTTAAGAGCAACCTTTCATTAGCAAGAGACAGTCTAGATGACCCCATGTTCAGCTGTAATWGCTATGAATTTACAGTTGTCACCACTACAAATGTCTATATTTCTTACTCGATACTTAACTGTCTCTGCCACATTTTCTTCGCTTAAAGCATAACAACATGAAAAGTCAGGTTAATCTGTGATAAAGAGATTTACATAACTAATTCTAGGTGTTCTTTAGTATATAATATGTGTTCAAGTGCATTGTTACATATATGATTTTTTTTCATTTCTATCTTCCTCTGCCTTTACAATTTAATCTTACTTGCTCATGTTTCTTTTAGACATCTTCCCAATACACTTGTCTGAAAGATGATTCCCAAATTTAGTTAGCTGTGTACCTCTGCTTGACAAAGATCTGTGATCTATATTTGTACTGTCACCCTTCAAAGAATGCAAACATAGGTATTAGTGAAATAAAGGACAGTATAAGTTTCTCACAGCACAGAGGTAGTTTAGAGAATRAGAATGATATTAAATCTGATTAAGCTGCTACATCAGCTGTGCTTATTACCTATCATAACAAAATATGTACAACAAAAGCCCCTTTTAATTATCCAGATGTCCAAGAAAGGATGAATAAATTGTAACAATTTAAGTATCTAAGAAACACTTTGAGTATATATGTTAGGGTAGGGCTACAAAGAGGTAACCCTGACCAGTGGCACCACAGAAAAGACAGCAGCATGACAAACAGCAGGACATTACAGTTAACAAAGGGGAACTTCTAGTTTAATG
Organism: Rhea americana; assembly: GCF_003343005.1. Taxonomy (NCBI): domain Eukaryota; kingdom Metazoa; phylum Chordata; class Aves; order Rheiformes; family Rheidae; genus Rhea; species Rhea americana. The sequence continues at coordinate 197,021 of NW_028186138.1, forward strand.
GGCTTGCTGGCCAAGGTGGAAATTTTGAAGGTAGCCATATCATAAATAAAAAATGAAGATATAAAGTCAGAAAAACTTCGGCCAGCAGGAAAAATGCAAACAGGGATGGGACATTTCACGCAGCCTTTCAGCTGGTCGCTACATGCAGCAGGGCAATGAATCTGTTGTCTGTCCACGCGTGTGTCCTACTTACTTCCACAGCCAAAGGACTGCGGTGCTGTTCCTAACATCAATGAAGGAGCAGCCAGAAGGCATTTGAGTTCCTTAGAGCAAGGCAGAACTGCCTTAAAGCTTTATAGTTTTCCAGGGCCAGAAATAAATCATACGTTTTCAATTAGAACTCAAGTAGATCAAAGCCTTGAGGTCTTTGAACCTTCATCTTCTTGTAATGAGCCAAGAAAGAAATCTAAAAGGCTTTTAAACAAATATATGTAGAGAGAGATTTCATTAGAATAAAAAAATGAAAAAAAAATAATAGCTTTTTTGTTAATATTTTAAAATAGAGTATTCAGAGAGTGACTGGTAAGTACTTGGAGGAAAAATTCAGSAGTTATTACCAAACACGCAAAGGACAACAGGTCAGGAAACTTCCTGACCTGAAAACAGGTGTGCGAATATGGAGTGGCAGAGGTGGGAATATGTACAATGTATTCTTATTCTTACTTTTTCTTAGGTTTCTGTTGATTGTTACTTTCAGAAACGGAATGTTGAGATAGATAGACCCTCGATTTAAACCAATTTTGTCATTCTGTTTTTAGTGAAAAGTCAAAATGACTAGGTTGAATCGAAATGCAAGAGATAAACAAACTTTCTCTCCCTTCTTTTTTTTACTTCTTTTTTTTTTTTTTTTTTTTACTTTTTTGCAGGAGGTTCTTGCATCCAATATTTATTTGTTTCAGCAAACTCGGTGACTTTGATTAGCAATGAACCCTGTTCAGTTCTTATCTGTCACTCAAACTGCTTAAATTCCAGCCTCGACAACTCTGCTACAAATTTTGTCTTTTTCTCKCCTTCTACTTTACCTGCAGTCTTGCACTTTTCCTCAATCAATCTGTTCAAATGCTTCATCTCCTACAGGGAGTCCTTCCTAGACCAATCTACTTAGGGAATATAGCACTTAATGAGTGTAAACAGAGCAAAYTTACAGTTCGTCACAGTTTTATACTGGAAACACTCTTTAGAATAAGTCTTATTTCTTGTTCAGAATAACTATATGAGATTACATTTMAAACCTGTTACTAGTTTGAGACTATCCGTTATCTATCCTGAGGTTTAAAGAAACCTAAGATRCAACATTGTCTTATATGTCTTCATTATATAAATAGCATATATTTGAAGTTGTGCAAAGGGTAGGATAAGGCTAGAGATGGTCTTTGTGGAGGCATATCATYGTGCAGAATAAAAGCAGTGAAAATTTTTTTTTAATGTATGAAATTAACATATATGCAATATATGAGGATTTCAAATATTTTGTTAAAATAATTTTCAGTAATGAGAGGCATATCATGTAGGAATCACTAGCTTTATGCACTGCGCCATGCAGGTCCTACAGATGGTGATAACCTAAAGCAAATGTAGTCAAAAAAAAGCTTTTGTAAAGCTTTTAAATAATTTGGAGAGGACATTTCTGAAACACGGGCATTTCAGTAGCAAAAGAAAGATAACAGAAAATCAAAATATTGTCAAAACTTGGAAATGTAGAGCCCTCAAGAGGTTTTCTTATTCATCTTCATCTTTTCAAATTATGTTCAATGGACCTCTAACTCCCCTTACAGATAAGTCTCTAAAAATCTTCAGTGAAAGGGATCTTACAACTTTTTATAAGTAGAATATTCCAATACATTAAGGTCTTTGGAATTCAAAAAATTCACATAATACCTAAAACACTCTTACTGGAATTTAAAATAGTGAAGTAATGTTGTCACTTTCCCTCAATTTTCTGATTTGTTTTATATCTTTTTTTAAAGTATTTTGCCCCAAAGTGGTTATCAGACCCTCCCTGGGACTTCTCAGGATCAGAACTAGTAGAACAGTTACCTCATGCCTTATTTATGACAGTCTTGTTAATACATTTCAGATTTTTATCTACTCTTTTTTAACAATATTGCATTGCTGATTAATTTTGTGACCTGCTATAACTTCAGACCATTTTATTCTGTAGTGATATCGCTGAGCCATTTGGACACYATTTTGTATTTGTACTTTGGACTTTTCTGTGTAGAAGATAAACTTTRCTGAATTTATTTTTATTGATATCAACCACTTTTTTAAAGTCCTTCTGAATTCTAAACCTGTCTTCCAGCATCCTTGCAACTCTTCCTAAAGAGATGTTGTACTGAGATTATAGAAGTGCAGTATGTATTCCATCATCTAAGCTATTAATGAAATTATTGAACAGTACTCAGGAAAAGTCTCAGTGGGCTCTAGCTTAAATACCCTCCCAGTCTGGCACTGAGTTATTGGTAAGTATTCTTTAATAAAGTTTTAAATTTGTTTCAAATCCTATCTGGACCATGACTTCTTAGTTTCCTCTTGAGAATAACAGAACAGATTCTCGCAAAAGCTGTGTCAAAACATATCACATCTAATGCTTTCTTTCCTATCCGAAAAGATAGTAACTCGGTCAAACAGAGAAGTTAGATTGGTGTGATATATTTTGTTCTCTACATATCCATTTTGAATTTTACTTATGTAGTTCTTACAAATACATTATTTTAGAATACGTTCCAATATTTCTTTGGCTTATTGGAAATAGTCTAATAATTTATTCTTTCTTGGCACTCCTTTTTCTCCTCAAAGTTGTTCCGCATTGTGTGATCTTATATATCCTCCCTTTTGTTGTTGGAAATAATCACTAATAGATCAAATTGTTTCAGGTAGTTCCTTCAGAATGTCAGCATATATTTAATCTAGTCATACTGACTTCTAATTTTTAGATTAAGTACGTATTCTTCAAGCTATTTCTTTCCCATTGTGACCTGTGTTTACATTACTTTGTTGTTCTTTTATGTCCAGCCATGTTAACTAATGGTGACAATTGCTTCACTCTTCACTATCTCAAGATTCATTATTTCATCTTTCTCATTAAGCAATGGATCTAATTTTCTCTTTAGCCTTTTATTTCTAATTATTTATAGGAGCTTTGATTGTGACTATTTATGTTCCTGACTTGACATGAAGAGTTACATAGCTCAGCTTTTATATTGCTGCTATGTAGCTAAATTCAGAAAGGAGCTTCCTCACTACATTCTACTTTGTGCAATCAAGAYTGAAGCTGAGCCAGTGCTTTAAAGTTTGTTGTTTTAAACAGTTATTTGTACTTTCCTCATTGCTGATTCACTCCTTTTATCTTTCTTATACTCACATTCATTCACGGATTAGAGCTGCYTAGATCTATTGCATTGACATATAAGATGTTTGAAAGTATAGCTTTTAAATATAAAGTATATGAATTATAACCATGATGATGTAATCATTGAAACTGAAAAAAAAACAATTCTCCAAGACGATCAAGACATTTTCAACATATTTTTATAAACCTCTAAATGACGTCAGATCTATAATGCCTTTCCAMCATTAATAAACTTATTCAAGTTTTWATTTTATTAAAATAGATAATTCTGGCAAAATTCTGATAAATGGTAAAAAATCACCACTTTTTTTAATGGTGTAGGGATTTTGCCAGTATTATTTTTTCAGTTAGAACTTGACCTTACTTTAGCAATGTCAACAGTAAAGATGGCACTACATTATACTGAAGAAGGATTTGGCCTTTGAACAACTTGCAGTAAGCTCTGAAACAGTATTGTTTGCCAAATCCTATAATGTATGGACTAGCTGACTACTTTCCATTTCAAAGCAATTGTTTTCTACACAATGCTTATTTGCAGAATGCTAGTTAGTATTTTTTGACACATTGTTTCATTTTCAGTTACACCTCAGGCAGTTTATTGTTAGTTCAAAGCATAACAACTTGTTATCATTGTCTATTTCCAATGGGTTGTAAATGATGGTATTAATTGGATGTTAAGCTGATAATGCATTATGCATGTTATTCTCTCAACTGGGAAGAATACAATTTGCATATGTATATTCTTTTTTAATAACTAGGAAATGTGTGCAAGTGCAAAACAGGATTGGCAATATTGTCTCTTTAAAGGAAAAAAATGAACTGACCATACTGTGTTTATACAGTTGCATTTTGGAATAGCTAATCAATGGACATTGGATAATATCTTTTTGCTGTATACCTGGTTTTATCTTTCTTTTGTTATTTTATCTATTTCAGCCTAGTCATGAACATGTAAGTTACCTAAATTTAAATTGTCTTTCGACATTCTGTATTGAGTATAACCATGCATACAGTTTGCATGATATACACTTAAGTGCAGAAATGTTATAGATTTTTTCTTTTTTTTTCTCAAAGAGAATCTGAACGTGGTAAAGACATGAAAAGAAAAACACAAGACTAATCTCTTCCCTTGCGTCATTAAGATTTCTAAATATCATTTATGATTAAGTAATTAGGCTGAGATTGATCTTTAGCCTAAATACTAAACTCAAAGACATTACAAGCCATAGACTTTCTCAGATAGACTGTCATTAAGCCAGTAACTATATTCTGCATTTTCAAGAAAGAACAATAAATTTGAGCCAACTCCAAAGAAGTTATAGCATCATCAGTTTGTACTGGTTTTGTCAGACAAAGCTAATAGTCTATCCMCATCATAATCCGGACTCAGAGTAGTACAGTTCACTCACTGGATGAAGATCTGAGAATTCCTTCAATGAGTCATTACAAYTGTACATCAGCCTCTTTCACCCACATATTTTACCTTCATCAACCCTATTTTCTYTGCAGCATAAACAAAGTTATTTTCTGATATTGTATGCGGGATAAAGAGAGAGGGAGAGGTGGAAACTCAAGTGCTGTTGGCAAAAATCAAAAGCTAATAAAACCATTATGAATTACAACAAATTGCTCAAAGCTCCTACTGAAACTGTTCTGCAAGCTAAGAACCTTCTTCACCCTTTCTGCTTGAGATGCCAAATCCAACCCCAGAGAGCTAGAGAGGTAAAGATACAAGTCTAACTCAAGGACCTTTCTGGCTATTAGAAAAGAGTCGTGAATAGCTAGGACCACTCCTGCCCAAAAGAAGAGAGAATTTTCCTTTAAGCAATCAGCAGCCAGCTCAGATGGAAGACATCCACTTTGGATATTTGTTTCTAAGCAACTATTGCCCAGAGTCAAGCTTCCAGCTTCTAAAAWGCTTATGAAAAACTAAGCCAAAGTCAAAATTACATGTTCATCTAATTAAAGCTAATTCTAGCCCCAGTGTAAACTAAATTAGGACATAATGATTAAACCAACTCAGTAAAATTTACTTTTTTTCCTATCAATGTATTCAGAATAATCCTATCTGAAAAAAAAATAAATAACAAAAAAATCCTAAACAGAAGATGTACATGTATGTTAGACATGCTAAACATGTTAGGCTAAACATGGTGCAGATGTAGCCTACTGCAAGACCAGAAGGCCTCAAATCCTACAGCATCGTGTGTAATCTAAAGCTAAAAGCTAACAAATAAAATAAAATGCTGTTCAGTTATACTTACATCTGTAGTAGCTAAGAGACAGCAGACTAYTCTTGGAGTTCATAGCACACTGTAGCTAGTGTATACTTTATTTAGATTTATTTCAACAAATTAAAATTGGGCTTTGTACAGTTTTTACATTACTAAGCTTATTAAAATACAAACACTGAAATTTTAAGTTGCAAATGTAAAATTTACRTAACTGCTTTATATGTTTTTTACCTGTTGCAACTTTGAATAGTGGGAATATTCCTGTTTTGCATGAACCTTGTTCATGTTAAGCTGTCTTCACCTGTTCTTTCAATGCTGCTGTCAAGAGTTTCTGAAGCACTTGCAGAGTGTGACCAACAGGTAAATATGCAACAGATAGGGCCAATGGTAAAGGCAAAGTTCTAATAAGAATCTTATTTGGAGGGTATAAGGTAAATCCAGATGCCTCCTAATTGGTTTTCCTACTTCATATGAATGCATTTTTGCATCCAATGTGTAGTTATTTCGTTATTTCATCTAGACAACGTTTCCCTAGCTTGTGTATGATATCAGAATATCAGAAAGTCTTTAATTAAAGTTAAGATATATGAAATCTGCTTGCTTTCTCTCATATATATCCAAACAGCTAATCTGATATAAAATAAAATGCAATTCATTTGTTATTGATTTGTTCAACTCTCATGTGGAAAGAGTTCCATTTTGCATAAGAAAATTCAAGATATACTAGAATATATAAGGCTTTTTGGTTAGGATGTTTAACTGGAAGGTCRGGTAGAACACTTAATGAAGGAACTGTTAAATGCAAAATGTACTGAAAATGGTGAAAGTAAAAGTTAAGTCTTTGTTCTCACAATAGGTCCTAGTCAGAAGGTTAAAAATCTTTTGTGTTGGGCCCAGTGAGTTTTTAATCTTTTTCTACACTGTTGAATAGCGTCAAAAGGGGAAAACGTGATCTCAGGTCCTGATCTCCTTTCATTCTACCATCTCAGTCTGCTTTTCCCATCGAAGAGGTCAACATATCTGTGATTTAGGCAGTCCTCTGAGAATTGTGAACCTCAGTGCAAAAACAAGTGCACATGGGGAAAAGGGGTTGAGGAGGTGTCCTATAGGAAACTGCAGCTTCTAACAAATGAATTTAAAAAGTCAAAGATTACTTGTCTCTCAGCCACCATTTTAAAGGAAATAATTGAATTATCACTTTCTGCTTTCTTACTGCATTAATAGAAGTAAATAGGTCCTGCTAGCACTTAGCTAGATATCCAAGAACAGGGTAAAGGGCGAGATTCAAAATACTACTTTGTACTCAGCATCAATTTATTGAATAAGTCTAGTTACATCTCTAGCTGTCTTTTAATGTTTTTGTGGATCCCGTTCTGAAGAGTCTAACTCTCTCAATACRCTCTGGAATGAGGGCATCTAACAAGCCACCAAGCCAGATGACCACATCATAGTCATTAAGTATTAAACACTGCATTACTTAAATCATATTCTGGATTTATCTTTTGATCTGTGCATCTTTTAGAATTATAAGGCTCCTGGAATCAATTAATGATATGTCCAACAGTCAAATAAAGTTTTTGATGGAAATTGTCAATGAAAGTTTCTGATAGAAATGTGATGCCTCATTTATATACACAGTACAAGGTTTTAAAACTTTGACTTTTCGTCTACAAACTTTAGATCATCTTACAAAGTTTCTTTCTCCTTAGAGAAATCATGTGTGTCTTAAAATCAATACCAAATAGGAGTTCACTTAACTATACTGTTGAGAATCATTGGAGATGAATTAAAGATTATCTGCTTTTGCACTCTGCCTGCAAACCTAAATTATCACCTAAATGTCTTTTGCCCTTTCTTTTTTCCAATCTATCCCTGTCAAATAAGTGGTCACTGTGAGTCTTTTGCAGGCAAGCTGTCTTATTTGTAATGTGTTTAGCGGCTCTGATTATGCTTTTGTATTTCCTAAAGAAAAGCTTAGACTACTAAAATGATTTGCTTGTCAACAAAACATTCTTCAAACTACAGTGGTTGTTCACATTTTCATATTGAACTATTTTCAATACTGTGTGGCATCACACATGAACATGCATTAAAAATTATAGCTGTGATATAATTATAGCTAACATTGCTGCCAGATATAAGCTTGCTTTGATGGAGCACACTGCAGAGTTGCTAATTCTTAAACACCACATTCTTTCATGCTTCCTTTTCTCTCCCTATCTACTAGCAGTCCAGGCCCTACTTTCCTACTTTGTGTACAAAGTATACTTCTGTATACTTTGTGTATACATCTCATGTATATTTATAGCGTGTTTTTCTTCTCTATATATTCAAGTTTTAAAATCAGTGTACTATTCTGAGCAGAATTAAAAAATCATAAAGATTAATATTTTGTTCTCAGTAAAATGGAAGTCAGTGTGCAGAACATGAATAAAAAGTGCAGATTCATCTGACCAAGTGTAAAGGTCTCTAATCTGACTGTTTATATCTGAGGTGGTTATCTAAACTCTTTTTGCACTTTGTAGTAAAAACAAGGCATTTCTATGATATTCATCTCATCTTAAAGGATATTTCTAATACAGGTCAGAAAAATCACACACCAGAGATGCTTCACTTTCCCCACTGACTATAGAGAAGGCCTAGTGCGATTTGCTCAGAATAGATCTCTGGATAACATACACTTACATTTGATCAGATGAATCCTGTCTTATAAATCTTGTTTTACCATCAGTAATGCAGAGCTACCCAGAGTACATGCTCTGGAGGTAGAATATGTTTTATACAGTACTTTATTCATAATGCTGTAGATCAACACTGTATTGAAAGAAGTAGTCATTGTACAACCATGTAAACTGAAGTATACCTTCCTGAAAGTATGTTATGTCATATAAAGAATGCAGCAAGGGAAATATACTCAGGGTTTTATTTTTTTCTTTTTCTTTTTTTTTTAATGTAACTATTTATGTGTTAGTGCTATCACTTGGATAGAAAAAAACAGCTGGTGGGTTATCATTCTCTGCTTTACTGCATGTCAGTATATTGTGAACAGATAACAATGTTGTGCATTAAATTAGTAGGGATGCTAGAAATGTGATTTTGGCAAATAACACAAACCCACACGTGCACTGAATTGTTCTTAAACTCCCTATTTGTTTAATGCTAGATGGAAAAGGAAGAGGATTTGGTTTTGTTTTGTTTTTTTTTTTCAGATATTAAAACTAGATAAATTGCCATGAAGTATAGTTAACTATGAATTATCTTTGGACAACTTATCCCAGACAGAGAGGACAGCAGCTTGAGTTCAACTTGAAGTGTAGCTTAATACAAAGCTTCCAGCTTTGTATTATTGCATATTTCCACAACCTTAGAAGAAGTACAGCTGCTTTCAGATAGTACAGAGTACTACTAGAAAAATAATCTTTATCAGATCTTGTCTATCTTTGTACAGACCCATCTCTTCTTCTGCATATCACATTTCCAGAACAGTTCTGCAGGTTCCCCACAAATTCAGTTTATATTTAGTAGGTTCATAGCATCATTATCTGAAAGCCACTGTCTCCATATCCATTAGCAGGTATCATATTAATTTAATAATGTCACAAAACCTTAAGTTCATTCTCTGGTCTGGAAATAAGAGCATAACGTGGCTCATTTTCCATGCTGCTAATCTCTCTCTTACCAAAACAGAGGAGTTTCTACTTCTAGTCATTCTACTGACTATGTTTTATAATGAAAGTGAATTCTAATCAATACACAAAAGAAGAAAGGATGAAAGACTTCCATAAAAGAAGTTGCAAAATAGTTCAAAGGACATAACGAAACAGTCTACTCAGGCTGAATAAGGTGTATCCTTATGAGCAATATCTGAAAATTGAATCCATAAAATGAGATACCGAGAAAAGGAAAAGATAGTCCTAAGAAGTAAAGTACAAAAAAACCTGTGAAACTTTAAGCAATCTAAACAAAAGCTATTGAAATTCTGACAAAATTTCACTGACTAGAGGCCCAGTTCAAACTCTCATCAGATCTACTTAAATAAGTTCTTTAGCATAAAGAATAAGAATAACCCCATCCCAATTCACTAGAAACACATAAATGTGTTTCATTTTTATCATTTTAGTTGCATTGTTAACCACCAATAGACCTGGCCTGCTCTTCAACCTAGGTATCAAACTAAGATGTGCTGAGACTATATCCATCTTATCAGTGCAATTCCATTGGTTTTAAACCTAAAGTACTCTAGACCATGAAAACTCTAATTCATTGTTAAAATAATAATGCAAATGTTGAAACGTTGGGAACATTTCACTAAATTTCTCTTGAGTCTTAGCTCTTCAGCATCAGGGAAGAATGTCACACATCATAGTAAAATGTTACTGAGCAAAAGGAAAAGAGAGGATTGAGCTACATTTTACTCCAACATGCCATTGAAAGAGTGGCTGAGGAGTGAGGAAACAATCCCTTCCCTCGACTATATTGCAAACACAAAATCTTGCAATGGATGGAAGGAGCAATATTTTAAATTACCACACCAAGATACAGCAGACATGATCTCTCAGAGATCTTGTGTACCTAATTGCCTTAAATCTAATTCAAAGTGTGGCATTCATTTCACTTAACTGTCCAAAAGGTATTCATATACTTCTGAATTACTTCATATACGTTCATTTTATAGTCACTGGAGAGAAATCAGCATTTCTGGGGCAGATCTGAATTGTATTTAGGTGATAACTGCAGACTAAGAGGAAACTTATTGGTCTTAGACAGACATTAGTTCTAATTCTAAAATTAGATTCTGGAATAAATAATCAAAATATATCTCTCATTATCATCTGAGTTTTGCTCAGAATCTAAGATAAATATATCTTTATTATCTTTGGAAAATAGAGAGTCTTTTGATTAGTGCTCAAATGAAAAGAACATTTCAAAATACACGAGTGACAAGGTCACTTGTGCTAAAATTATTGAATAATCCATCTGCGTAACGTGAGGAAATGTTGGTTCTGTGGGCCATCCCCACAGTATCACCAGTGCCAAACTAGATTAGATATAAGAAGGGCTAGAAAGGAAGGATAAAACTTGTCAGGCACATGAGGCAATCTGGATAGAAACCAATAATTCAAGATGCAAGCACTGTAATTAAACAACTTATTTCTTTCAATAATTCTATTTTTAAGAATTTATAACAACATTTTTAACCAGAGACAAAACATGCTTGAATCAAACACGGATTTAACCTAACAGCTATAGGTTTTATACATAGTGAGGAAAGTATGAGAGAGAACTAAATGATTCTGTATCTGCCTTGCTACTCTCTTTCCCCTCCCTAACATTCCCGTGACCCAGTGTCTGTAAAACATCAATGATTATTGATAGACGCTATGTTGGCACTGAAAATCTGCACAATTGAAATATAATAAGAATCTAAGGCTGAGTATTTTTATGAGTTACAGTCACTCCTGGTGACCACCTCAGTGGGGTATTATTCTTGATTTTGGGGGATTTAGAATAAACTTGGATGCCTCATATCAATGTAGGGCAGTAGGAGAAAAGATGATAGTAAAGGTGATTCTTTGTCTCTGCCAGTGTTTCTTCCTTTTACAGTAAAGTACCTGGGGATCAAGAACAGAAGCAAAACTGTTTCCTCTTTTGTCTGGCACATCTATATTTTGAGAGGATCTTTGATTCAGTTACATGCTTTAGTCAACCTTTCAAACCAATTCATCCCTGATACAAATCTTGAATGCAGTGGAGCTTCACTAGATGTTATTTTGCATCATAAAATTTCCCTATTCTTTAGTGTATTCTGAATGAATTTTAATTATATTAGAAAAATGAAATAGTCTATATTCAAAAGAAAAGAAAATACTCTAGTAATTAGAAAGTTTTTAATGAAACACCCTAGTAAGACAACTTGCATTTCTTTCTCTAAATGAATTTTCAGCAAATCTGCTAACCACCAGAGAGTAATATTCATTCCAGTTTTTAGCACAGGGAGGAAATTTGAAACGTGTGCTACCATAAAACATTGATTTTATAATGGTACTAAATTGTTATTAGGCAAATATGTTTGTGTAATTCTGGCATGTTGGAAGAACTGATGTTCAATGGCCCTTAGGCTTACTTTTAAACCTCCCTAGTAGGTTACTGTCAGTATGCTGTTAGGTTATAAAACTAAACACCTGAAACTACCAACTAGCAAAAGACAGAAAAGTGCTTATATTATGGGTGTGATTTTTCTGGAGTTAAATATAATACAAAGAACTGAAATGCCCTTTAGCTTTTAGTATTAAGAGTTATTCTCATCAGAAAAAAAAGTAATCCCTATATCCAGGTTATAAAACATGCAATTTACTCTCAAAACATAATATATGAGTAATGGCATTTGAGTTTTCCAACAAAGTAAATCCTACAGTTTTGCTGGTGAATTTTTTCCTCTATTAACTAAAGACACAAAACAAGATAAAGTTTGTATTTGCTATGCAATGTCATTCATTTTGCATGCATATGAATGGCTCAGTGAAGCTCTCTCATCCACTGATGTACTCACACCATTGCACCAGTCTCTTTCCAATTGTAGTCATGGTCCTAATGAATTTTGGAATCCAAGGACAGTAGCCTGAGAGTAAGACAGAGAAGTGGAATACAGCCTAAGTAATATTTAAGCCATAATAATTGTATTCAAGGGAAAAAATGAAAATCAGAAAGCAATCACAGGCTTTTACTTTCAACATAACATTTTGTTGTTCTTTTTATTTATTGCACTGTTTTGTTGGTTAATGTTTAGTTAAATAAACAGAAAATGCCAATATTTGGCGATAATATGTCTAACAGTACTCTGTTATAACAATATTTTCAATTAAATGTCAGTTTACTTGTAGAAGACATTCAATACAAACACAGGAGGAATATTTTGAATTTGATGAATATATAGTCAATATGTGTCAATATAGTCAAGAGATGCTAAGAAAGGGTGAGTGAACAACTATATAAGAAATTCTACTATCAAGAATAAAAATGACATGTTTAGATATTCCAATGAATAAGAGCGTTATAGAGACTGGGTAGTCAGTAAAACGTGGCTAAAAGCAGGGTGCCTCAGCAGGTGCATGCAGTCGGAAGTGCATATGGGACATGGCAGTGGTGGATCCCCTTGCACCTCTCCTGGGAATCCTGCATGCACAACTACCACTCTGCAATGCCTGTACACCAATGCATGCAGCATGGGGAACAAACAGGAGGAGCTGGAGATCTGTGTGCAATCGCAGGGCCATGATCTCATTGCAATCACAGAGACATGGTGGAATAGCTCACATGACTGGAATGCTGCCACAGATGGATATGTGCTTTTTAGGAGAGACAGGCCAGGAAGGCGAGGTGATGGAGTTGCTCTTTCTGTGAGAGAGCAACTGGGATGCATCAAGCTCTGCCTAGAGGTGGAGGAGGAGGAGGCAGTTGAGAGCTTATGGGTAAAGATCAGAGGGCAGGCTAGCATGGGAGACATTGTTGTGGGTGTCTACTACAGGCCACCTGACCAGGAAGAGGAAGTCGAGGAGGCCTTCTATAGGCAGCTGGAGGTAGCCTCACGATCACAGGCCCTGGTTCTCATGGGGGACTTCAACCACCCTGACATCTGCTGGAGGGACTACACAGCAAGGCACAAACAGTCCAGGAGGCTCCTGCAATGTATCGATAATAACTTCTTGTCACAAATGGTGGAGGAGCCTACAAGGAAGGGTGTTCTGCTGGACCTTGTCCTAACCAGCAAAGAAGGACTGGTTGGAGATGTGAAGGTTGGGGGCAGCCTTGGCTGCAGTAACTATGAGATGGTGGAGTTCTGGATCCGGTGTGGAGGAATCAAATCAATATGTAGGATTGCAATCCTGGACTTCAGGATAGTGGATTTTGGGCTGTTCAGAAACCTACTTGGAGGGATCTCATGGGTTAAGGCCCTAGAAGGAAGAGGGATCCAAGAGAACTGGTTAATATTCAAGCATCACTTCCTTCGAGCTCAAGAGCGGTGCATCCCAAGGAGAAAGAAGTCCAGCAAAGGGGCAGGAGACCTGCATGGATGAGCAAGGAGCTCCTGGCAAAACTCAAAAAGCGCAAGAAAGAGGATCCAGGAAATTACAGGCCAGTCAGCCTCACCTCCATCCCTGGTAAGGTGATGGAACAACTCATCCTGGATGTCATCTCCAAGCATATGGAGGAAAAGAAGTAGTAAGTATGAATTCCCCAGGTGGAAATCATGCTTAACCAATCTTAGATCCTTTGGTGATAGCATGACTGACTGGGTAGATGAGAGGAGAGCAGTGGACATTGTGTACCTTGATTTCAACAAGACTTTCAACACTGTCTCCCATAACATCCTCATAGGCAAGTTCAAGAAGTGTGGGTTAGATGAGTAGACTATGAAGTGGATTGAGAACTGGCTGAAAGGCAGAGCTCAGAGGGTCATCATCAGTGGCACAGAGTCTAGTTGGAGACATGAAGCTAGCGGTGTTCCCCAGGGCTCAGTACTGCATCCCATCCTGTTCAACTTATTCATCAGTGACATGGTTGAAGAGACAGAGTGCCTCCTCAGCAAGTTTGCTGATGATCCCAAGCTGGGAGGAGTAGCTGACACACGTGAGGGCTGTGCTACCATTCAGAGAGACCTGGACAGGCTGGAGAGTTGGGTGGAGAGGAACCTCCTGAGGTTCAACAAGGGCACACGAAGGCTGCTGCACCTAGGCACCAGTACAAGCTGGGGGCTGACCTTCTGGAGAGCAGCTCTGCCGAGAAGGACCTGGGAGTGCTGGTAGATGACAGGTTGACCATGAGCCAGCAATGTGCCCTTGTGGCCAAGAAGGCCAATGGTCTCCTGGGGTGCATTAGGAAGAGTGTTGCCAGTAGGTTGAGGGAGGTGATCCTGCCCCTCTACTCAGCCCTGGGGAGGCCTTCTCTGGAGCACTGTGTCCAGTTCTGGGCTCCCCAATCCAAGAGAGACATGGAGCTACTGGAGAGAGTCCAGCGTAGGGCTACAAAGATGATCAGAGCACAGTAGCATCTGCCCTATGAAGAACAGCTGAGAGTTGGACCTGTTTAGCCTGAGGAAGAGAAGACTGAGGAGGAGAGCTTATCAATATCTACAGTGGTGAGCAATTACCAGTGGTAAGAGAAGTTGTTGATTCAAAGGAGTGCTTATGTATTTTCCTCTCAAGAAGTACGGAATAAAACACAGGGCAGTGCTGGGAGCTGGGAAGACCTAGAATCAAATCGCTGACTCTCTAAAGAACTTTGTGCAAGAAGCTGTTGCGAAACACAGCAAAGTAGGGGAAACAAATGCAGCAACCCAACATAAAAGTTCAAATCTGACCAAGAATCCTGTCCTTCACAAAGCAGGGGGCATGATGCCAATGGGATTTTTAAACCCAAATGCTTTGTCTTTTGTGGTTCTTCAAACACCAAAAACCTGGTCATGGTGAGCACCAAGTTCCTGGACAAACACTTTGCCCATCTGTAGCTCTTTCTGTTCTCATCAGGGACTTTCATTGTCACAGATAATTTTAATCATGGTAAATCTACTGAAAACAACCATATAATTCCATAATCTTGATTTCTGATTCTGTACACCTCATTACCACTCTCTATTTCCCGTTAATAGACACAAGATAGAGTCTGTGTAAAGAACAAGAAATTTTATAGAGGTGGCTGTGCTGAAGCCTAGAAAGACCCAGATGACTGAAGGAAGGTCATTCCCTTAGCTCAAAGTGGGTGAAAGACATTCCCTGAGAGTGACTTCAAAGGTTAAATATTTTACTCAAAGATTCTAGATGTCATTGATCTGATTTACAGTTTGYTATGATATTTTTTCCTATAAAACTATACTTCTTTTTCCTTAACTGCCATTTTGGCAAACATAGCCTGGGATCTGGTTCTTTTCTTCTCATACCACCTATCAGATATGTGAGAACAGAGTCTTTCTGCTCACTAAAGTTTTGTAGCAGGATAATGCTATTTTATTATTTATGCTATCTGGGTATTACCCTGGGATTTGACATCCTTCAGGCTAAATGGTGACCTCATGTGCATCTATGCAGCCTAGCTATTGATATTACCCTCTGGCGAGACTGTCTGACTGTAATGAAGACTACCCTTTGGACTGAAAAATATCCACAGCTAGTATTAATTTGTGACCAGGCAAAGCCTCAAATTGTCTCTAGGAGCATAAGGGCAATTTAATTCTTGAAGCTGGCACTTACAAGAAAAAAAAATATTAGAAAACTGAGCAAGTGTGATGCAGAATCAATGAAGCTACTGACAAGGAACCCCAAGATGCTGGTTTTATAGCCACTTTCCAAAGCAGAGCTCTGCCTTAAGGGAACAATAAATAACCAAGCTGCCTTATGGGAATGAGGAAAACTATCTTCCTTTCTCCATTTGGTTTTATATGACTAGCCTAATGTTTCTTTTCTATAGCTTTCTTCCTATTGCAAATTCCATTTCTTAATCAAATTCTGCCCTGCCTCCCTCCCCCCACCAACCCAAATCTATAGAGAGGAATAAATAATAATATTGAATCAGTAAGGTTTCCACATAACGTTAATGAAATTTAATTACTGGTATTATAATGCTTTCAAAGAACTATATTGTGATGGCCTTCATGCAGGAATGGAGTTAGGAAGAATGCAACGTGTATTATGGGTAGAGATGGAGAGGAAGTAATTTTACATTCTTCTCTCCTTTGGGAGCGAGTGGGTGTCAAAGGGTTCCCAAGCTGTATTAGATGAAGTTATGTCTCTGTAATCCTTTAATCAAATGGGAAACAATTTCCCTATCTCTTCCTCAGTATATCAAAGCAGTTTAGGAATATTTGAAACTGTGCTAACCACGCAGCACTTACATCCATTAAAAATCTCCATAAACACCTGAGTGTCCACCAGTGCTCAGATCAAAGGTTTATTACTATGAAATTCCTGCATATTCCCTCTATTGATCTAATCAGGGGGTCTCAACAGGAACAAGACTGTAGAGTTTGTAAATGTCTTGTTGAAACTTTCAACACACTGGTGCAAAAAAGTCACAATTTCATAAAAAAGAAGAAAACAGCAGGTGGAGATAAAGTGGTGAATCCTCTGATGGTGGATTTGGCTGCATGCAACAACGTTCAGAAAATGCTGTGCCTGCTGTTTTTATAATAGGATGACCTTTTCCTCTACAAAGACACAGCCATCACAACCATTAGTAAAGCACTAACGAATAGCTTCCCATTCAAACAGTAGCAAAGCTGAAAACTCTGTCTYGTAGGTCCCTTTCACTTCACTGAATGCTAACTCTAAAACCTCATTGAAAACAGAATATTTGATGAAAGGGATAGCAAGAATGTCATACAGAGTAACTCCTACTATAAATGTTCAGTTTCTTGGCTTTTAATGAGTTTTTAATATACATATCCTTAACGCTTCTGAGCACAAGTCATTACTATTTATACCTTTATTGTGCCTAGAAGCCAAAGTCCAGGAAAAGGACTGACCGAGTTACTGACGTGCTCCTGACTGATCCTGTGCTGCGATCTCTGCCGAGTGTCATGACTTACTTCATATCAGTCTTTACCCCTCTCAGGGGGATATGAGCAGACAGACATACATGAATATCTGCTAAAAAGTGGTGATCACTTGAGATACTGTATTATTTAGACTTCTGTTTTTGTTTCCTGATACAGGTGCAGGACAGAAACTCTGCAACTCAAGAGTTTAGAGAGGTGAAGATCATATTCTACTGTTCAGCTTATAGAAGTAGCGTATCATATTTAGTTTATGTAAAATCTTATCTTATATATATGTATATAATATATGTATAGAAAAATATATTCCCTATAATGTGATAATGTGAAAAACAGGCTACAGGCTGTTCAGAAGGCTACATCCCTTCCGAATTCTCACTGTTGGTAAAAAAGAAGCTGTAGCAAGAAATCAGTGCTATATGAGCTGGCTATTTGTAGACCCTGAGGTTTTCTTTGAAAACATTTAATCTCTTAATGAGATCATTCTTAAATTGAAAAATTAACCACCAGGGTAAGTCTGTTTATGTAAGCATATCCTATCACTTTATAAAGAAAATTAGAGTTGAGAATAAAAAGTATATTTTCCAGTGCTTAGAAGTGATTTAAGAGCCTGCAGATTGCTTACACTATAGTCAGATAGCTTTTACTAATTTAGAAAACATTTGTAGTGGCATATTGTTCATCTCTGCCCAAAAGACTGTGCTGCTCCTGGGACATGAGCAGGAACTAGTTGCTTACTCCCAAAGGACTGTAGCTGAGCATGCAGGGGCACCCGTGCTTGTGCATCAAAGCCGGAAATGTCATGTTAGCTTTGAACAGCTTCCAGAGCATGTATTATCTAGCTGAATTTCCTGGATTTAAACAATTTATTTCTGCCTAAAAATTTTAGACACTAAATCACTGTTAGAGTACATTCTGAAAAGATCTATACTCTTAATGATGCAAATAGGCATCTGGTTAGTCTTTTTGAAGCACCAAACCAGGTAAGATGACTGGTTGTCATAGATGTCGGTGGAAAATCAATTTTTGTGTGTATTATATGTGTGTCTTCAGGTCCAGATTCTCAGATATGTTTTAGTATTTAACCCCTAATTATTTGAATGGGAATAGTCTAAACACTTGTGAAAGATTTAAATGTCTAAATTATTTTTGAAAACAGAGCTTAACCTCTTACAGCCACCTATATCCTATTGACTTTGTTATCCAACTAGACAGGTATACTAATATACTTTAATGTTTACATGAAACTCTGAAAAGATCTGTAGGGCTTAAATGAAGGTAGTCTGTTTTTGTCAGCTCACCTACATCTATTCCTTCATTTTTGGATGTTGTACTTCTTGTTCAGTCTGTCAGTCTTTTATCTAATATGCACACACACACACTATCAAGTTATAAGCTAGTACAACTCATATCAGAAGTCACTAGTCTACTGTTTTTAATTTGCCTATAAATTAAGCTGTGAAATGGATTTCTTAAATTTTGATTAAAAATCCTGAAGATTGTTTCCAGGAGGAGACAAATGTGCTAAGCTTCCTTCCATAAAGAAGTTTTATAAGTAGGTCATAAACCTAGAAAATAAAACAGAAATGCTGACAGACCCCAAACTTTTAGAAGCTCTGTAAGCACTGGTCTAATCATGTTCTCCCAGAGGGGAGAAAATCTTTTTCTTGAGACTAAATTGTAGATTGTAAAAATGTTTTGTCACATTGAGCTCTGAGTATACTGTAAAGAAATGTACAGCAAAGAAGAAATGTCTGGTTACTATAGCAACTAAAATTCAAAAATATATTTGAAAATAATTATTTTTTTTTCTAAATTTATCCCATGTAACTTTATCTGTGTCTTTTCTAATTGTATTATGTGTATATATATARTTGCATTATATGATAAGAATTTAATTTATTAACATGGGTCAGATGAACTCTGAATCTACACAGAAATTACTAGAGGTTGACTAACATGAACTAATCAATGATTTGCCCAGTGGACCTTACATATATTAAGATATATAAAAAGCTGCATAGAGTTAACCACTTAAAATTTTCATCTTAAAAGCTGTATGAGTTTGTGTGTGCACATGTGTATAAATTTGCTTATTTTATCTAATCCTCCTCTAAGAAAGAATGTTTTTAAAAAAAAAATTGAAAAGGTATGATAATCCTGATCTTCATATCAAATGTTGTTTAACATTTGACAGAAAATATTTGTGTCGCTTTGACAGAAAATTTTTGTGGTTTTTTGTGTTTTTTGCAAATTTCTTATATAGCAGGTACTGAATTTYGGTTTTAATTATTTGCATTTTGTCAAGACAAAAATATATAAAATAGATTAATATTAAATGATTTTTGTATGTTGCATGCTATGGTGTATATATTGATSGAAAATCAAAGCCTCCAAACTTATTTTTGTATTAGTTGTATGTAAAATAAAGTCAGATTAGATAATGCTGTTGTGCTGCAGAAGAGTAGCTAGATAGTAACAGGATAGACCAGCAAAAGGTCATTGAGGCTATTACTCCATTTCCACCTCTGCAGTAAAAGTGACAATTTCTCCCTGATACACAGATTATTGCTATAGTACAGCTGCAATACTATGGACCTTTCTATCATGCTACAGTGAAAAAGCACACTCTTGCAAAAAAAAACACCCCTAAAATATTTCAGACTTACTATGGTCTTCTTGAAAGCTTATTAATTTATAAACAATATCTAGGATCTCTTTATTATGAACTATCTTTTACGATCAAAGCACATAGAATTTCAAATTTTCTTGCATGTATGTATGCATATTGTTTTGCTTTCCTTGTGCTTTCCTATTTTCCACTTCATTATTTGGTCTTTCAAAATTGCAATAAAAAGAAATTAAACCTAATGAAAAATCTTTATGCTTTGTTTGCCCACTTATTGGAACCATTGATTAGACGTGGGGTTAATGTTGATCTCTTTGGTGAGCTATCTATAAAACTTCGGGGAATTCTGTGCTCTCAAATCACATTACCAACAAATGAGGAGAGACACTTTCTCAGTGTGAATATATTCAGTTTTGAAGTGCAACAGCATAGGTAACAGCTTCAGATTACTTCAGCCAAACAAWCAACATAATATATTAAAATTCATCCTATATATTCAATACAAGCAAGGTTTTTCCTTGGTTTCTCAAAGCTTTAGTGAACTGGTTCTGTTGCTCACAAATAAGCTTGTTAATGATTTGGCCTCTCTCATGGGCTCAGTTATCCTATCATCAAATCCACAAGGACAACTTCCATTGATTTGGAGGAGCTAGTAAGGAAAACAGCAGAAACCACACTCTCCCTTCCATGGAGACTGAGACATATAGACCTTGATAACCTCAGTGTGTTCTTCCTTCTTCTATCCGCATGTATAACACATAGCTGAAAGAAGTGTTTCTGACTTAGCTTATACTACTATTACAARTAATAGATTATACTATCTTTAAAAGTAACCAATTCTTCACTGTATTTTCTTATCTCCATAAAGTAATTTTAGTTATTTTTATGATAAATATTTAGTAAAATTTTTCCTAAGTTAAAAAAAAAGTAAAAAAAAAAAAAAAAAAAGGAGAAACAGAACCTCCTACAAAGCTATAGCAAGTCCCAAGGTCAGGTAGTAACAATGTGCAGCTCAGTTCCTAAAGCTGTGTAAATGAACTTCAGCGCCAATCTTGAAGCAACTCTCTGCTAATATTAGGGAACAATTTCCATTACTTACAGTCRATACGGATTCCACATGCTCATTCCAGAATATTCAAGACTGCAAACAAGGCTCACTGTTGAAGAGCATAGGAAGAACTCAYGCTGTGTGTATTTTGGCCTCAGACATTTAAAAATTGTAATTTCTCAGCCTGTCGCTCATCTCCCTTAATCTTGTTTATTTCTTTAAGGATTTAATTCTTCTTTTATCCTCTTGTATYCATATTATCCAGTTTATTTACTTACTTTCCCCCTTTCACCACMTTACTTCTCTCTAAACAYGCCTGGCTATAAAAATATGATTAGTATGCTATTAGAAAAGATAGTGTCAAGAACGTCAAAAAATTCTTTCACGTACATARTAAATCAAACATTTTATTATTCTGATTATATGGTTTCCAGTAGTAAACAGTATAGGTAATTCTGATTATTAGCTGTGTTGCAATTCCTATAAAGAGCTGCATGCAAAGCTTCCAATAGAAGACAAATGATAAAATACAGAAGCTATACAAGCAGTAAGGAATAAACTAGCATTATTAATAAAGATATTTTTGCAAATAACAATAAAGACATTAAATAATTAAAGTATGTAGTCATTTAAGGTAAAAACTAGCTCAGGGAAGTAACCGCATATAATTATTTATAATTTATGTCTTTWGAGCATTTCTTAAAAGTTATATCTTCTAAATAGAGTATTTTATACACAAATCATTTCTACAGCAAGCTAAATATGATGAATTTAACGATATCTGAAATAAYAATATGTCACAACAGTCGCATTGTAAACTCTAACAGAACATTTTCTGAAAGTTGAATGTAGCAAGCTTGCCATCTACTGATCAACACAAGACATCTTTGTTTGCAAGGATTTTTTATAATCATAATATTTAGTTTGCAACTCTTTTTCTTGAGAATCAATCTATTGCATATTTAAATAAATCTGTTACTAATGCTCCTGTAGGTCAACATAAAGCCTCAAAGGTATTGTGGTRTTGTGGTAGCGTATCAGAACAAAGAAGAGTTCCAGAAGCACTTTTCATAAGAAATTAGGAATATTTCCCTGAGAGATGTATTTGGATTCAGTATTTGGGGAACTTCTCTTGTAAAGRTCTCTTTTTCTCTTATAAGCGTATATTCATAATTCACAGATGTTCTAATGAAATTAAAATATCGTTTTATGAATAATATGGCCAAAGCAAATAAATATTCTCATTTTTTCCAGTCCTTTCCTTTTCACAAAAAGAAGCTCCTCTTGTCCCCTGCCATCTGCCRATTTTGCCTTCAGTCAAACCTTGTCGATGTGTAGCAGGGAATTGCAGGAAATCCATATGCCTTATATATTTGGTGCTGTACACTCTCTTGTTCCATTTAGATCAGTTTAGACAAAGAAGGTGAAAGTTACAGTTATGTCATTCACAGCAAAGAGTGGTCTTTACCCTCTTTTTTTACAGGTTGTGTCATTTTTTATCATTGTAATTATTATTTATTTTTTCTCTTTACTGCCATTAATTTATTTCATACACCATAGAATTAAAAAAAACAGTAAGAAACTGTGAAAGTGGATGAGCTGTGACTAAGAGCTAAACAGTAATGAATTAACAAAAAAAAACCTCTTAAAATGATGCAAATTTTAATGTGTGTGTGTATATATATATATATATATATATATGTACACACAATGTGTAATAACTTCAGAATATGTTAGTGAGGATTGAGCACTTCTGAAATTGATCTGATTGACTGAAAGAACACAATACACTTTTTCCAAGCACTCAAAAAACCTGTCTTTCCACCCCACCGTCTCTACCTTTTGATCTGTGAAGCAGTAAACTGAGTGGCAAGATGTTTAATGCATCTTCTGATACAGTTGCCATGTAGTTGGCTCTTTTGAATTTCTTCGTTAGTTTTCTGATGGATATTAGCCTTCTGCTCACTCCATTATTTCAAATCCATTTCTGATTTCATTTTTACTAGCATAAACCAAGAATGATTTCACTTCAGTTGAGAGATTTAAAATTATCTCTGTTAATGCCAAACTGAATGAATGTGTATTGCTGCAGAATGTCCTCTAATAAGACTGGAATTTCCATGTTGCATGGGAGTAGACTTACAGGCAGATGACCTAAACTCCCAGAAACAGTATGATATATAGAGAGTAAGGTGTTTCAATAAATTTCTCTGCAGAACTTAGTAAGTTTTGTGGTATAAATTTCCCACCTGGCAATCAAAATCTCTGCAAGAACTACTGTGCATGGCTTTGTACATCAAGCAGATTAGAGATCTGGCCTTGGGGAGGTAAGGGGAATCTGCAAGATTGGTAAGGGGAATCTGCTCATTGCCTCATACATACATCAGTAAATGCCATAAGAGAGTCATACACAGCACAGCTCTCAGRCCTCTGCTTTGCTTTTGCTTCCCAAATCCAGTTGGTATCTCATTGTCAGCGCAGCCCCTAGTAAAGTTTGGGCCCTAGAAGGCTACCTCATTACTATCCACAAAGCTTCCCCAAAGTGGGCAGGTTGCAGGTTAAGTCAATAGTGTGTGCAGGACAGTAACACTGCTGTGTTCCCTATCCCATACTCCATGTCTTGCTTTCCTTTCCAAAGAAATTATCTTTTTCTTTGCAAAAAGGAGCTTGGAATGAACTAAAATACATGCAGTATGGATGACCGGAGCTCATGACTTTCATGTGAAACAGGATTAAGCCAACAGATACTTCTCCCAAAAAATCTMAGATTATGAATACTTTTCCCATTCATTAGAATTTGAAGAAAGCTGATAAAGTATTTGTTGTTGTTGTTGCTGTTGTTTTCTCAGTCTCAAAGAAAAATAAAGTGTCATTCATTYGATGGAACACATCTAAAATGGATGTGTTGGTCAGCCTGAAAATACTGTACTATCAAAATAATAAGGTTTACGTGTTAGGAGAAACATAATTGAATAAGACAAGTATTCCAAGTGTTTTAAGGTGAGTGAAGGTAGCTATTTTTTAGTGTCRAAGCAAATTCAAAATAAACAGAATTTGTTATTTTTGCCTGGATATGTAGATCTAGGTAGAGGAGTCAGAGACATTGAGGAAATATCATAGACATGTTTATCTTTGAAAATAAGCATATTAAAATGGTTAATTGTTAATAAAAGCTTCATTTTTTGTAAGAAAATATTAAAGCTTTAAAGGAGGACAGTTAAAATGGAAATAACACAATGATAATTAAGTACTAGATTCTATTATTTCTACAAAGYGTATTATAAGCTTAGGGAAATATGAGATTTGGTACTTTAGCAGAAACACTCTAAAATAAACTTTTACATTGATTAATATTACAGTTTGTTCAAAGATTCCAGAGACTCCATTTCAGAAATACTTATCAGAGCACAACAGCTATATAGATTTACTTTTTAAAACTTTTCTTAACCCTACATACAGTTAGGTGTCTTTTATAGAAAGAAATTAAGAGATCTGAAAAACATGAACAAACTATTGCTTTTTCTCAGACTTCAGGTCCAACTTCAAATATGAAACAAAAAGATGTAACTAGCTGCATTAGTTTTTGTCTCAGCTGAATTTGGTACAGTGCAATGTCTCCTGAACATTAGAAAACTTTTCCAAAATCAGGTTACTTTGAATTTTTATTTTGTTTTGGACAGCAGCGTTTGACTCAGATGGATTTTTTAAAGTGACATTACACTGTGAATTTTAATGTAAGACACAAAAAAAGCTCATTAAAATTCAAATCGACTCATTTAATTTGATCCATAACTTCCTTTTTTTATGTTTTCTACTATAAATTCTGTTCCTAACACTTTCACAACTGACCTATTAAGAACAACCGCAGCTCAGCTGGAACAGTTGGATAGAAAAGTCAATATATTTACTGTTTTAAAAAAGATTTTGGAAGCAATTTGCAATTAGCATTCTGCATATTTTTATTCTTCCACATATAATTTGAAAGATTCAAGCAGCTGCTGGTATTATTTCTGTGACATACTTTTGCCTGCTGTTCAGTAAGAAGGATTAATACGTGATTCTTTTCTTCCCTGTACAGCCGTATTCCCAGTGCCAAGTCTAGAAATTTACATCAGAACTACTCTGCTTTCTCAAATAACACATGGCCATTTCTTCARTATTGTGGGTTAAATCCACTACTGTATTTTCCCAGTTCTACCTATCTGTAATTCATACAGGAATTACATTCAGGAAAGATACAGAGTAAACAAGCACTGAGTCAAAAACATCTTATTCTTTAAAAGACTAGCAGAAAWCAAGCATTTCATAAATCACTGCAAGAAGTAGTTAAAAGCAATAGGTCTTATGGAAGACATAAATTTTTAGGACTGACTTTAGACTGTGTCTAAATAAAATAAGGGTGAGTGACAGATGTTAACCTGTTCCCAGAGTATTCTGCTGCTTATACTGATACAGCAATTGAAAATAACTCATACTGCATCTGAAGAATGGAGTATGAATTTTATATTTTAAGGTATTTTAAGGTCTCCTGTGTCYTACGTCTGCATCTTCTAATCTAAAAATATATACTAAATCACTTTTAATCTTGTCTAAGATTTTTACCAAAGGGCTTCCATCACTGGGATATTTCTATTTGAATTAMAAAATGCTTTGTAACTGCAGGTCCCTTAATTGAAATATTTAAAATGTATATTATGTTATAGCACTTACTGGAGTATGTCAAATCAAACTGAGATTAACGAATCTGGAAAAAAAAATTGTACTAAGCAGATACTCAAGCAAAAAGTTGTGCAAAGAAGGGCCTGCCCTATTAGTTTGCTGTGAATCCAATTTTATATCTTAAAAAAAATAGAATAATTCAGTACAAAATTTGGTCTGGTTGCATAACTGAGAACAAATAGCTTTCTGATTTTGATCTGCTCTGAAATTACCACTAACCAAAGAATTCACCRTGAGGAGGAAGAATGCTAATACAAATCTGAACACTGTGTGTCCAGTTSTCAGTGTACTTAGTTCAAATATACTTTTCTTTCAAATCATAAATGTATTTTTTTTGCTTTATTTCTGTTACAAAACATGAAAAATCTATTTTCAAAACTGCATTTGATTTTATCCTTTAAGATTGCAGTATCATACTGGAGCACAGCAATTCATGATTTGTGAAGTTTGCATGATCCACTGGGATTTAAAATCAATTATGCAGTCTTTGACTGAGGCCAGAGCATTTAGACTTTGGCCCTTCACACACCACTTAGCAGTGTATTTGATGCCTTGTTGCTTAACTATGGGCATTGTCAGTAAAAACACAGGTTACAACAGCAATTTTGCATTAAATATTGGTATATTTTTACCCTTACTATGAAGACAAGCAGTCGTTATGTACTAACGGTAGGCTGTCATGCACTATCTAACAGTGTGCAAATTGCATTCTCAGTACTTTATGAAATTTGCTTATATTGTACAAAAAGTGGACATTTTGTGCATTTTGGATACGGAAAAATAAGTGCTGCCCAAYGCACAATACAATATAAAATTTTGCTACCTCACTGAAACTGAGGATATTTCTAACTAGAATTAGTGCAGGTATCTGTGCTGCCTGTTTTATTATGTATGTCTGCACAGATATGTGCGTGTCCTCATGGAAATGTGTTGTGCTGTGCTTGGTATAAGAAGTATTGGGTGAAAGCACACTCTGTACACTCTGGAGAAATATTTGACTTTTTCCTTATGAATGGAGGGAAAGCAGAGTAGACRACAAAAGGCAGCTGCATTTCTAAAAACCAAAATTTGGTGAACCTTCAATTTACGGAGACTAAGGAAGGTCTGAAGGTTCAACATCACAGCAAATCATTTATACTGCAAATGAATTAAGCAATTAAATTCTGCAGGACTTAAATGTTGCTCTTATTTTACCTTCTATCTATTCCTTACCTTCTATCCTTATTAGCTATTTGCCCTGTACCCAAGCATCTGTCTCAGAGTACATGGTTCAAACAATGTACRTGTGCGCTTGCATGGTGAAGAGAAAAATGAGGGTTTCAACTTAAGCAGGAGGCAGAGAAATATCTGCCCTTGTGCRCTTGCCCTCTGGAAAAATTTCCTAGTCTTCCCTCCCTGTTCTTTTCCTTTTCTCCCTTTTGTAAGTGATCTAAACCTCCCTCTCTCATAAAATCTTCCCTGCAGTATACGTGTATGCATGCATGTATGTGTACGTGTGTAGAAGCATGTTTGCATGCATCATTTATCAAGCCCAGATCTGGAGGAGGATCCGTCATTAATGCGGGATAAGTTTCTGTTAGGTAGAGACGAGAATATCTGCAGATATTTGTTGTTTTTGTCTTTCTTCCAGGTGAGCTTTCATTACCTACCTGGTGTAGGTTCTTCCAGTTTCTCTGTGAATCTTCCCAAATCTTTTGAGTTACGTAACTGACGTGTAGAAATGCAAGTGTGACCATAATTGCAGTCGTCTCATTTCTGACCTAGTTTTTCAGCACAATCTTCTTCTTTCAGTAGTTATTTCTAGTTAGACACAATGTAGCTGTAGTATATGGTGGAAAAAGACTCGTGAGAGAAATACTTACATAGCCAGCTGAGGAAAAAAAAGTGGAACTGGAGTCAAATTTTGTTGAGATGTTCCATGACTTCTCATATTAACTTCAGCACTGTATTGGCTGAAGTATTTTAATTTGAAAAGGAAGAGATTTTATGGGATTTTTTTTTCAGTGCTTTTTCGGGTACCTTTTCCAGTTTTATTCAAAAAACAAAAGAAAATGAAAACAGACAATTAAATATAGCAATAGTCAGATTGCTTTGAGCTCACAGAAAAGTCTGAGCTTGAAGTAATACGAAGTAATATAGTAAATGGATTAATTGGATTTGTAAATATAATTCCAACTCTTAAAGGAAACAGCATAAAACTTCAGAGAGTAAACATCCTACCTGTAGTATAATATTCAGTAGCTATCTTCATTGTTATGGCAGAGAATAAAAATTTAATTTGAAATATTTTTATACAAATTAAATATATTTTGATTTCTTGTCTATTTTGTGCTCCCACTCAGCTGGGTTTCCTGTGTTGTACTCAGAGACTGGATGTGGCAATAGGAACACAGTAAGGTTGGTCTGTTGACCTAATCTGAGAAGAATGGTGGACATAGTAATACATTTATCCGGAAGGTAGCATTATCTGCACTGAAGAAGTGCAAACTTAATTTTTTTCATATCAGAGGTAGGAACCTACATAAATATTTATTGACCTAGATACTGTTCTGAGATTCTGCAAGCATTATTTGCAAAAGGGAAATGTTCTACTGAATATCACCTTCTAGAGGATTTGTCAAAAGATCAATGATGAGAAACAGTGGAAAGCCCCCAGCCTTGGAGGAGCAGGGTCCTAGTTCCCAAATTGTGAAGAGACGCTTGAGCTAAAGTTGAATGAAATTAGCTTGCGAGTTAAAAGCTATAACTATATGATGTTCTTTATAGGTTACGTAATTGTATGAGCAGCATAATATACAAGTGGTTCCAAATTTCTTCAGACAAGCTGGGGGTTGTATTTCCCTTCCTAGATGAATAATGTATGCACTGTATAAAAGTCTTCATTCAGGCAACTCCAGTGTTTCCATGTATTTATGAAAGTATCTGCAACTGCTGAACTCAGTACTACCATTATGCACTAGACATAATCTGAATGTGCCCAGCAGATCAGGATCCCAAGGGGACAACTAGTTCTTGCTTGTCAGGTCGTGGCTGATGAGAGAGAAGCACCTAAATGCTCACTGGATTCTATCTAGCAACACTTCCAGGCATGCAAAGTAGCAGAACATTTTTCCAGGAAATGTAAGTATCTGAGAGGTTGTAGGCAGAGGGGTGATTTTTTTTTTTTCCCCTGAAGCGCTCTTTTCAATATAAGCAATTCATTTCTGCTTAATTTACAATTTACTTGGCTATATTCTATTTGGGTTTTCATTTTAATTTGAACCTCACCCACAGTGATTCCCAACATTTCAGAAACACTGCTGGTGCTTCATGAGGCCTGGGAGTGTATCTCAGAGATGCTACTGTCTCCTTCTCACTCTCTATCAACTCTGCTACAGGCACTGATAATGAGCTAGTAAGCATGACTTGACCTGTCTGCTTCTTGAATATCCTCTGCATCAGGATATTTAAGTCTTTGCCCTACTCTCCAACACAGTGGATGCAGGAACACTGGGCAGACATTTGAGTTAGCCTTATGGAGAACTAGCACGGGTCCAGCTATTTCGTTTGAATCGTGTTTCTTATCTCACTCCTAATGTGCCTCACAGGTTAGACACTTGCCACTGTTATGGAACCAATACCTGTGTGTATATCCATTTATACATGCATAAACTAAAACTTTCAGGGAATGGAAATTACACAGCATTCTACACCATTTTTTGTCTTCTATGTAATTACATGAATTAAGTAAACTTCATAACAACTTAATTAGGTTGCAACCATTAACGTAATTCTTCTCTTTTTTTTACATGGAAACTCAAGCAATATGTTAAAGTAATTTGCCCAATGTTATAAAAATAAGATGAAAAGAAATTCTACAACAGAAAAGTCTAGGAAAAACAWAGAAAATATTCTAAGATTTGCAAATACCTGAGATAATTCTACATTAACATTCAGTTTGAAATCAAAACAAAATATCCGTTTTAGTCATATAGTACTTTTTCTTTTTTTTTTTTTTTTGCTAAAATAAGAGAAACTAAAATATGCATAGTATTTAAAGAAGAATAAATAAAGTTTTGGCCTGGAGCAGCTTTTCAACCTTTTTTTTTATTTATTTAGTTACTTTTTACCCATACATACTAATCAGTTTTAATCACACATATTAACTATTACATGTTAACTATTACATATCAAACCTGAGTTTATTGGTGCTTAGAAGTCACTGTTGTATAGCTTTGTGCCTTTGGAAATAACATATTTGAGACATTTGCTTTTTCAATTTTAACTTCAAAACTTGTGATACCTTTCATCTTGTACTATGAAAAAATGCTAATGATGAGGAGGTTAGCTGAAATATAGTAGAGGCTGATTTAAAATTAATGAAGGATTTTTTTCATTTTTTACTCTTTTTCAGTATAAACTCTTTCTGTATGTTTAAAATTAACCCAATAGCTGGAAGTTTTCCACCCTTTCCTGCTGATCTTTTTAACTGGAAATCCAGGGGAGTTGGTGAACTCTTGAACAGTATGATGTCATAATTTAAATAATTTAATAGCACTAAAGGGACTATAGATGCTTCTCTGTCACTTAACTTTGGGTATTAATACTTCACAAAACATAATTATAATTTAGGATGAAAGATATGTTGTCCCCTACATAGCATTAGTTGTTTTCAGTGTTGAAATGCACTGAGAATGAGATTTAAATGTTTAGCTGTAGTTTTAAAGAGAAAAGTTGTTGATTGTTTTGCATTATGCTGAAATTTATAGTACCTGTGATTCTATTAAGAGCATTTGCCATCAGATAATTCAAGAGAATCCATGAAAAGTTTTTAAAATAGTTGCAACTACCTCACTGAAAAACTGTTCATTGAGACTGGCCAAAATAATCATGATTTGGGATAATCTGAAACTCTAGTGCTGCATGGAGGAAATGATTTCTTGAACATTGTTTAAAGCCTCTTATCAATAATTTAATGGTGCCTTATAACATGACTATGTAGAGGCTTTAAGTGAATTTTTTGCTAGAATGTCATAGCTATTGGCTTGATTACATAGCTGAGGTATATCTCTAATCATTTTATAATCAGTATTATCATACATTCAGAATCAATATTATTCTGAGTCAATGATATTCATATATTTAGGTTCTACACTACTATGAGACCATATCTACACTGAGAAGCAAGAAAGAGAAAGAAATATGATACAGTTCTCTCTTTTGGGAGCACTTCAGTTGATATACAACGAGTCATGAGAGAAGATAAAGAAAACATAGAATTTCATCCATTACTAAACTGAATCATTTCTGGGATAAGTTTGTTTGTTTTTTTAAGTGCCTTAATATTTGTTTTTAAAAGTTCTCTTTAAAAGATCTCAGACTTCCACAGCTCAGGTTTCTCAAGTTTCCCCTGTAAGTATGGATACGTATTCCAAGCAAAAAGGCATTATGGAAGCAATATAAATCTATTTATTATATGGATAAGGATCTAATTGTTAATTTGGAAATGACCATGCAAATGAGATGTAATGTCAATATATCCATGGCTGATGATAATACTGGTATAATCCTTTGAGTGCAGTCAGAACTGGGAATTTCCAGGCACTTGAACAATTATGGGTGTTGAATGCTCGTGCAATTGATGAAGCAGTGTATCATGCTGAACAGCTGTTTCCCTTCTAATCTTCTGCTTAGTTTGTAACTATAAAATTTAGATAACTTTTTTGACTATCCATATTCAAGACACGTGTTATAAGGCCTGATTAAAAACAGAAACCAAGAAACCATTGTTCTTAGGAAAATAATCTTGACAAAACAATTGAAATTCAATATTCTAAATTCATATTCTTTGACTCAGCAGCACTTTGGGGGCAATTGTGTTAGGTACAAATGCTTATTAGGCCATTCCCCACCAAGGATGATGTTTTAATTCACTCAAAAAGGTGTGGACCACGTATTTCTTGAAGAACGGTGATTAAGCTTTATTTGATAATTCTCCAGATTATTTTATCAGTGACAGAAAACAGTTTGACTTGCTTACTAAAATGGCATCTCTCCTTTAACAAAAGGAAATAAACATTATTTCAACATTTTTGATGTTAAAAAAAATCTTTCTTGTAGATTTTTATTTTTAAAATTCCATTTTAAAAATATGTCCTTTATTAGGTATCTGTTTTTGTTATGATAGACGCTTCTTGAAACTACAAACTGTCATTGTCAGTCTGAAGGTCTGAAGAAAATTGTTTCTTGGAAGCTCCACATTTTAGTTCTGTGTCAGATGTTCAGAATATGACACATCTGGGTCACTAGAGAAATGATGACAACTAAAAAGCTGTGACTCTCATCTTGACAGTTTTCATCCATTGCAAAGAGTCCATGTTACTCGGATATTTGTATTCAAGTAAAAGAAAATAAACCCAAATTCACATCAATGTATGTAGAATCTTATGTTAAACTGGCATTATAGTCTTGCAAATTAGTTCACTTTTTTTTTTTGAATTAGGATTCCCTTTATGGAATTCTCTAGCTAAATGAAAAGTTGAGCCTTCAATCCATTTCAGCAAGATTATGCAGTAATGCATGTTGTAAACCAAAATACTTAATTCATGTAGACAAACACTTTATGCAGTTATATGGAAATACATGCTGGTTAGAATGATTCCTTTTCTTAAGCACAGATGTTTCTCAGATTTGTTTTAAAGGAGATGCCATTTTGAATTTTCTGAACTGATATATTATTGATATGTTGTTATTCAGGCAACTGAGTGAAGATTGATAGGTCAGCTCAGGAAATGAAAAAATGTTTCTGAAAATAGTTGAAAAGCCTAGTTTTATCAACAGTTTTTTAAAGTTATTTTGATGATCTAGGTTGTTGTAAGGCTTCATTACCACAGAAGTATCTAGTGAATGCTTTTATCAATAGGTCAGTCTTTCAGATGTGGAGTTAGAATGATAGACATTTAATTGAAGGGCAGGATCAATACGGAAAAGAAATCAAATGTTTTTTGCTGCTGTTAAAATGTTTGTGAAAATAGGCTTAGTGGCAGACAAAACTTATCAATTTCTTTAAAGTAAAAATATCCTAAAAAATTAGCATTTT
Source organism: Rhea americana (assembly GCF_003343005.1). Lineage (NCBI taxonomy): Eukaryota > Metazoa > Chordata > Aves > Rheiformes > Rheidae > Rhea > Rhea americana. The sequence goes on from NW_028186138.1 coordinate 229,626, forward strand.
CACAAAGTAAATGAGTATTCCTGGCATTTCATAAGGAGAACATGTTTCTTTCCAGACAACAAAGAAGACTTTCTCACTAGAAAGGAGAAAATTCGTATTTGGATCCATCCTTCTATGCAGGGAAAAATACCTCAATGAGTGCCAAAGAATGTGGAAGAAGGGACAGCCTACTTGGGAGAATTATAGGAACACAGTCAGAGCATGTAGAGATGCAGTGAGGAAGGCTAAAGCCCAGTTGGAATTGAGTCTGGCAAGGGATATCAAGGACAACAGGAAGGACTTCTTCAAATACATCAGCAGCAAGAGGAGGACTAGGGAATATGTGGGCCTGCTCCTGAATGGGGCAGGGGCCCTGGTGACAAGGGATAAAGAGAAGGCAGAATTACTGAATGCCTTCTTTGCTTCAGCCTTCACTGCTAAGGGCAGCCCTCAGGAATCCTGCAGCCTGGACGTGAGGGAGAAAGTCYGGAGAAGGGAAGAYTTTCYTTTGKTTGAGGAGGAWAGGATTAGAGACCTTCTGGGCAGGCTAGACATCCATGGGCCCCAGTGAGATGCACCCACGGGTACTGAGGGAGCTGGAGGATGTTGTTGCCAGGCCGCTCTCCATCATCTTTGAAAGGTCCTGGAGAGCTGGAGAGGTGCCTGAGGACTGGGAGAAAGCCAGAGTCACTTTAGTCTTCAAAAACGGCCAGAAGAAAGACCCAGGCAACTGTAGGCTGGTCATCCTCACCTCCATCCCTGGAACAGTACATGCTGGATGTCATCTCCAGGCATATGGAGGAAAAGAAGGTGATCAGAAGTAGCCAGCATGGATTCACCAAGGCGAAATCCTGCTTAAGCAACCTGATAGCCCTCCATGATGGAATGACTGGCTGGGTAGATGAGGGGAGAGCAGTAGACGTTGTGTACCTTGACTTCAGCAAGGCTTTTGRCACTGTCTCCCATAACATCCTCCTAGAGAAGCTCAGGAAGTGTGGGTTAGAGGAGTGGACAGTGAGTGGATTGAGAAGTGGCTGAAAGGCAGAGCTCAGAGGGTCATCATCAGTGGCATGGAGTCTAGTTGGAGGCCTGTGGCTAGTGGTGTCCCCCAGGGCTCAGGACTGCGTCCCATCCTGTTCAACTTCTTCATCAATGACCTGGATGAGGGGACAGAGTGCCTCCTCAGCAAGTTCGCTGATGATCCCAAGCTGGGAGGAGTGGCTGACACACGTGAGGGCTGTGCTGCCATTCAGAGAGACCTGGAAAGACTGGAGAGTTGGGCAGAGGGGAACCTGCTGAGGTTCAACAAGGGCAAGTGCAGAGTCCTGCACCTAGGCAGAAATAACCCTAGGCACCAGCACAAGTTGGGGGCTGACCTTCTCAGAGCAGCTCTGCCGAGAAGGACCTTGGAGTGCTGCTGGATGACAAGTTGACCAAGAGCCAGCAATGTGCCCATGTGGCCCAGAAGGCCAATGGTCTCCTGGGGTGCATTGGGAAGAGTGTTGCCAGCAGGTCGAGGGAGRTGATCCTGCCCCTCTACTCAGCCCTGGGGAGGCCTCATCTGGAGTTTTGTATCCAATTCTGGGATCCCCAGTACAGGAGAGACATGGAGCTACTGGAGAGAGGCCAGCGTAGGGCTACAAAGATGATCAGAGGGCTGGAACATCCCTCCTATGAGGAACGGCTGCGAGAGCTGGGCCTCTTCAGCCTGGGGAAGAGAAGACTGAGGGGGAACCTTATCAATGTATAGAAGTACCTGAAGGGAGGGTGTCAAGGGGATGGGGACAAACTCTTTCCAATTGTCCCGTGTGACAGGACAAGAGGCAATGGGCAGAAACTGAACCTCAGGAAGTTCCGCCTGACAATGAGGGGGAATTTCTTCCCTGTGAGAGTTACGGAGCACTGGCACAGGTTRCCCAGAGAGGTTGTGGAGTCTCCTTCTSTGGAGATCTTCAAGGCCCGCCTGGATGCAACCCTGTCTACCATGCTCTAGGTGACCCTGCTGAGCAGGGAGGTTGGACTAGATGATCTCCAGAGGTCGCTTCCAACCTTACTGATTCTATGATTCTACGAAAGCCACATAGCACCAACTTTAAAAAGAAATAGTAGAACTGAGTGTTTACAATAAATTGTTCACTCAGCCCATACCTGAAAATTGCTAAGATCTCTTGTTTTGGCTGGATTAATTTACTAATGAACAGACCACAAGGTCATCAGCTAGGGTAACACTGAGAAGTTGATGTTAAACTGTTCCTATTCTGTATTCTTACCCAATGAATAACTTAATTACATAACATGTACTTGAAGTGTTGTGAATAAAAATCAAGAAAGTAAAAAAAGGAAAACATTTCACACAGTAGTAGTGAAAAACAGACATCGGTAGGAGACAACTCAGTATCTGAATCTCACTATGTTTTTATCTTAATTATTTTCTAAGACAATGAGCTCCAACAGTAATTATGTGTTATGTAAATAAATAAATAAGCTATAGTAAAATAAAAAATTATCAATTTATAATTTTCAAACTTTTAATCTCAGCATGTCACAATATATATTTATGTATGAGACAGAGAAAGAATAGTATTTTGGTATCCAGTACTAGACTTTAACTGCAAACCATCCATTTTTTATATACAACTTATTATTTCTTTTTCTTTTTATGAATATCTACTTTTTTTTCACTTTTTCCCAAATTCTCTGGGTAGAGTCAAGATCTTTTTCATTTATTTATTAAGAATAAAGCTTTTACAGAAATACTATCTTCACTGCTTTGTTTCCTTTTCTTTCATCTTTCACCTTAACAATGATTTAATTTGTAGTCCTGAAGTAAAATGACTATAGTCAGGATGCAGAAAAGTGAATGTAATTTGGAAGGATCATACTGACTGCATAGCATATGCAGTTGTGCACGCCTTTTATGGAAATAAAGAGAGCAAAGTTCTTTTTATCAATAGAAAGAGCACATTAAACCTTAACACTTTGTATTTCTGTACATACTAGTGGAAGCAACTGAAAAAATGCCAAAAAATAAAATAAAATAAAATAAAGCGGTCAATAAGAGTTGAACCTGAAACTAAAAAAGCTCACCCAAAAATCTAGAACTTACAGGTACTTATTAGCCTGGATCTAAACTATCAGCAGGTGGAAATAGTGCAACCTGCTTCAAATGCTACTTGAAAACTGTATTCGTTTCTTTCTGAAGAGAAAAAAAAATCTATTATTCTCATTGTGATATCAAGTGCAGTCCAACAGAGTTACTTACATATCAAAACACACAAAGTATTTTCAGCGCTTCTCTAAAGAAGGCTTGTAGTCAACTAATGAATTAATTGCAACTGCCATACATAAGACCATATAGTGTTCATTGATCGAACAACTATGTTCGTTTAATTTATGTGCTAGTATCTTTAATGATTACTTTAAAATGAAAACTGAAAATTAACTACCATTTGGGGCTCTGAAGTCTGACTGTAATAAAATATTTTGATCAAATGACTACTGTAGTGATTCAAAGATATATGGCTTTCTTAATAGAAGGAAAATATGCAATATTTAGATAACTTTAAGCACTACGTAATAAGTCTGCATGGAGTTTTTCAGAGTGAAGACATTTATTGCCACTGAAAGAGTGGTGGCAATTAAAGGCTGGTGGCAATGGTACTGCATTACGCAAGTTAACCTCTTTTTTATTTCACTTTTTGGCAAAACTAGTTCCTTTTTCTCTTCATTTCTCTTATAGTAAAGAAAACAATATTGAACAATATTGCAGAGTTCAGTCAAGAAATAGAGAAATAGAGGAAGCCTCCTTCTCTGCCTCGTAAAATGAAGAAGTAGGTTATGACTGGAATAAGCTCCCAAAGCCTTATCATACACAGTTGTAAACCAAACCTCCACTCTCTGTTCCATGATGAACATGCTAGTATGTGGGGAGAAAATGCTGAAAAGTAGAGGAAAGGAAATGAAGAAAACTGTGTGGTGGAGAGTAACAGACCTGTGACAGTATGAACACAAGGGCAATCAAAAAAAGCTTCAGAGTTGTAGCTTTAAAGAAAGGTGAATGAATTTGAATATAGAACAGAAAGGAGCAGAAAGTCTAGTCCTATAATGTCAAATTCTACTTAAAAAATGGTTAGAGTCCTCCTAGTATATAAAGAGAAAGCTTTCCTATTGGAATATTACTCCAGAATACCCTTGTATTTATGAACTTCTAATTCTCACCCTATTGTTATTAATGGGTATTTTAATATAATTTCTGCCTTCTTGTATTTCATTTTGTTAGTATAAATAAGCTCCTCTTCTAGTCATCTATTCTAAGAAGATCTCTCTATCCCCTGATCAACTTCTTTTTAAAAACTCCAAGTTAAATCCAGCCCTGTTGACTGTGTGTGCCCAGACTGTATGCATACAGTCTTGACCAGACCACCACCATGTTGGACAATATCACTGTACCTTGTCAATTTGATGGAAAAAGGAATCTCAAAATACTTTGTTAGTTTTCATTGACTGTGTTTCAATATAGAATATTTGTATAYGGTTATCAGAAGTATTTCTAACACATGCTGGATGCCTGATATCTGTACCAGATATGTCATCAGTAGTTTTCAGGCTACATGAAGTTGTGCGTAGAGACATTTCTCTACAGATATCAACACTAGCACATTAAACTAGACTCACAGAGGGATTTCTTAYATGTGTGTTGCTTGAAGAACTGCAGCTTTTGTTCTTAATGCGATCACAGGAATGGCCTTTAAATAAACATAGTGTTTTTTCTGGAGAAGGAAGGGATGTCTTGGGCTGAATGTTTGAAATAGATGCAAAGTATGTTGATAGCTTCAGATGACTGACACATTTGAAATTGTATTATCCATAACATTATCATATGCAATATAGCTCTAAATAAAGTTTATGACAATGACTAGGGATAAACATAACTGAACTAGAGTGGAATTTTGATCCAGATGAAAACATATTCATGCTTTGTTGAATGAAAGCATAAGAAATATAAAAGAAGGCCTAAGCAGTACAAAAGTGAGCATGATTTGTTTCTTAATTTATTATTCTACTGCTTTGAATACTCATTTGGGGAAAAAAAATCCTTTGATATTTCAATATTTACTTCAACAAGAGTTTATGTATATTATTCAATAAACATTTAACACAGTACAGTTTTTGTGTTTTAATACCTTTTATAAGTGGTATTGTATAGATTTTTACCTGGAGAGAGTAATTATTTTAGTTGTTTGTGAATTTCCTTCTTCTTATACCCAGTACCACATAAGATGAGGTTTAGATTAAAGGATTAGTGGTATATTTTGTATAGGTAGTACCAGAGATTTTCATGTTTAAAAAAATAATGCTTTATCTATGATTTAGTATCATCAATTAAATGAAGACATTATTTTATTATTTATATAAAAATAAAATTATTTTTATTATTTAAAAAGCACTGTGATAATCAAAGGCTAATCACAGTGGAATTATGAATCTTAATTGCATTTAAGGAGAAATAAAAAAAGTATAGTTCATCATGGTGGACCTTTAAAGAAAGAACTGATCACTATACCAAGTATATACTTTAGTTGGAGATCTAAAGATGTTTAAATATAAAAAGCTAATCTTCAAATTCATATAATTGCAAATGATAAAGGAAAATTAAAATATTATGAAAGTAAAATTAATTTATACTTTTACATGCTTAATTATTTTCCTGAGTAGAAATTGTTCTATTTCATAGATTATCATCATACATAAACTTTTTATTGCATTGGGAACTTATATTTTCGCATATATATAAACATGTATAAATAAAACATAAAAACATATAAGTAAATACATTTATATAAATTACAAATACATATATGTTAAGAAATTTAGAAATAATTTAGAATATCAACAATACTTTACTTCTTTAGAGAAGTCAAAGTCCAATCTTTTCAGTAAAAAAGTATTGTCTTCTCTTAATTTATCACTGTGTCTACTGTTAAGGCCCATACCCTACAAGGAGGAGTTTAGTAACTTGATTTCCTCATTTTAACAGGACAATGAATGCTCTCTGTTGTTAACTATGAATATGTCTCATCAGGGCTAAGGAATTTTAACATTTGAACTATGGATGACTGAAAAGAGTCTTTCTCTTTGCATATTGAACACCTCAAAATATTAAATCCCTCGAGGGTCAGGCCCTTTTGATGTTTTAATGATATAACTATTTTTTTGATTGATTTTTTTTGACTTGTAGGTTAGGCTGTTTTGCTACTTTAGGTTGTTCTTAAGTCTTTACATGGGTAACTGGAAACACAGAAAAGCAGGAGCRTAAATAACAGCACTGTGTAATTTTTCTATTTTCTGTTTTTAAATAAATTTCTCAATTAGTAAATAAAAATTCTTGTATTTATATGACTGTTATGCTCCTACCATGTATAATAGCAGAAATACTAAAAATACCCTCCTCTGTTTCTCCAGACCCCTTCAGTTCTGCTGCATGGAAACAATTATTGGTGAGCTATTTCTAAGTGATGAGTCTTTAAAAATGTTAATGAAAATATACTAGCATTTCAAGTGAAAAATTTCATATTTACCATAAATAATATGTGTAGAATTGCATCTTTTGTTCAGCCTACCCTTTTTCATCATTTTGACGGGTCATCAAACAAGCTTTAAAAATGTCCTTTTTACTGTATGTAATAATAATAATAATAATAATAATAAAGACTTTTGACAGCCTCAAAGATTAAATTATTTTCAATACCAGTTTGTGGCTGATTGCACTGATTGCAAATAATCATCTTTTTAAAATATATAATGATATGTCAAATATCTGTCCATATTAAGAACGATCTCAATATTTTTTGCTTTTGTCTTTGGCTCATATGTCTTTTTGGTTTTACCTAGAATTTTTTTTCCCTGACTGTATACCATATACTGTATATGGTCTGAGAAACCATAACTGAATAGCTTACTAAATAGATGACTTTTTAAAAGTCAGTTATAGCATTGTTTGTTCTTTACGATGCGTCAACAGGTTCTGATACATTTTAATATATTTATTAGGGAAAAGTTGACATTTGTAATATGTTTGTCCCTGATAATATTATCTACACTACTATGAAAACTGCTGCTATGTCTTGACCTGCTCCCAAATTGTTACCAAAAACCTGATGCTTAATTCATTTCTCTGAGGATGAGAGATATTTCTTTCAATCTTACCAGTTCTCCTACATCATGGCAAAAGATGCTAAAATCCTTAGCTGAACTTGAACGACAATATATTGAGGAGTGAGAAAGTCTTCCTGGGTAGGAATATGCAATTGTCTTGTACTAATATTCTCTTTTGGACATCTGTTGCTGACCATATCAGAGACATGACACTGGGCTAAATGAAGCCCTGGTGTGGCCCCATGTTAGATTAAAAGCAGTGTTTGCAGACTGAAAAGAAGAAAAAAAAAGAAAAAAGGAAAAATATAGATACCTAACTCTAAGGTAATCCAGAGGTCTATAACTCAAGTAGAAACAAACATCTTGCTGCGCCACATAAAACATTTTCTGTCCCCAAGAAAGAGACAATCTGAGAAGGAAACTTTTCCTTTATCATTTCTATTAGTTAGCAGCCAGTACGTCTGGTTGTAACTATCCACAGGAATTAAACAGGTGCCTAACAGGTGTCTTTGATGTGTTGCTGATGACCCTCCTTAAATATAACCCAAGGAGATAGAATAATTCAAATCAAAGTCTGTATTAGGGCTCAGTAGAACCTGGTCCTTGTCAACCTCACATTTTGCCAAATGASCATCTCCCTCCTCTTTATAATGCTTTTGCTTTCATACCATATGGCCAGTCGCTAGGCAATGCATTTGATCAAAAAGTGATTAAGCCCCAAAATAGATTACTAATAACTATCCAGAACCTTTTTACAGTGTCAGATAGTTTTGCTTCCTTTTAAACAGACTTAAAATTTTATATTAAAAAGTTAAAAATTTAGGCAGATGGTGCAATGAGCCTAAGATTTTTCTTGTGATTAAACCACCTGGCAGATTTCTTTTATAAGTTAATTTAATATATCTGTGCATGTTTTCATCACTTCTGAATTTAAAAATAGAAATAGCTGGAATGTAGGAGAATCAACCTGTCTGACCAAGGGAAATGTGCTGTTTTTTACAGGGTTTCAAAGCTCTGTAACTGAGGTAGCATTTACACTACCTCTGTTTTCCAAGTAGGTATAGATTTAAATCCTTCCAAGCTTTCTGAAGTTTCTTATTTTTCCCCCGGTATTAAACCTCATTCTGCACCTGCTTCAAAAGCAAGCGGAAATCTAAATAATAAAACTGAATAGTAGTGTCCCCTAGGAGTCAATACTTGGGACAATAATGTTTAACAGCTTCATTAATGACCTGGACAATGGGACTGAATGTGCCCTCAGAAATTTTGCAGGTGGCACAAATCCCAGAATAATTGATACACCAGAGGGTTGTGCTGCCATTCAGATGGACCTTGACAGGCTGGAGAAATGATCAAAGCGGAACCTCAAAGAGGAACCTCATGGAAGTCACCAGTTCATCACAGACTGGGGATGACCAGCTGGAGCAGCTTTGCACAGAGGGGCCTGGGGGTCCTGGATGGGGAAGCTGAACATGAGTCAGCAATATGCCATTGTGGAAAAGAAGGCCAACAAGTGTCCTGAGCTCAGCTAGGAAGAGTGCTTCCAGCAGGTYGATGGAGGTGATCCTCTCCCTCTCCTCAGTCCTGATGAAGCCATACCCGGAGTGCTGTGTCCAGTTCTGGGCTCCCCAATACAACAGAGACATGGAGCTACTGGAGAGAGTCCAGCGTAGGGCTATGAAGATGATCAGAGCATGACAGCACCTCTCTTAGGAGGAACAGCTGCAAGAGCTGGGTCTGTTTAGCCTGGAGAAGAGAAGATTGAGAGGGGATCTTAATATCTACAAATACCTTAAAGGAGGGTGTTAAGAGGATGGGACTAGATTCTTTTCAGTTGTCCCATGTGACAGAACAAGAGGCAATGGGCAAAAACTGAAGCATGGGAAGCTCCACCTGAATATAAAGAACTTCYTCCCTGTGAGAGTGACGGAGCACTGGCATAGGTTGCCCAGGAAGGTTGTKGAGTCTCCTTCTCTGGAGAYATTCAAAAGCCATCTGGACAGGGTACTGGCCAATGTGCTCTAGATGACTCTGCTTGAGCCAGGGTGCTTAACTAGATTACCTCCAGAGGTGCCTTCCAACTCCAACTATTCCRTAATTCTGTGTTTCTGTGGATAATATAGCACAGGAAGTGCTGTAAACTGAGACAAGGCAATATTATTTGTTAGATTAATTGATAGAACTGAGACAAGCAAAGAAACCTGTTGAAAACACTGCCCAAAGACATATCTGCTCTTGCTAGCTTTATCAGCTGGTCTAATAAATTGTATTACTTATTCAAAAATCTTGCTACAATGTATAATGTTCTTTTCCTCAAAACGGGCTGCATTACAAATCTTGAAAGCATAAAACAGACATCTTTTCCAAAGCACAGATTAATTAAGGTGGCAGGGGAAGCTCATTGCTCATTTTACTGTGAGAGCAGTTCCTTCTACTGTCYAAAGCACAATCACAGCCTAGCCTCCTCAGGTGAGATTAATTTCACTTACCTTTTGATATCTACAGTCATCTAATTACCCTAGATAAAGACTTTCCTTATAGTCATTGGTCAGAAATAGGCACGTCCATGCATGGCTGATTTTCCTGTACTTTAGAAGTCCCTTGAGGACAAAATGCCTTATGGCCTAGGAATTCATTTTTCTTTCCCTTTCCTTTCTACAGGGAGTCTAGATGACCAGTGGAGATGTTTAAATTGGAAACATTTTGAGTGCGGWGAGGTGGAAACCCTGGCCATCAGGCTAAAACTCAAGTTCTCAGAAATAAAGATCAATAATTGTAAGAAAAAGAGCACACAAAAACTTGGTAGTCATCTGAGTAACTATAAATGTTTCATTTTAGGTGTTAGATATGCATGTAGAGATAGAGACTCATTCACTGCCCTGCYGTAAGCATACACCTGATGCAGAGATCTTACTATCTCACCTCACACTTACTCATACTGTCAAGATTAATTAGCAAGTAAAAAAGGACTAAATCTCATCTGACAGTATGCTGTCTCTTTGGCTATATCTCTACTAGTATGTTGAAATTTGTGAGCGCATTGCTGGGTGCAGGCTTTCAGTTGATTATAACTGAAAATATTTAGAAGTCTTTGGCTTGCTTTTAATGCCTGTGGATTACAAATCTCTTAAGTAGTTCGAGGGTAGGGCCTGAGATATAGGAAGAGCAATGGAAAATTCCCAGTAAGTAGTTTCTACATGGTTACTAAGAATTTATACATGTCAGCTGGCCTTGGTAATCTGATACTTTAAATTCCCTGGYAGAAGTAGCAAGTCAGTAGAAGCAATATAGATTTGCATGGTAAAGCAGAGGACAGTTCACCTTCTTTTTGATAAGTGAGCTATTAGAACCATGACCCGTTAAAATGCATCACGTTGAGTTAGATTTCTATAGCTCTACACTACATACTTCTTATGTACCATTGTCTTATCTGTTTTTATAGTGTGACTGTCAGCTGTCAATCAGCACACAGTGCTGGTTTTTGAAGAACATTTTAAATTTGAAGGCATCTATTGTTTTCCCACATTTATTCTGTGCCAAACTGCATGTATTACCTTTTACCATAAGCAGATGCTGCATAGCATAAAAATAATTGAGTTATAAACCTTAAAAAGGATTAATCAGAAGGAGATTAAACTAAGTTCTCACTTTTACTGAATAATAAATGGATTTGAGGCTGTGTTACTCTTTCTCTCAATGGCAAAAGGAAAAAACTGGAAAGTGTAAATTTAGGAGAAAAATATTCTGTAGTTCATGTCCTTATAGCTTCCTGGAGAACATGAGATATATGAAGCAGTGGAAAAGTTATACCCTTTTGTATATAGTGTATTTGGAGATGATCTGTGGTTCTGCAAGAGAAGCACTAAAATGTGTTTATTATTAGATAGTTTAAACTATTGGATTGGCCACAGAATTAGGAGCTAGAGACTCTTTAACTTTGTCATCTTCTACAAATCCTTAATAACCCTCTGCTGACGTYAATGGAATTTAGTCTTTGGTGTTTACTGCCTCATCTATAAGAGAAGGATAATATTTATCAACCTCTCAGGGATGATATAAGATTAATTAAATAATATTTATACAGTGATGTAAAAGGCTACATTATAGAAAATATTACTATTGCCTTCTCACATACTGAAATTTGCATYGCCAATCTCTTTTTGCATCTAGTTGAAGGTGGAAAGAGACAGTCTATTAAGTAGAGTCTACTAACTTGGGTGAAAAATTGAAATACTTYATGTTTGCTGAAGAAAAAACAGTTTTTCAAGGCAGTAGCTGAACTCCATTTCTGAGCAAGTGCTGTATCCTATGTGCAGTCTGAGTAATCTTATCATAGAAAGAAGACTCTGAGGAAAGTTAAATCGTAGGCAGGGAGAGCAGTGGGGATCATACACTAATGAAAACAGATAAATAAATATGGAAGACTCACAGATTTGTTATTGTTCTTTGAGATTTCTGTGGGAGGCATACAACAAGGATACAACAAGAGTTGGTCAAACCCTTGCCTAATTTTTCTCCATTTGATCTCAGTATTAAAGGAAAAAGATCTTAAAATGCAGCTTGTCCTTCATTTACTTTTATAGTCAAATCCATTTATGGTGAAATCTAGAGGCCATAATGCACAAAATACATATTTAAGTTCAGAAACTTACKAGGATTTTTTAATGATACATTAGAAATGTACAGTTAATATCCATGCTTGCAATAATGAAAGAATTTCGGAAGAAAAAGTCCTACTCTCTGAGAAACTAGTCTTTTTATGTACACCTTTGTACATTAGAAATACTGAAGACCATATATCTTTCAAAGCAAGTTATCTTAAGTAACTGTTTTTAGTTCAGTCATTTTACCAAAGTCAGAATGAATCTGATATGATCAGTGTGCTAATATGTACTGGATAAGACAATTTGAAGTCTTTTGCCTTTTCCATAGAATTTCTTCTCAGATAAGAAATCAATGAGAATGCAACATGTGGATTTCATTACCAATGTTTGTAATAGATTAAAATCTATGTTTTTCTAGAACTTTGACTGTGGAATTGCAGAAAGCTATTCCTTTCATGACTCTTTCACTTCAGGTATTCAAATGACAATAATTGATGATAGTCTTAAACTTCTGGTATGTCAAGTTAACCTCTTTATTTACTAAAACAATGTCAGTGGGGAAGTTCTAAAATTTCCTATATGAAGCTGCTACTTTTTAATCATTAATATTCTAAGAAATAAGTTTATGTTTTATGAAAACAACTCAGTTCAGTAAATTACTACAAAAAATGACCCATTATTTACTTCAGAATAATTATTCCAAGTAAATGCCACTCACAAAGTTACTTTCTGTAAATAGATATCTATGGTACTACTCAGTTTGTAAGAACCTTTACTTTAAAAATTTATGTTACATAATATAATTTTGATAATCTAAAAAGATGGAGATGATTTTAATTTATGGAACTGTCTAGAAATTTTGAAAAATATATATTTTTAATACAATTTTTTCTCTTTTTCATTTTTACCTATTGTGCTACTTAGATGTTTCTGTGTTTGGAAAACGAACTTGGAAGAAAAAAATGTTATCATTAAGATTGTTATTGCATATTTTCTTAAAAAGAGGAATACAACATTGCAATGTGTCACAAAGGAAGCCAATGTGACCTTGAGTTAAACTGTAAGGAGATTTACTAGTACATATAACATCTAAAGGAGTAAACAAAAATTATTAAAGTTATCAATTTTGAATAGTATTTTCTACCTATCTGCAAACATTTCAATCAGCAGAAAAAAAGAAAACATCAACGTTATTTAATTCATCCTYGTATATAGTCATCTGAATGGCTGAGTCAGGGACAGCTTGGCTCCTAGGGATAAAGTGTTCAATAATTTAGCGTGGGCTGATTGGTTCATCAACTGGTTGCTTGCTTGCTTGGTTTAACCTGACCATAACTATACAAAGCCACCAAGAGCCAAAAATAGAGCAGAAAATAGAATATGTCTCCCTAGATTCGTTTCCAGCTTTCTTCACTGGTTTATACTACTCATTCTGTGCTCTACTAAGTTAATATTTCCATTTCTGTATAGCTGGGGAGAGCATTTTTAGAATTTCTCCTTAATTTACTAGGTTAATATTYGCCATATTTTGAAAAGTAGCTAGAGAAGAACCTGAAATTTCTAGGAATTTGTCTAAAATATTGTCCTGGACAACTGGAGTAATCTGATGAAAAGAATAACAATGAGGATGCTACACACATGGGAAATAAACAGTGYTTTCTAGCATACACATACTTTCTGGAATGATAGGAATGACAGAGTTTTGTCACATTCTAAATAAGCAAATAAGAGAGGCTTGGATTAAGAATGAAGGGTAATCTGCCTACAGTGACAAGTAGTGTGTATCACACCATTCTAAGTGACTTCACTGACTTCATCGACTTCAGCAGATGACCTGAAGTCAGCGACTGCCTTCCAACTATATTGTTATTGCTTTGCATTGAAAATGCATGTTTAATGTCTAAAAGAAAATGCTTAAAGTAAAATCCACAGGGAATTATGATTCTGATTATTGAATTCTGACCCTGAATTTTCTAATATATGTGAATAAATTTACATACGTAAGTCGCTACATTAACTGCATTATGGCTATTCACATGAGTAATGCAAAAGAAAAGTATAGCTGCTTGCCAATCAGCCCTGAGGCAGCATTATCTGTATTATGCATTTTACTTCACTGTGTGACTAAAGGCACATTGTAAGTCATTAGCCCACAGTTGTATGCAAACCGAAAAACTACATTATTACTCACATGTTTTTTATTCTCATTTCAAAGCAATGTGCACATACTTGCAAAGTGGTCATTGGCACAACTTGCAGTTTCAGGTAGTCTTTTGTGGTTTTACCTACATCTTCAGCTCCAGATCCATTATTATCTCACTCAAGGTATTTCATAAATGACAAATATCTCTAATCAGATTTTCACTGGACTATCTAAATAGTTAAAAATTACAAAAAGATACAACGATACTGATTCAAGTCACATAGCCATGATGTACTTTTGTACTGTTTTACAAGGCAATAATGTAGTTCCAGTCTTAGAATAAAGCACACATCCTTCAATCTCATAGTTTGGGAACAGGATTATGCCCTCATAAAACAGCACAATGCTACTATTATCACTTCATTAGAAAACGGGACATTCTAGTGTTCTTGTTTATTGCAGTTTTACTAGACTACTCATGTAACYGTTACTCTTCCAGCATCAACAAAGCAGCTAGACTTGCTCAGTGTTTCTAAAATTTACTATTTTAAATTTATTTCATACCACTGAGAAATCAGATTTTAAGTACACAGAAATGTGCACAGACAACACAGCTGGGACATCGATTGGAAGCAATATGAGTCTAGCCTTATGTAATTATACTGCCCGTAATTATTTCTCCTGCATTGCATAGTGTTGTGTGGTATTTAAGCCACATGACTCCAACTGACCTTAATGGAAGTCAGATGGCTAAAACCATTTGAAATGGAGTCTGAAAAAAATGTTTAAATTATAGGACATGATGACAATCCCATTACAAGCTGGTTCATTTTTTCCATCCTTGTCATAAAGATGATGGTCACTATTATTCACAGTCCTGCCTCCTCAGTAGGACATAATTCCTGCACAAAACAATCCTCTAATCCACATTTAATAAAACCACATTCACTCTCTAGTCATACTGCACAGGCTASTTAATGGCAATCCAAAACAATAGAGAATCGGAGTAATTTCTTCTAAAGGTATATGAAGACAGCAGAAGCCATCATCCGTGTGAATAGTCACAGGGACTAAAGCTARTGTGATGGCTATAAATTATTTAGCCTGACTATTATACATCAGTACTGTAAAWAAATAAATAAATAATAAAAGGCAAGAGATGCAAGGAAAGATAGATTAAAAAGAAGTCTCCAAGAGTTAACTGTGCAAACTTTAGGAAGGGTCTTATATAAACTTTATGTCCAGGTCTGAAAGTCCACTGTAGAGTCAAGCTGTTCCTTTTTTGGATAGTCCTAAAGATGCTAGTATCAGATGCCATGAAAACACAGCTATGTATAGACTGACCACAAATTCTTAAAGAGGATTAAACAAATTTGGTTAATATTCTACCGAAAATTTCCTCTGTGTGCTCCAGATGAATGGAAAAYTGTTAGATGGCAGCAATGATTTTTATATCTCCACCAAGCATTTAGGTTCATGGAAGATAATCAGTAACTCAAAAGAGCCAGACTCATTAGCTATGTTAATACATGGAGAAAAATGATATTAAAATCTGCTAGGGGCAMCTACCTTTAAGCTAATCATAAAGGATACATTACAAAAAATATATAAAATATTGATGTTCCTAGCTTTAGAACAGAAAAGCAATTTTCCTAACTTTTAATGTTTCTGAAATCATCAGTTTCACCGTTGAGCAGAATCTAACTGATCATTATAGTGATTAATCTCAAAGGAATAACCCTCTAAGAGAATCAAAAGGGTAATTTAGATTGGAATGAGGGAGCACTCATTAATTTTCTCATTAATTTTTATTTATACCCTTTTTATTTATACCCTTATTATTTAAATCACCATTGTTTAGACAGTCGGGAGAAAACCTCATAGAGCTAGCTTGAAAAAGATCTGAAGATGTGATTAAGCAATGCCCAGATTTTTCGCTATTTCTTTATACAGTCTCACAGTCTTAYTCCACTATATTGGCTTATGGATAAAGCAAAAAGGTGTTTATTTTGTCTTATTTTCTCTATTTTCAACTGTGGAGTCAATACATTGGATTTTCTTCAACATTGCGTATCATAAGATCACTAAACATGTTCTAGTTCTAGTAGAGTCATTTGTGAAATTTATTGCACCCATGTAAATCGGTCAGTCYGGATTAAGATTTTATGTGCACAGATTAAAGCAAGATTCTCAAGGAAGTTGAGCTGCAGATAACTACATCAATAGTGGATAATATTAATTTATAATGTATATAAACATATATAAAACAAAGGAGTTTTCAGTTGGATTTAAATAATTGAATGTCACTGCAGTATGGATTTATGAAATAAGATGTTCTTTATTTTTAAGGATTAACATTAAGAATCCTTGTTGACAATTCAGAATAATTGCCTATCAAGAACTTTAATCTTTTCACTTTTAAATTGATTGCCTAAGTTATGAAAAATATATGAAACCCCAGAATTCAATTCCTAGAGCTGAATGTTACTCTGCTGATGCAAATATATTTATTAAATTGAATATTTTTCTATAGCATATAGAGAAACATTATAGATAATAYAGGAAAAAAAAATCTCTCCATTTGTACTCTTTCATTAACCAACAGGGAATTAAAATATAACATTTTGTGTATCTCTCCAAATTTATCAGCAAGATTATTTTTAAGAAAGAAATGGTAGATTCTGTCTAACTGGAGTCATTGTAAAATCATAGATAGAAATTAAAAGGACAAATATTGATTAAAATACTTTAAATATATCATGCTAACAATGTCATTTACATAAGCTAAGAAAAATCTTGTATAAGTGAAATGAGAATTCTTAGATAGAGTATTTTTCCCATCAAACCAGTTTTAGTTGAAACAAGTGATGAGGACATCTCAACTTTAAAAACAGTGAAAAAAAAGAAGAATATGYGTAAAGGAATCATCTCTACCTTTCATTCTCATTTGATCGTGTAGTCCAACCCTGCTGCTCAGGCAGGGTCACCTAGAGCATGGTAGACAGGGTTGCATCCAGGCGGGCCTTGAAGATCTCCAGAGAAGGAGACTCCACAACCTCTCTGGGCAACCTGTGCCAGTGCTCCGTCACTCTCACAGGAAGAAATTCTCTAATCCTACCCTCCTCAACCAAAAGAAAGACTTCCTTTCTCCAGACTTTCTCGCTTGCCCCTAGGCYCTGGGATTCTTGAGGGAAAGAATTTAAGCTTTCATTTAAGCTTTCCTATTTGGAAAATCTTTCATATTATTCTAATGCAATTGTGTGATGTTTCAAAATTATTGGGGAGAATACCATAGATTCTGAACTTTTACAGTTAGTAAAACATGCTATTTTTGAAATATGAGAATTTTCTGCAGAAGAGAAATTCTATATTTGTGATTATATATATAACTGGCAGAAATAAATATGTAATTTATGTTAACTTACGTGAAATTCCATTTTTGATTGCTAATATATATTTTTTTTAATTTTAAATAATTTTATACTATGTTTCTGTTGCATCTGGACTTCTTAACAGTGCCAAAGTGTTTGAAAAAAAAGAAGGTTAGATAAACATTTGATGACTTTTCTCATAGGAGAAACAACAAGACTGAAAATTTGATGTGTGAATTTGTTTTAATAATAGAGGTCTGTGTAATAATCCACTGAAAATTCAGCAGTTYTGAGTGTCTACTTGCACATGCTCAGTAGAGGTTTGTAAAAGACTGACAGAAAAACCCTTTAGACAATACATCTGGACTAAATATAACCAAARCAGTTATTCAGTGCAGGAACTAGGAATTCTTTCCTTGTTCGTTGTAAATATCAGGCAGGAATTAAAGTATCAGACATCAGAATTCAAAGGATGCCAATTTTTTCTCTGTACTCTCAGTACAATTATTACAGACATCTCTTTTCATGCAGTTGCTTTTCTCTCCAGTATTGAAACTTAAATTATGAGATAGCTCTGATGAGAGACTGGAAAGACATAGGTTAACAGTTAAAAATAGTTTGAGTTCTTCTTGGAGGGGCACGCTTAATAAATATCTAGCCTAGATGATTCCATAAATGTCACCTTTTGGTCTTATTTCATAGTCAGAGGCAGCTGGTTAGTGAATTAGGGAACTAGAACTGTCTGTATTTTCTGACAGTATCAGAAGAATMTACATATAAATGTACTGTGATCATGAAACCCTGGGTCTGTATGAAATCGTCTTATATATGTAAAATATTTTGATTTATATAAAGCATTAATTTCATTGAAAGACAGGAAAAAAAAGAGGATTTTGAAATTATGAAACAGTTTACTCTGGCAGATTGGCACTACTCTTTGAATAGGGTATTTCTGGTGAATTCCTTACATTTTTCTAAGCTTAAGAAATCTAGTAGGCTCAGTTATTCACATTTTGCAATTACAACCATCTTATAAGCAGCATATTTGTTTATAATTTGATTTTTATTCTTTTTATTTGATATTTTATTTTTATTGGTCACTAAATATCACTTAACTAATAACCTGGAATAAATGCCTCTGTTACTGATGACATCAAACTTTAGGTCTACCTGTGCGATTAAAAGAATACAAAGAGGATGTTGTCTAAAGTGGTTGTTTATTTTTGAACTTCTATGTTTCTGATTAAGACTTCAATCCTTGCTATGTTTGTCTTTAGGATATTCCCTATAGGAGTTTCAACAATTTGAGATTATTATAAACCACTGTTGCAGCACATCCCACAACTTTTACTTGGATTCATTTAAGTATTAATTTAATATTGTATAGATATAGTTCAATTAATCTTTTTCCTAATTATGAGCAGAATGTCAAATTAAATATATTACATTACCAGAATGTCAAATTAAATATATTACATTAAGGATAGTTTACATGAGGGATTATTTTATTTTTTTAATGAGGATTTCACATTTGCTTGTATGTCATATGTAATCTTTTTCCCTTCAGTTGTTTGTTGAGGGAAAAAAACAGATTAAAAGAAAAGGAAAACAATTAGGGACCTTTCTCCTTGGATATGTTTGTCCTTTTGCCTTTTTAAAGCTACCTTTTGATTTGCAGATACATGATTGGTTTGCTTTCTGCCTTATCTAGGACTGAATAAGTTGCCTCATAAAATATATACATGTAAAGTTGTCATTCTAGCCAACCCTTGACATATTCTCTCAATAACTGCATCATAACTATATAAGAATAAAAGCTCTGCACAAATATCCTCCAAAACCAAACAAAAACAGAACCAAAAAACTCTACTTATGCTCCTTGATAGAARACTCTTAGAAATTTACATCTAGACAGGTTTATAGTAGAACCATTAGTGACTCTCCAAATTCACAATATGAGACAGTTAAAATATTAAATGAATTCTAATTATATTTATAACTGCTTATAGAGGACATGACCATACAGTGTGATCCCATATTGTAGGCGTGGTGCAACTTTCATTTTTGCTATGTATCATTTTACAAGTGTTCATAGAATAAGAGAAGTAATGCATTCAGAATATAGAGAACTTCTCCTTCCCATTAAAAAAATAAGCCTCCAGGTATTGTACTTGCATTTTCACGTGACACACAGGTCATCTTATATTGTACAGAATATAGTGTTCAATCTATAAATTAATGATTAAGATAGACAGATAGATATAAAGTTTAATATATAAATTGAATTAWTTGAATATACATTATTTGAATAGTGCACATTTTATTATTTTATTATAGTGTAAGAACATCATATTTTTATATATTTCACATATATTCTGTTTATTCAGAGAAGACTATACAGAGAAGATTACGATCTGCTCAAAACTGAGGTTATTATAGTGACTTGTACTTCATTCGCTAGATGTTTGAATTGTTCTATCACGTGTTACCTTGACAGGTTATGTTTAACATATGTGATGTTGCTACCTATGAAATAGTATTGAAGTAGATATGTCATTAGAAAAGTGTTTTGACCATTTATAAGTGTTTAGTTCTAAGTATTAAGTAGATAATGCAGTCTGAATCAGAAAAGATATTATGGAAATTATTCTGAAAGTTTTATCTTTTTTTAAGATTTTTTTTTTCCTTCTCAAAATTATCATACTTTTTAAAAAATTAATTCTGGAAATCTTGAATGATTTAATAAACAGTAAAATAAATTTTAGCCAAATGTTATTTTTATTTTTTCCTATAAAAGCACATTTCCTGACAGCAATGTTGAACTCAATTTTGTTAGCTGTTTCAAACTTGTTCCTTGACTTTAACAAGGTGACTGTCACAAGCAACATTCCTAAAAATCCATTTAATAGCTTCATTTTCCAAAAATATTTACAGATGACTTTGGAAAGAAATATATTTTACCCCTTGAGCTTTCTGATGGGCTTATAAAAAGATATATTTTTCTTCCAATCTCTGTTGCAGTGAATTCATATTTTTACACCTCTATTATCTTACTTTCATTTATGTTCTTTTATATAAATTATGGCATATAAACAAGTATGTTCATCTGTACATATATTTGTACAAGTAACTCACATATGTAAAATGTGCATATAGAAGACCTAATATCTGTAATTTTCTGAAAGACTGCTTTTCATACAGAAAACTTAAGGGAATCTAACGTTATCTCAGAACAAAGCATTTAAAATGACATTGTGAACAATTTCCATTTCAGAAACAAGKATGAACATAGACATAAGGATTTTTTTCCCTATATTGAAATGAGGAAGGCCATAGAGGGGCAACGATTAAGACTTAGTGTAGAGATTTGAAACTCTGATGCTGGAAAAGAAGGAAGACATTGGTACTGGAACCTTTTCTGTCCTTCTGTAAATCACGGCTCAATACAAATTGATGTATCGCTGCTTCTTCTACCATTAGAAGCGTCTGGACGTTGATCTGAAACTAAAGGATATTTTTTACCTTTGTGGATTGATAATATTTATTCATTTTTGACCTTACTCAAGTGAAATTTCACTGACAACCTATTTCTTAGCTTCCATGGCATTTAGTTGCACCCTACAGCTACCAGCAAAGCTTGGGAACAGAGACAGGCTTTTACAGTTCATCACTCAAAGGTGTCAGAAATTCATTATAATGACTGATTCTCAMTTATCTTATCTTTAAAATATTTTTAAAATATTTTTACATTTTAWGAAAAAATAAATAAAGCAATGCTATCTTTGAATTACTGTCTTGTTCCACATATCTTTTGGCTAATTGTTTCTATTATAGTCTTTTCTGCTTCTTACTACAACAAATGGACAGAAAAAAAAAATGAGATTCATAGCGTTGATTTTTCATCTTGTTGTTCTGTCTTTGGATGACTATATAACTTTATAGTTATGTAGCTACTAAAGCGTTATCAGCAAAATAAATTAATAAAGTGGTGTTTGTATCAGTCAGATATTTTCAGAATACTTCCCTGATGTGGAATAAGGATATTTTACTAAAAGTGTTGACAGCCATTGTCTGATACAATAAAAACGAAAGACTATTCATTTGGGAAACTATCCCATTCAGTATGTTACATTATTATCTATATACATTGATATCTAATGCCATCCACAGGAATACTTATTCAGTTCATAATCCATGCAGATAAAAGTTAATTTGCTGCTATAAAAGATTAATTATTGACAAAGGTCATGTACCATTCGTTAATATTGTTTAACAGATGACTAACTTTGAATTTCAGCAGTTGTAGGCGCATTTGTGCTGGTAGTAAATTCTGCTGCAAAAACTAAGAATAATTCTAGAGTAATTGGTATATAATATGTATAAAATATATATATATATAATCTTCAGGATCTTTTTTTCCTCTTATTTTGGGAATAATATTGTAATATTGACTGTTTTTTGTGCATATTTGTTTGATTTTAATACAAACTTTCATGCAGAGAGTTGTTTTAGAATATTTTAACATGAATAGATTTTATGTTGTTATTATTTTTTAAATTAAAATAAAACTGATACAAAGAATCTAAATAACTTGATGTTGAAAGTACGTAGAAATACCCTGTGCTGTGAGCCAAAAGATCAACATTGTGCATAACAAAAAGATCAAATATTTTGTATATAATCCTCAAAGAATAATGGAAATTTTGTGATCTGGACTTTTTTKTTATCCTATGTCTAAATGTCACTTCATCAGTTTTCTACCTATTGCAATTTCCTTGGATGAGCACACAAAGATTTTCTTTTACTTTGGGTGCCATTGATTTTTCTTACCAAGTCATAAATCTGTATAGAAGCTATGCTGAAATGCAGAATTATTAACATCTGTTTTTCTAAAACTTTATTTGCTTCAAATTTACTTTTCTCCTTCCCTTACCATTTTAGTTACTTTATATATCTCCAGTCCAAATATCAGGGGATAGACGGGACAGAAACAGCACAAGACTCAAAAGCTAATGAATTCTGCACTGTCACCYGAGACTTGCAGACATCCTTGTCACTTGCCTCTCCGTGTGTCTTCTCTTCAGGTTTTACTGTTGGGTGGTCAAGTTGTCGTTTTAGCTTTAAACGAAATTCAGTGACTCGGAAGATGAGGCCACTTTCTACTTTCATGTTCATTCAYTTGGGTTAGGAATAGATAGGTAGATCAGGCATGGAAACACTGGTTTGTTCCTAATTTCTAACAGTTTTGAGCCACAAGTCTGAAACTCCTTTTTAACCTTTTTTTTTTTTTTCCCAATATATATCTTTTTTTAATAGCAACTGCTTGGGGAATGATATTCCCTAACTCTAGTATGAAGGGAAGAGATCTTTGTACCGTGGAAGTAATAGTCTCCAGAATGAGACTATTGATATTTATCAAGGGATGTGAGAAGGAGTAGGGAGAACAGAGTGATATTTATTTGTATGAAATATAGCTCCCTCCTCTGGTAAGATATCATCAGACAATATATATATATGTATATATGTGTGTATATATAWATATAGAGAGAGAGAGACTGCACTACATAACTATTTTACTAATTAAATTTACACTCTTATTTAAAAAGTTGTTAAATAAAAAAAGATAATATGTTCACTGCTAGAAAAGTAAAACAATACCCTTCCCCTCAAATCTCTGAAAATATGAAAATAAATACTACGACATTTAGACAAGTGGGCAATTTACTAAGAAAGCCAGCATGCTTTACAGAAAAGGGAATCTTTTTAGAAGGAATAAGTATTAATGTTCTTTTTTGTTCCTTAATGACAGCAAACATTAAATTGGGAAAAGCTCAGCAGTAATTATGTTACTAAGTTCAGATAATGAAATGTAAACCAGAATGAAACATTCTTATTAAGGATAGAAAGAAAGAAAGATGGGTGAAAATGCAGCAGAAATTTTTAGAAGAAAAATCAGGGAAAAGAAAGGAACTGAAATATCTCAGAAACATATAAATACTACCAAGCCAAAGCATGACTAAAAGCAATTAAGGGCAATATTAGCACCACCATACAGTAGTAAGATCTTTAAAGGGTTAGCGGGCACATTTACTAAAGCAGTATACATGTATTATATATACCAGCAAAAAAAAAAAAAAATGCAAGAACCATCAGTAACAAGACAAGTTTACTGATTTGTTCAGGGAGTAATTCACCTCTTGTTGAGCAAATATCTAAATGTGATATTACTTTGCCTCAGCTAKCTAATTTAAGCAGCTGATGAATGAAGTACCTAAGAAAGGCAGACATATTATCTATCTTTAGAAAAAAAAGTGAAGAAAAGGAGCCAGGCAATTATAGAGTAGACAAYTTATGTTATTATTCTGGCAGAAACTATAGGAGGAATTATTAAAAAGTATYTGAACGATAATAGTAAGACAAGTAYCATGCAACACGGATTTCTCAAAATGGATCATATTAAACCAGTTTGTTTTACAACCAAGTAATGGACCTTATGTTTATGGGATAAGCACTCCATAGAGAGATCTTTTATGTGTCATGCCTGTTGTGTCTTAACTTTGATAACGGTGGCAACACTGTGTTACATGCTAGTCTGAAAGACAGGATAGAGAATGTCTTCTAAATAATGTTATACRCTGAATGTGAAACCGAGTGTCTATGAAAGAAGAAAAACTTATCAGTAAGAAACTTTTTTCATTTTACACGCTGCAAGCAAACAACTAGAAGTCTAAATAGGACTAGCTGGTTTTGGCCTTTTTGTTGAAGRAGTCATTGATTTATGTGTGTCCCATTTAAAATTTCATTAGCGCTGTTCCTCTCTTAGTTTTGCAGTTGCTTAAGAAACAGTAAGAGGAGCACAGAAGGCAACAAATGAAAACAGATTATGCAAAATGTTCATGCAAAACAGTAATTTACTGTATTATGCCATGCTGAAGTAGACTTTGAACATATAGCATTAAATAATATTTTGGTAACATACAAATTTAGATTTGGCATTTTAATGCATGTAGTAACTTAAGTAATGTACAAAAAATTAGTTTTAGTTTGTTGAAATAAATCTAATGAATGTATAGGTTAGTTATATAAACTCAAAAAGAATGTTATCTGTTACCTGCCAAAGATGTACATTACTGAATATCACAATTATTAGCCTTTTTATTTTAATTTATATTTCATCTTACAGCCCTGCTCTCCAGTACTTGTCAGTCATTCAGAATACAAAAGCGACTATTATTTGTCTTATGCTTTGTCTCGTGCTTGGTGATCAGTCTTTCCCAAGAGGAGAGGAATAAGACAGAGGAGCTGTTTTTGTTTACACAGGGTCTTCTTGTTGTAGTTTTTAATATACATATTGCTATAAATTTATGTCTGAGTCAGGAAAAGGTTAAGCAAAAGTGACTAATGTTTAAAGCAGAAGGTAAGATGGTTTTCAGAGCTCTTTGTTTCTGCATTTTTTTCCCTGAGATATGATCCAGATTCTGAGAAATGTCTGCTCAGAGAACATTTAGTTTCTGTTTTACAAAGTAGTACATTCAATATTGTTTTCATTTCAGAACTACAGACAGTATYTTAGCTGTTCTGAGGTCTGGCCACCGATATCCCTGAAGCTAAAATTGAAGCCTTGAGCATCAAAGGCTCAAACATTTTCAGAAAGGTAGTAAATGTATTTGCTTTGGTCATATGTTTTCACTGTACAGTTTTAATAGGATAGAAACATGATTTAAATTTTTCAGCCAACATATTAAGTTTATTGCTGACTGATAAGTATCATAAGTCAAGATTTAATGGATCCAATCATATATGGAAAATTCATTCAAGTTTGGACAAGCATGACTGCTTTCACTGCTTTTCTTACAGACACTGCAGAAAATAATATGCAATTGGTATGTTATACAAGTATTAATGCCTTGGGGGCCAATAGAAAAAAAAAATTACTTTAGACAGCTTCCAATAAACAAAGAATATCCATTCCAGAATGCAGTGTGTGAAAACCATCAGGCAGAAAACTGGAGACAGTCTATAAAATTTGATTTTTTTTTTTTTTTGGTAAGTTTGAAAACCAAAAGGCATTTGGACATGCAATGAATAAATGAGTTTTGAGCACCCAAAATTTATCTGTGGACATTCTATTCAAATCAATAAATGCATACACATTAAAAAGAGACTCAAATGCATACAGACGTGCAAACTGTCAACAATCCCTTATGAGAGATAAATAAAAATAGGAAGAACAGTATTTGAATATGGATATGGAGAAATAGTAGGAGGGAAAATAAGCTATTAAAATTATACATCTTGTAGATGTTCACTTTCACATTAGCCAGATTAGGCTCCTTTATAATTATTAGAAACTATTAGGTACTTTTAGCTGGTGTGATACATGTCATCCTTGCAAAGACATCATGTCTAATGGATGGTGTCTTAAAAATGTCTGTTTTCCTCCTCTACCTCTATTAAAAGTACAGGATGACTAGCTTAGTCAGTGTAGATATATGAAATTACATGAAATTAAATCTACTTTTAGGGTCTTTAGTACCTACAATATATTCAGTATTTAATTTGGGAATTTTATACTACATTATTATGCATTATTATACTATCATAGAATCATAGAATCAGTAAGGTTGGAAGGGACCTCTGGAGATCATCTAGTCCAACCGCCCCTGCTCAAGCAGGGTCACCTACAACATGTTAGACAGGGTTGCATCCAGGCRGGCCTTGAAGATCTCCAGAGAAGGAGACTCCACAACCTCTCTGGGCAACCTGTGCCAGKGCTCTGTCACTCTCACAGGGAAGAAATTACTATATTAATAAACATCCTTATATTACATTAAAACAATGAATAAATWTTTAGTTCATTGTTTGTATTAAGATTTTATTGTCTACTAACCTAAGAAGACAATTTGCATAGATTCATTTAGTAGTTACTTATTTAATAAATATATAAAGTTTTAATATTCTGTGATGTTTTAAACACTTTCAGGCTCTGGATCCAGGTCTCCAGTTCTTGAGAACCACTACCTCCTTTTCACTAGGTCTCTGTATTTATGGAAAGGCTGTTTAAAACAGATCGTTAATGGCAATGGACGCTTAACTGTTCCTCTCACTGTACCATTCATTAATAGATAGAAAGAGGCAGCTGAGTTAAGAAGGTTAGCTTGTTCTCTGATTTATTTTTTTTTGTTGTTGATTTTAGGGAAACTTGGGCATTTACTCTGGGAGGAATACATTTCCTCCAGGTGTTGAAAACTTAACATCCTAACATTCAAACCAGTGAATACCTAAAAAGCATGTAATGGATCTCACCTCCTTTTTTTTTCTCCTCCTCTCCTCTGTGTTTTTCCTCCTCTCTTTTCAATGTCTTTTTGTCTGCTGATATTAATGAGACAGAGAATTTGCCTTTTAAACTGCTTTGTTGACTAATAACCCTGGAATGAAAGTAAAAATACTTGGAAATTTAATCTGGAGTCCAGGAAGCAAAATTGATTTTTTCATAAAAGGAAATCCCAATCCTGTCATCTCACAGTTTTAAAGTATTGATATTTCCTGATGCTGTAAATCACCTAAGCACTCCTCCCTCACTAATAAGCTCTCTCTGCTTTCTCCTGAGAAGAGTAATTAAACAGATTTCCAATTCCTTTCATATCCAATCTGGGCTAATAAAAGACATACACTAATTATAGCTAAAACAGCTTAATGATATTACTGAAGAGTGTTAGTTAAGGAAAAGATAATCTATGTTCTGTCCATCAGCAAGTTTATGGAAGGAAAAACCTATCACGTTTTAAAAAGACTCTTCAAAGCTTACCCCAGTCTTTGTTCCAAGCGTAAGATCGTATGTTTTACCTGGCCTTTAGTAATAAAAAATAAATAAAATAAATAAAATAAATAAATAAAATAAAATAAAAAATAAAAATAAAACACATTTTTCTTTTGTTCTTGCATGACTAATCTTTTGGGAGGACAGAAGAGGAGAGAAGCCTGCATGCCGAACGCTGCTCATGCGCGTGCAGAGGTGCTCACGTCCCGTGGTGATGGGCTCCCTAGAGAAGCCCGAGCAGAGCAGGGCAGCTCTGCCCACACGGTGAGGCAAGGTGCACCACCGCAGCGACAGCACAAAACGGGGCTGTTCTGCCTGGCTGTCACGCTTCCTCCTTAACTAGCTCTCCAGTTAGACAACCGCATCTTCAAGTATAATTTTATTAAAAAAAATGGCAGTTTTCAGAGTTGTGTCTTAACTCCAATGCACCGGACACATGTCACCGTATGTACAAGTTTTCCCAAGTAAGCCTACAGAGGTTTGTTCTTCTGCACCAAAATCTCTAGCTATATCCTCTAGCAGCTTTTCCACAGATCATATTGGTTGACAGATGGGACTGTTCTTAAGAGGTTTTATGTGGGCTTTTTTTCTCTTTCCCCTTTGAGTTCTGGGTTCYAGACCAATGAAACTCTGAAGATTTGTTGTTAAAGCTAAGCTGACAAGGGAGTTGTTGGCAATATCAGATATTCTGAGAGAATACAAATTAATAATTTGCTGCTGTGGAGGCAGTATTTATTTTCCTGATAACAGGAGTCTTCGGTAGGTAGGAAATTCTTTCAGTTGACAGTAAAGTCAGAGTYGTCTTGCCTGTGTGGTTCTGGCAAGTCTGCGAAGAACATGTGGAGCAGACGTTTTTTAATCTCTATGKGTTTATTGACCTAAAACTACTCAGCTACAATAGAAATGTGTAGAATAAGATAGATGAGAAGGAATTATGTTATTATAAGAGTATATAATTTTCCAAAATACTCATATCATCTAAATAATATTTCCTAGATATTTTACATGACCTCTGACTGTTACAGTCAATATTACAGCTGGCATAAAGCAAATTAAAAAAAAACAAATATCAGTGCAAGGTACAGATATTTTCCTCCCACTAAGTTGCAGTCAATTGTATAGAGGCTAAAATATTAAAGTAAATTTAGGACGTATTATSCTGATTCCCATAATAAGGCGGGCTGGCATTTCTTTTTGGGATCATACTGCCTCTGAATAAAATGAATGCAGTAGGCATTTAATTCCATTCCATTTAATGACAATCCCAGTGTGCAAACCCGTATCACAGTGTCCTGGAGCTCCTAGATTTCTCATGAGCACCACAAGGCTGACGAAGTGCACCTCCACTCAGCAGCATGAGCCATGTTAGGATGTATATGGCTTTACGGAGAAGAAGCATCTGCTGAAGAATCCTGCAGCAAAGTACTGCGGATGGTGACTGAACAAATTTCCTGAAACACCAAGGACAGTCAGTCCAGTATGGGGGTGGTACCATTAAAAATATGGTTAATTTCAATGAGTGTAAGACTATACAGAATTACCTAATATTTTAAATTAACCTTCTACTTCAAGGGGATCACAAAGTCTGTATACAATGTGCCAAATGCAAATATTGGGCAAAAGAAAGCTTTTCCATTACTGAGATACAATTTAAGTCAGAAACATCAAAAAATAGATAGCAAAACATACTAGAGAAGAAAATCTCTTCAATGACAAAAAGTAGATTAGATGAGGTAAGCTCATTTCAAGCTTCTTTCTTCAGATCTGGAATAACTTTTCTTCTTTCTCTGAAATGTAACGACATGTTGAATGCCTTGAAATCCAGATTTAGAGGAGATGTTCAGACAGTCTTATCAGTGCGGTGCCAAGTCTCACATATCTCATATTAAGTTACTAAGTCCAAATAATTTTTTTCTGAATATATAAAGTGCTCAGTAAATATTTCCCATTTCAGGTTACCCAATCATATGCCACCTTTGCCCCATTTTCTTTTTTACCAGTTCAGAAATATAGTCWATGGGTATTTAAGTTCCTTTATTCTAATCATTCTACATTTCTGCAGCACGAGATAAAGATTTTGGTATATCCTTGTGTCCATCTTTTTCTCAATTTATTACTATGAGAGAAGTTATAACAGATGATTCAGTATTTTAATCATAAAGCTCATTATACCAACTGTATATTTTTATTTTCCTACACAAAGATCTCAAAATTCTTTTATTTATTTATTTTTATCATTTTTATTATATGAGTGCTTAGTGTTAGCACCTATTGTGCTAATTATTTGGAAAGATATGTCTCTGCACTTTGATTTGTCACTTTCTTGGAGCTGATTCATGTATTTTGCAATTTATACTGTTCTGTGATCTTGGTCCTCAAATTGAGCTGACTTTCTTTCTTAACCTCTTCTCTAAGAAAAAATTGCTATGCCAGTAATAGAAAAATTCTGTTTTCAGAGTGGATGCTGCAACCTTCAATCACATAAGCCACAACTAACTGCTCACTTACAATTTTGTTTTTCTTCAGAAAGGGTWTTCAAAATCATCCAGTTGCTTCACCTCTACGCATCCTCTTTCAGGTCTTCGAAGTCTGTGGTGTCATGTCTAAGGCAGCTAATGTAGACTGCTGCTAAAGTGTGCCTTGTCTACATTAAAATCATATATTAAAGTAATATCTAAAATTTTATACATTTGAATGATGACTAACGTGCCCTTGTAGAAATATCTTGTTTACTCCTGCTATGGAGTCCTTAGTGATGACTTCTTTTTATCTTTCCTCACTTGAATTCTCACTTTCATTTGGTCTATCTTTCAGGAATTTTTAACTTGTAATAATATATTAATTGTTTATCATAACTAACATAGCTGTTACTACTACCATTACAGTGACTATTAATACCAGCACTGATAGAGGATGAAGTAATACAGTTAAAACATCTGGCTCACCAAAATAGGCAAGGATTTTTTTTTTTTTTTTTGATCTGTACAGGTGCTGATACAGGAAGACACCCCTAACATTATATTTTGAATACTCTTTACTAACTTGTGATATTACATTTAAATAGCTGATGTGAGAAAATATTTGCCATCATTCTGTATGCAGATGTACATACTTATGCATTCCTTCAATGTAATGTGGGTGCAGATGTCTATTAAGAGATGAATTATAGATCACTGATTAATGATTTTAAAAGACTTCTTACTAAGCCAGTGCATACTGATGACTTGATTAGATTTGCTAATGTACTGCTTCATGTTCTTTCTGGAAAACTCCTGTGTTTTGTCACTTTGTGAACTTTAAGATCATTCTAAAGYTTGGATATTATGACTTATAATAAAGCTGCTATTGTAGCTGAGATAAGTGAAGATAATCATTTGCCTTTCTGTGTCAGTTTAGAAATAAGTTACATTTTCTATTTTTTATTTATACTGTCTCATACTGCAGTTATATAGGCAAAACTATTCATGAAACTACGTGCCTATTTTGTATGTGAAACTGCTGTAAAATTAGCAAAAAACAAGCYGGGATATCATACTCACAGTTAATGGAAGGAGGTATGCAGGGAACAATGGAATGACTTTTGGATTCTTTACTATTCGTTAAATAGTTAAATAATGTTATAAGGAGYTTCAAATAATTCCCAGCTGGAAAGGACAACAAATAAGTTATGGATTGAGGTTAAAAATGAATCTACAAGGTACTACAGGTATGTAAGAATAAGGAACTAGATATACAGACTGCAAAGAAGGATTATGGTGGGCGTTACACATTACGAGACACTTGAGCCAACATTATGCTGTTGCAAAGCACACACATATCTCTGTGGGATGTATGAATACGAGTTCAGTCTAGAAACTAAAGACAATCCTCAGCAATGATAATGCTTCCACTAAAATGTCATATTTTTGGAAAAGAGTTACAGTTTGTGCAATCTTAAGTAAACCAATTCAAAAGAGTCCAGAGGAGAGCAGTGGTCACTATCATGTTTCTAGAAAATGTGATTATTGAGAAAAGACTGACCACAATTACTTTAAATATTCTAACAAAGTAGAAACTGATGGGAAATGTGATTAGTTTACATGGCCACTGTGAGCCTGAAAAGAAGTAATGGGTCGCCTTTGAAACAAATCAGGTTAAGTTCAGTGTTAGGGCACACCATAACAACGTTCAAGATTAAGAGAGCAATTTTACTGCTCCAAAGAGGAAGGGAGCAATCTTTTCTCTGTATTAACCTGGAAACACTGAAACACAGAAAAGACCAAAAAAGACAATAGATTCACAAAAAATAAGAACAAAAGGGGAAAAYGTTAGGGATAGTGAGCTAGTGGATAATCATAGAGACYTGTGGGTTYTTTTCCCCCAGGCAGTTATAAATGRAGCAACAGAAATATTAGGAACGACATAGTGTCACGTGTAGGTTTAACAGCCAGTCCTCATGGGTGAAGTACCAGAAAAAAYACTCTGCACAATTTGTGTGAACTAAAGTGCAAAGCCTTATGTACATAGCCTTATGCGCAAAGCCAAGGATTTATGACTAGTGTAATTAAAGTCTTAAAAATTTGATCAGGTAATTATTATTAGTCCTGTTACAATATGATAGTCCGAATTATCCAATTATTACAGCTCATTCCCAATAACAATGCTGTTAAAACACACGTGTAGCTTTCTCTTTTTTTTGGTTTATTCTCATCCTTCCTACATTCTTCAGGGTTCTAAGGCTGACGAAGAAATACAGGGGTCTGTGCGTACGTATTCTTTGTTCTCTTTGTTATCCCTGAAGCAAGTTATGCCAAGCTCCTAAGRCTGTATTTCTGTACTGACCACTAACCAACCATTGGTGAGATGCCCTAGGGCCTCTGAATTCATCCAATGTCTTGTTTTTTCAAGGCCTTTGGTTATCATTTTCTGCTTGTTATTTTGGGAACCCCATTACAATTCCCCTTCTTCAACAGCCTTCAGGTTGTAGTTTCCTGAAAACAAATGTTTATTAGCAAACATTGTCGCACATAGATTTTTTTATTAATAGTTAGTTCTAACTAAAAAGTATGATGCATTAGAAGATACACATGCAGACAGACACCTATACAGACAGACACAATGCTCTGGCAAATACTTGCCACCATTATCTAGTAGTTATAACAGTACCGTTGATACATTCTCAAATTACTTCACAACAGTAATTACGACACTATAGGATGCAATGGACTAAATATCTCCTGAAGGTCTGTGTTTTCTAACACTCTACATCTGTTTTATATTCTGTATGATGCCTGAGAGATAATATTTTAAAGAAAAAAAGGAAAATGCACTAAGTATTTAACAATATGTTAATAAGAAGTTAGTGGCTGCTCTTATTCAAACTGTAATACTACCTAGAGAGGAATTCAATATCTGTTGAAATAATTAAGATAGTAGGAAAAAGGCAGTGTGAGCATATATCTTATGACACAGCAGGAGGCCAACACTGGCCAAAAAGACATTATTTATTTCCTTATATTTTTCAAGCTATTGTTCTATCTTCTATTAACAAAGCTATTGTTAATCATTGAGGAGTGATTAACTATGAAGAGAAACTTATAAAAATCAGTATTATTTCCAGCAAAGTATTTCAAAATTATATAGAACTTAACTGTAGGACTTTGAGAAAGAAAATTTAAAAATCAGCACACCCAATTTATTAGGAATGAGACATTCAGTTTAACATATTAAAGAGAATTGTTACTGTAACTCAGTGGCTTACGCTCTTTCTGTGAACAGTGGACACAAAATACAAACACTTAGGCATTTCTTCAAATGGACTTATCAGTTCTATTACAGTTAAAACCTGTAACATTTTTGGGTTGATGTGTATGGGAACTCACATCATGACTTTAATGAGTGTGAAGATAACACTGGCATGTACAGTTCTCAGACTGACAGTCAACCTCATGCCAYTTCACAGGAACATGCAATATGTGAAACTCAGAGTTCAAAGCTCTACCAGTGTAACCTGCTGTGAATTCTTCTGCAAACATTAAGCCCTGCTGGGGAGCAACAGATCATATTTCTGAGAGGATCATAAAGAGAACTCAGATGCTCTTTAGAGTATCTGAATTCTTGTATGTGATAGCATTTTCYATTGCATGCTGTACAGCACAATCTACAAAAAAAGGTGTATATTCATTATATTAAACTTAAATTTAAAGCATTGGTGCGTATTACTCTTGTCTGATTTATACAATCATAGAAAATGATGGTTCCATAAAGAATAATTTTATTACAAAAATGCAGAAATCTGAATCTGAATCAGTACTTCTATTCCTGAACCTGAACCTAATGGATAATTTGGAAGTTAACAGTGGACATAAATTGGAATTTTATTATTTTTKGTTATGCATAATTTGCTAATATTGAAAGCTACAGACAGAACTTCTGAAGCTTCAGAGTGTCAAMAGTTAGTTGCCATAGAGATGATTTTCCAGTCACAAGTATATATAAAGTATTAATGATATTCATGGCAAGAAAATGGTGRTGAACTGTCCATAGTTTAGCTTCTCTTTCACCCTGTTGTTCTGGTAAGTCTCATCTTTGTATACCTGTTGAGTTTGATTTGTATAAGAGGTTTTGTTTCACAATGTTCAAYCTTAAGTGTATTTTTTAAGACACAGAGAGAAATCAGTTACTGAGAATAGAAAGAAGGCAAGAAATTCCAAATGAAGTATTTCTCTTCTCTCTCACAAAAATATTAATTCTAAAGGGTAAGTGTATTATTCTAATTAGTTGATCTATGAAAAAGACCATATTTATTTAGAAGAATTTCCAAGGACTTTATARCCTTAAAAAACAAACAAACAAACAAAACCCAAAAATCAACTTGTTATAGTTATTGTTCAGGCTCACCTGCCTGGAAATGTGGGAAATCTTATGTGGAAACTGCAGACATTTACAATTCGTATTACAGTGAGCACAGTTATCAAATTCCCAGAATAAATATGAACAGCATTTATATTRAAGATACTAGTGGTTCACTCTGGAAAATAGTTTATGTGAATTAAAGGAGGCATATGAATGAAAATCTTGATTGCTTTGTCTATTCATAGAATCACAGAATCAGTAAGGTTGGAAGGGACCTCTGGAGATCATCTAGTCCCACCTCCCAGCTCAAGCAGGGTCACCTAGCGCATGTCAGACAGGGTTGCATCCAGGCGGGCCTTGAAGATCCCCACAGAAGGAGACTCCACAACCTCTCTGGGCAGAGCCAGTGCTCTGCCACCTCACGATAAAGAAATTTTTCCTCGCATTCAGTGGAACTTCCTGTGTTTCAGTTTCTGCCCATTGCCTCTTGTCCTGTCACACGGGACAACTGAAAAGAGTTTGTCCCCGTCCCCTTGACACCCTCCCTTCAGATACTTGTACACACTGATAAGATCCCCCCTCAGTCTTCTCTTCCCCCGGCTGAAGAGGCCCAGCTCTTGCAGCCGTTCCTCGCAGGGCAGGTGCTCCAGCCCTCTGATCATCTTGGTAGCCCTACACTGGACTCTCTCCAGTAGCTCCATGTCTCTCTTGTAGTGGGGAGCCCAGAACCGGACGCAAGAAATGAGCCAGAAAATGAGCACTGACTACAAAATTCCTGTACCTGCAGAATGAGTGAGTATTTGTATGGAGCCGGAAGGAAGAATTCTGTAGAGAAAAAAAGGAAATGAAAATAATCACCCCAAAATCATCTCATTAAGGGTTTTAAAAACTGAATTATTTTTAAAGCAGTCAGTAGTTAAAAAGTAGATCTTGAAAACTTTTGAAAACTTCTGTTGGATTTAGGGGAATAATTTCATCTTGAATTCATGGGAAGCAGAAATTTGTCAGGAATTTCTTAATGCTTTCTCAAAATTATTTCCAACACTTCCAGTGCTCAATTGTGCTCCAAAAGTTGCAGAACTCTTGAGCAAGCAGATATTGACAGATTATAGGGAAGCATCAAAAAGGAAAAATGAAATCATAATTTAAAATGGACAGACACCATTGTTACCTCATATATTTATAAGGTAATTTTAATTCCTCCTCTGAATTATTTCAGAAAAGAAAGAGCATTATCTGAGGTCAGAGAATGGGGAGAACATTAATAATTATGTTCTCACTTAGCAAAAATGATACGAATGTTAGCACTTAAATCATTAATATGATTATTCATTTTGTAACAACAGTTAGATTATGATTACTCATTTGTAACAATTAGCTAGAATTGCCTCCTGTATATTTTTAATAGTAAGGTGGGTATGAAAAGCTTCTTTGCCAGATGTGTTGACTATAAAATTTGTCAGACTGGAAAAACATGCTATTGTGGAAGTCAGATGTGTATAAAACTGAGGGCAGAGTTTTGGGTAGAAAAATCAAAGGAATATCTGTTTCTATTAAATGTGTTTTAATCTAAAATGAAAAGTACAAAGTAGTTAAACAATGCAAAAGATTGAAAAAGATAAGTAGTGCATGTTCATCATATACCAATCACATAGATTTGTCTTTTCTACACAGATCAGCTTATTTAGATATAATTTGCATAGCTGAAATTACTAAATCAGGCAYAAGTCTGACAATGTTTTCAAAAAGAACATTTCAACCTTCTGAATATTAGTTTGCAGAAGAAATAGACTTGTACCTTTTTCTGTGCTTCTTGGAGTTTTCTGTGGAAAGAAAGGMGTTCTAGAAGATGTTACCAATTTTTGTAGCTATTGTTAATGACACAGAATGTCGTTTTCAATCTGTTTGAAATTCTCCAGAATGAGTTATGAGAAGAATGATATTCCTTTTATTTATTTGTAAAAATGAAATAATTTAATTGTGCTAAAGAATTTTATTTTATCCCACACCAGTTTTTCAATTCATCTCTCCAAACAAAATCTGAGCCAGGCCCGATGAATTTTACTGCATGTAACAGACACRGAATCTATTTTTGTCATACTTATGTGCAGGGGTGTCGCTTACCGTGGGGATAGTGGGGGCCCTTCCCACCAGACCTCTCTATCCTCTGAGCCCGGCTTCCCCACCATGCCAAGTGCGGATGGTGCATGTGCTGGCACCAGTCCCAGTGCCACGGCGCACCAGGATGAGGGGCGCGCTGTGTCTGTGCAGCAACCACCCGCGGTGTCGGGGTATCCCCACCACCTGTAGAGCCCCCACTGTGTTTG
Source organism: Rhea americana (assembly GCF_003343005.1). Lineage (NCBI taxonomy): Eukaryota > Metazoa > Chordata > Aves > Rheiformes > Rheidae > Rhea > Rhea americana. The sequence goes on from NW_028186138.1 coordinate 265,859, forward strand.
TGCATCTGGAACACAAAAATATGCACAGCAAAGAATGAAATAAATAAAGAACCAACTTCTGAGTCTTCACAGATCTTTTTAAACTGTCTGCTATATAGCGATTGATGGGATTTTTACCCTGAAGGCATGACCAAGTCACCAAAGTAGAGAGATTAGCATGTAACTATCACATAGTGAAGATTGGTACTTATCCTTTATTTGCTTTGCGGTAACACCAGTAATGAACTGCAATATGCTAACTTTATAAATAAGTGCCAAGAAGCTAGATGCTACCCTAAAATGTGCTGTGCTTCAGAGAATGCTCTGTAAGGAAGAGATGATTCCTCAGAATAAATTCCTACAGCAAAAGCTCTATAATAAAATACAGGTTTATTATTCAGTGCTTGTGATTGTGATAACTTTAAAAAGCATTACACTAAAAGTGGCTGAATTTAGTCAAAGCTCCAAGGAGTTTATAGGCTAAGAAAACATTTATGTCTTTTTGTTCTTTTTTTCCAGATAAAGAGAGAGGTATTCTTGTAAAAAGCGTTATTTCATTAATCACTACCAAATGATCAAATACTTATATTTACTGTCCAGTTTTAAAATTTCCAATAGCAATTAATATTCAATACTCTAGTAACTTTAATATAGGTGAAATTGTCATATATTCTTAATATAAATTTTGTGTTAAACAACAAAAGCCAGATTCTTCTTGTGCAGCTTTGCTGCCAGTAAGTCAGAAGTCAGTAGTTTTGGTTGAGGCTTCAGCTCTTTATTAGACAAGGAGGCAGGTGCAGATAGTGATTCACCCTATTCTAACATGTTTTAAATACTTCAGAAGTCTCCATCTCATTCCATTGGTTATGAAGAAAGCTTAGGTAACTAATTTAGGTTACATAATTCATTCTTTTGATGGTTAAAGTCATATATGATGGATTCCAGCTAGTGGCAGTTCCTAATCTAAGGAGATAACCTGAATTTTCTTGACTTCAGTAGTTTACCTTTTTTTCTTTACTTGATATGGTGAGTAAAAAAGAAACAAGAGCATGTTGACCAATCAATTATTCCAGCTGCCCAAACACTTGGTGTTCAGAACACATAAGGAATGGCAGGTCACAACTTTTAGCCTTGCACCACATAGACATCAGTCTGGACTTCTGTGCTCTTAGAGAATTACTACTTCTCTTGTTATCTGTAGGGTTTGTGCAGTACCCCGTATTGTAACCTATTAATTCTCCTTACACCCACACTCCCCCAACAAACCTCGCCATGGGCCAATGATCTACAGTGCCTCCGGGGCAGCCTGGTCACTTCTCTGCAAGGTTCCTGGGGTTCTCCTTGCAGTCTGGGGATTTCAAAGTAGTAAACATCTAATAACCTTACTACAGGGTGGTGTCTTCTACCTCTGCATATTCCAAGTATCATTTACCACTGTTGACCACAGTGGTCACCGCTTGATATACAACTTTATTAAGTCAAATTGTAATTACCTAGTATATTTTTGTTTCTAACATCTTTTTCATTACAAAGAGATCTTTTAAAAGGCTGCATTTGTTTACCTTCCTCCTCCTTTACTGACTCTCTGTAGTTCTTCATAATTGCAGAGACTTCCATATTAGTTTCTTACTTTCTTCTCCATTATTCTTGAGTGATTTTTCATTAGAACACAACTCATTACTTGTTTCCCATCCTGATTTCTTATCTGTTGAGAATAAATGGAACATAAGTTGCTAATAACATACCTATTTCAATATTACATCAACAATAATCTCTCAAAAAATCTCATAAAACAAATAATGCCTATAATCTATAACAAATTAGCTTTTACTGTGTGTACCTTCCTCTTCAATTGAATCAAAACACTATGTTCAAAGGATGTTTCTACAGTGCATTTACATTATCACTTGCTTTGCTAGAGCTGCTGACGGTTTTTATATTCTTCCGTGTTCCCTGTGAATATTTTGGAATTCTCTGATGGCTCCTGACAGCTGTTCAGCTGCTAAGGTTTGCTTTACTTATATGGTTACTGTAGCTAAAGGCTTGAAACTGGCTCTAAGTAAGGTTTTCTATATTCTTCATCTCAAAAAAAGAAAAGGAAAGGACAATTGCCTACAGTCTAGAGAAGAGTTATGGACAAAGATTATAGGGAATTTTTCAGAAATTTGTTTCTCAATATCACATAAATATCTAAGTCAAGATGGAACAACTTTCTCCTTGATAATCCATGTGAGCTGCTTTATCCTGGCTGCTAGTATACTGACTACTAGCAGCCTTAATACTCTCCTTATAGTAAAGTAAACTTAGGTGTCTAGCCTAGTTTGCGAATTCTGTGAATTAGGTGTCAAAGAGTGGAGTAAGGCTTTGCTGAGAGTCTACAAATATTGTTGTGCACACAGGTTTTGGTGAAATATAACAATCATTCTTGACTGTAATGTTTCAAAAGGCTTGAGGTAAAAGCTGAGGGTCTTAAACATAGAATAAATTCTGAGAGCCAGAAATTTGCTTCTGTTACCTGGGTGAAACCAAGTCATTTGCGAATGTCAGTGCAGCAACTGATGGAAGAGTTGAGTAAACTAGAATTTGGAATGTGCTTCATAGACACTTACTGATATATTTAATTCCAGAAGACTACGATTGCTACTTTATTTCCTTTTTTACTACAGGCAGTAATATAAAAAAAGATATCTATTTCTCAGAACTCAGTCTTGCTGAATTATTGCCTAAATTATGTACAGTGCAGTTTATATGCACTTTACTGTGAAACGATTAGYTTCTAGCATCAAGTCCACAGCTTATCTTGCATAACTTATAAGTCAAGCAAGTAGGAATAATCAGAATAGCATATTAAGGAAAGGAGGAAGGAAAGCAGATTAGAAACAAGTTCCCAGTAAACAAATCTAGTAATCTGCTACAGATCTTACTAATATAGTTTTTCCATAAAATGAGTTACTGAGTCTAACTTAGCAAGTAGTGAACTTGTTTCAAAGAGCATTTATCAAAGGTGGGATCATTAATTAAGTTAATATTCCCTTTGACAATTAATGGATAATGCCTTTGTTAAGACGGAGGTTTAGATTAGATCTAGTGCATACATGCCACAAATGCTAGGATATGCTTAGCCTAGGGTTCCCAAAGTCTGAGTGAGAGAAGATAGCAAGCTAAGTAATATTTTTAAATTCTATTAAAATTAAACTTTAAAATGATACTATTGAAAATAAGGTAATGCTCTACTCATTTTTCTCAAATTAATTACTCTGATTTTGCTTAAATTTATGCACTAAATTCATAATCAAATCTCACTTAATATTGCTTCAAAATCCAAGTAAAATTTTATTTTCAGGACAGATGTTTAAAAAAACCCACATTTTTCTAGTAGAATTATTTGAAAAGAAATTTTGAGCTCTGGGAGCTGTACCAATAGGACCTATGCAAAAGAAAGGTTTATAAATAGCATATTTACAACAAACCTGAACAGATTTTCATTACTTTCTGCTTTCTTAACCTTTTAATGAGTGTGTTTCCTGATCTTTTGAAGATCACCAAAAGATCGCTATTTCTCCACCTAAGTGTTTTTATAATGACATGTATGTACAGGATGCCTAATATACTTCTACCATATCCTATTTATCTGAGTGATCCAGACCATTTTTATGGACAGTGGGAGCTAAAGTTCTTTTGAAAAAACGTTGCAAAAAAGGAAAAGTCCTCGGAGCTCAGTTGTAGGTAGGGGTCAGTCTATCCGGCTCTTAGGAAAAAGGCAAAACATCTTGTAGCTGCTCTTGAGCTGCTACAAGCTGCAGAGCTTTTAGAAAAAGTTCTTAATTTGTTCTGTCTTGGGGCTTTGGCAAGGTTAACATTTGTTCTTCTGTTTATCTGTGTTTTTTTTTTCTTTGTGTATATATATATATACATTTCTTGCTTGTGTGCTTTGTTTTTGTTTTTATGTTTCCTTTTGAATATATACTATAAGAAAACTTAACAGATGTTCTCTATTATGTCCTTAAAGGTTTCAAGTTTCTTTGATTTATTTGGAGAGAAGTTTAAAAGTAAAATCTTCTTCTTGAGAACAGAGTGAATTTTGTCTTTTTTAAAAAAGAGTCAAAATATGCCACCATCTCTATGAAATGTGCACTTTTAGAAATGGTTCTGAAAATACACGAGAGAACATAATATTTCTGTTCTTGGCCTGTTTTATCCACTGTGAAGAACAGAAGAGTACAGAGAAGCACAAGAGAGATCTATAATCACATTGCTCTCCCTGAACACAAAATCAAGATATTTCAAGGAGAAAGCTTCTGCAGAAACACCTTCATGTGGGTGTTGGAGTGCGAAGAGCATCATCGAGGGAACCAGACTTCTAACAGTGGCACAAAGGAGTTCAGATTTCAAGGTGATACTATAATGTGTAAAAGCCTGTTCTGAAAAATGTGCTTGCATGTTCTATTCAAATTGCAAAGTATTACTGACTACAAGACAGACTTCAGTGTATAGGTACAGTATTCAGAATGTAGTATGTGTGGTTTATACTCCCTCCCCCTCCACACTTCTGATACTTGAGGGATGGTAGGACTAAGTTGAAAGATCTTGGAACCTAGTAGCCCAAGTACATCCTTTCCTGGCATACTCAAGTTTAATAAGCTGCTTCCTGTAAATACAGAACTACTGAGATGAGATGTGCCTCCCACCTTTCTTTTTTTAGCAGGAGTATAAATATTCTTCTTAGACCTTATTAGACCTGTGGAATTGCAAATAGCTTAACTATAGGAGGTGTAGGCTCTGCCAGTACCAGATAAGCTCTGGTGGAAAAATAGCAGAGAATATGGAATTTCTTGCACTTTTTCTCTTTGAGTGATTGTAAGAGACAGATTAGAAGAGAGTTGGGGGTAGGGGACTACTTTTCAATTTTAGCATGTGGAGAAGAATAAATTGATAATTTATTTTTCCTCAGAATGTAGATTTGTTTCTTTTTAAGGAAGAAGTGCTGGACACTCTACACTATCAAATGTATTCAGTATATTAGCTTTTCTTTTCATATGATTGCTATTGTTAAGAATAAACATGAGATAAACCTTTAATTTATCCTTTTGAATTTATTGAAGTAATTGCATGAAAAGAAAAACAGTACTACTGTATTTTCTAGTCACTTTGACTCAGCCTAAGAAAAGAGATACTGGCAGGAGTATAGCATACTTGTTCAGATCAGATCTTTCATATTTAATTTGCAAATCAGCCTTGAATATCATAAGTAAAATAAAAGTTACGAAAGTGTGATGGGATGTAATAATATTGGAGTGTCCTAGTGAATTTTTAGAACTTGCTGGGTTCTATCACATCATATTACATTACAGTTGGTAACTTGGCTGGATTTGACAACAAGCAAATTTATGCTTTAGTGTGTGATGTGATGTGATATTGCTTGATGAGATCTCAAAAAGTTTAAATAACTCTTGCTAGCATTTATAAACTCTCTTATCAGGTAACATTTCATTTCAGGAGGTGATTTCATATATCTTCTTGGAACATGGTTGCAAAATTAGAGATTGATTCATGATTAATTAATGTTATATAGAGAACAAATAAATAATGCTAGGCTTAACTACAAGTACAGTAGACAATTTTTTCCTACTAGTATATCTGTAGCTGTGTATTACTAGTGTATAACAAGTATCCGTGTATTCCTTGTTCTTGTGTCAAATGTATGATTTAGAAATTACTAGCTTTATAAAACTTCTCTTTCTCTAATCTTAATGAATTTTATGTCCTCTGTATCTCTGCTAGTGCAGCTTAAGATCCTAGGATCTCTGGCAAAGTCATGAAGTGAGTCTTCGTGGATCACATTTACAGGCACATGAAGGAGAGGAGAGGAAGGAGAGGATCAGGAACAGTCAACATTGATTTACCAAGGGTAAATCATGCCTGTTCAACCCAATTGCCTTCTATGATAAAATGACTAGTTGTGTGGGTAAGGGGAAATACCAATGGATACCATTTACCTCAAATTTAGCCAGGTTTTTGACACTATCTCTCATGATATTCTTGTACGCAAATCAGGATGAGCAGAAAACTAGATGAGAAAATCTTTTTTATTAATTTTATGGTGATTCTTGCAATCAGTCACAAAGGGGTGGTTAATTTTATTGCAAACTTATGCCCTTGAACTATGAAGTTGCTAGCTTCTCACGTAACCTGCAAGTACTTAACTATTACTATAAACTAATTCTTCCAAACCAGTCGTCATTTCTGCTCTCTCAATTCCTTCCATTAGCCTGCCACTAGAAAAAGGAGGGCAGAAAGTCAGCAACATGTTTTAGCTGCACTCTAATGCTTTTAGGTAACATTTCTGAGAGCTGTGTGTATAGAAATGGCGTACAACATAATTTTATTTTCATTCTATGCTATTATGGAATAAATCATCTTTGTTCCACCATTTCATCAACAATAACAGTTTTGCTCATCACTCTCTCTGTCGGGAAACTGAGAAAAGTGGAAAACAGGATATTTTCTCTTTCATATTGCCAGTACTAGACATCTCTTCAAAAAGGACGGGAGATTTTTCCCCAGACAGCCAGGATAAACAACTACTCTAGACTAGATTAGGTATCAGTCTAGTTCAGGTTGAGGAAATTTTTATCTATAGAATTGCACAGTAAGAACATCCTACAAAATAGGACTATAACACCAGTGTTTTATGAAATGAGTCCTGTGCATATGCAGAAAATTTTGAATTTTTACTTAGATTTGTGACATATAAGATACTAAACTACACACCATTGCAGATACTACATTGTCTGTTTTCAATGCACATTTTTTAGAGTATGACAATCATCTAAGCATTTTTCTCTTACTAGATACATATTTCAGAGGAGCAGCAGGGACTAGCCACATTTCTGTCTCAGTTTCATTATTCTTACTGTTTATAATTATAATTTTTATATTATGTTTTATTATATTTTTATATATAAATTACATTTCTTTTATCTTATATTTTCTGTCTTCCTTAGTTCTTGTAAGCTTGTGCAGAGTTCATTAATATTTATTGGCATCCCACTAATGTGCCTATCATGCTTTCTGTATAATTAAGATAGTAAATAAACCTAGAACAAAGAATGACCTTGATGTTAGCAGATATTTATGGACATTTAACTATTTTTATGCATACTCAGCAGACTTAAATATGTTGCGGTTGCTTTATATGTAACTGATTTTCAAACACAAAAGTGTGAAAGTGGGATTTTGAACTTTCTCTATATTCCCTGTATCTGCTTCTAATTAGAAAAATTTTTATAAGGAAGAGTGTTTGAGATTATCTAATTGCAATGTGTGAAATTCTGGTGCCACTAAAGTCACAGCTATTTCTTTCCCATATACAGCTAGGAGCTCAATAAAATGACCCTTTTATCAAAATGAACTTTTCTAATATTTGAAGTAATTAAATTCTATATTTTGATCTTCTAAACCATTGCTTCAGTAAAAAAGAGGATAATGGAACTTGTTTATCTGTGTAAAGCTCTGAGAAATGCCATACCACTATCTGTATGAAATTAAAATTGAGTTATATCACACCTTAACAATCCAGCAGATAGACTTCTTCTTTGAAGCTTATTGCCGGTTTAATTTAACCTGACAGAGTTATTAAAATTCAAGTTGCTAGATACACTTTTCTCATTGAAAACCTAAACATCATGTCATTAAGTTGTCTCTTATGCCTCACAACTGAAGCTAAAGCATAAATATCTTAATTTGTCTGATTAAGATTTGCATTGGCAATGAAACACTGGATGTCTGTAATGAGTTATGACTTGATCCAAAACCCTCTGAAGTCAGTTGGATTCTCTCAATTGACTTCACTGACTTTAGATTAGACCTTCTGCATACTTATACTGTTCTCTTAAAATACAGACAAAGTATGTTAAGACCCTGACAGACAGACAAATATGTCTGAACAAATCAGTGTGCAAGAACATAATCCATTATATTTCAAGGCAATTGCATCAGTTCATAGAACAAGGCTAATATTTCAGAAGATTAAGGAAGAAATTACACTGAAAGAACAGAGAATAAGTTGTGTGTAAGTTGTGTAATTAAATATTCCTACTACCTATTTTACGCTATTTTCTTTATAAAAACTAAAAATTAATTGAAAATGATTGTTATACTAATACCAAGTGAGAAAATAATATCATTCTTCAAAAATCAGTAGCAAGTTTAAAGATAATATTGTGTCCAGAAGTGCTCAAAAATAATATCTGAAATTAACCCTGCAAAAGGATCTGTCATAAGTCTCAAATTGTTTGCTTCCCACCAGCTAGTGACATTTGACACAAATCAAATGCTTTGAAAATCAGACCAAACTTAGGAAAAAAACTTTAGACTTAATGAAAAAAAAAATAGAAAGGAAAGGAAAGGAAAAAAAAGTTTAATGTTATGCTTTCCCATGGCATATAAACGACCAGTTCAAGTTCTTTGCCATTTCACAGGTAAAAAGTTGTTCTCTTTCATATTTGTAAATTTCAGTTCATCTGAATGAAATCAGAAGGCATTTTCCTAGCAAAATAGGACAAAAAGATCTATCCTTAGGTCTATTTCAAAGAGGTTCCTATACAGAATGCTGAGATAAGATGGACAACAAAGTTAGATCCAAAGTCTCAATTAGGGCCCAGACAAACTAAAAGAAAGAAGGTGAAAAGTGAACTGAAATAATTTTTGGCTACAAGACAGATACTGGATTTCGGGAAGAACCATTAAATCAGACTCTGAATAAAGAAAAGATTTTAGTTGCAATCTCCTCTTCTCTAGTAAGACTAAAACCAAAAAGGTGTAGTAGTATTGCCTGGTAATTAGTTCAATGTACTTATTTTATGAAAGAATTTGGGATTTTGATTAGCCATGCTTCTATTCCTTTTACTATGCTTTTTGATGACATGAGTGTGACTAATGTATGGTTGTACATGGCTTTGTGAAATGAATTTCATGCCTCTACCAAAAGTTCACTTACTACGTCAAAAATAACTATTTTGAGTAGACCCAATATTTTCAGCCCATTGGGAAGAAATAGCTGTGGTTAAACTCTTAGCTTAGGAATCTGAGTTCAATTCTACATAAAGACTCAAAGCTTTAAGATGACTTTGATCAAATCCTAAATTTTCTATTTCATCCTCATCTGTAAAAGAGGGATAATAGCATTTCCTGTCTTTTACCCTTTTCCAAGGATAATGACTGCACTATCTCTCTTTACCAGACAGGTCTAATATTGTTCAGTGTTTATGTAACTTGTGGACTTTAGGAACGTTTTATTGGGTTAATCCCTAAGAGTAGAGGCTGATGATTGCAGAGTGGGAGTGAGTGAAAAAACCTCAGATGATGGACCAGGCTCAGTACAAAAAGTATTGCACTACCCACAGCATCATTAACTGAAGTGGTCTGGTACTAATACTGTTTATGCTAAAGCAGTAACGGGGACTTTTGTTCTGCAAGGCTATATTTTTGTTCAAAAAGACCTATACCTTCTCTCATCATGAGAACCATTGCTGTCAATTTGCTTCTAAGCATGCCAGAGAGATATCTGCTAAGCAGCACACAGTCAAGTGAGCTTTAAGGTGTTCTCCACATGGTTTCATAAGTAACCATACTTTTTTCCACATTACAATTTACTACGTAGGGAGACAGTTAAATTCACTACTTGTGCTCTATAAACCAATATATCCAATTGAAAAAACTTGTCAATGCTATATGAACTGTGTATATTCAAATGTGTAGTATCACAATGTTTAATCACTGGTCTGCTTAAATTGGAGAGGGAAGAAAAGGTTCTGAGAAATGTCCTCAGCTGATAGATGAGCCTTTTCTATACTGTTCATCTGTTATATTTAACTGATTTTGTATGAGGAAAGGCTGAAGGAGCTGAGACTCTCTCAAAACTGTTAAACTTGGAGAAGAAAAGGGGGATTCTTATCAATGTGCATAAATATCTGATGGTAGGGTGTCAAGAAGACGGAACTAGACTCTTTTCAGTGGTGCTCAGTGAAAGGACGAGAGGCAGAGGGCACAAACTGAAACACAGGGAGTTCTGCCTGAATATGAGGAAGGACTTTGATTGTGAGGATAACTGAGCCCTGGAGCAGGTTGCCCTGAGAGGTTGCAGAGCCTCCATCCTTGGAGATATTCAAAAGCCATCTGGATAGGGTCCTGGGCAAGGTATCCTAGGCAACCCTGCTTGAGCTGAGGTCAAACAAGATGACCTCCAGAGTTATTCTGTGATTTCCATTTCAAAGTATCTGAAATAAGAGCAGATCATAAATTGTGAAAATGATATGTTATAACATATTGCTAAGGGCATGCTTTGTATCTCCTGATGTATACAATGAGGATATGAGAATAAAAGTCTTGCTGGGATAACATTAGAAGAGTCTTTTGCATCATGTTTAGCACAAAGCAGGTATAAAATGAATGTCAGAATTGGTTTCAAAAGCAAAGTGTCTGTTTAGTCAGTCAGATATGGGTTTCCTTCTGGAGGAACATATTCAATTACAGAATCACAGAAGGGCTGAGGTAGGAAGGAACTGCTGGAGATCATGTAGTCCAGTCCCCCTGCTCAAGCAGGGTCACACAGAGCACCTTGCACAGGATCCCATCCAGGCAGGTTTTGAATATCTCCAGAGAAGGAGACTCCACAACCTCTCTGGGTAACCTGTGCCAGTGCTCTGTCACTCTCACAGGAAAGAAATTTCTCCTCATATTCAGGGGGAACTTCCTGTGYTTCARTTTGTGCTTGTTGCCTCTTGTCCTGTTACTTGATACCACTGAAAAGAGTCTGGCCCCATCCCCTTGACACTCTCCTTTAAGGCATTTGTATATATTGATAAGATCCCCCCTCCGTCTTCTCTTCCCCAGGCTGAAGAGGCCCAGCTCTCGCAGCCGTTCCTCACAGGGCAGATGCTCCAGCCCTCTGATCATCCTCATAGCCCTACGCTGGACTCTCTCCAGTAGCTCCACATCTGTCTTGTACTGGTGAGCCCAGAACTGGACACAGTACTCGAGATGAGGCCTCCCAAGGGCTGAGGAGAGGGGCAGGATCACCTCCCTCCACCTGCTGGCAATGCTCTTCCTAATAACCCCCAGGAGACCATTGGCCTTCTTGGCTACAAGGGCACATTGCTGGCACATGGTTAAATTGTCATCCACCAGAACTCCCAGGTCCTTCTCTGCCGAGCTGTTTTCCAGCAGGTCAGCCCCCAGCCTGCATAGGTGCTTCGGGTTACTCCTCCCTAGGTGCTGGACTCCGCACTTGCCCTTGTTGAACCTCAGGAGGTTTCTCTCTGACCATTTTCCAGTCTTTCTAGGTCTCTCTGAATGGCAGCACAGCCCTCAGGTGTATCAGACACTCTTCCCAGTTTGGGATCATCAGCAAACTTGCTAGGGGGTTTGGGGGGAGGTGGAGTAGGTCACTCTGTCCTTTCATCCAATTCATTTATGAAGAAGTCGAACAAGACTGGACCCAGTACAGACCCCTGAGGAACACTGCTAGCTACAGCCTACAAATAGACTCTGCGCTGCTAATCACAACCTTCTGAGCTCTGCTTTTCAGCCTTTTCTCAATCCACCTCACTGTCCACTCGTCTAACCCACACTTCCTGAGCTTCTCTAGGAGGATGTTATGGGAGACAGTGTCAAAAGCCTTGCTGAAGTCAAGGTAGACAACGTCCACTGCTCTCCCCTGTATTTGCTCCTCAATTAGGAGCAAAGAAGCATGTGAGCAGCATGAACAATCAATGGTCCAGGATTCTGGAGCAAATTGGTGAGCAAAATTCACAGTAAAGACAAAACTTACCCCATCTTTTCCCTTAGCACTGTTTCAAATTTGATAGATAACAGCCCTGTCCAGAGAGCTGAATACCTTTCTGAGAATTAGATCTTACTTATGAAAATATGGAATCTGTCCAGTGAACAATGACTTTCTTTGTAATTTTAAATATAAGAAAGATTTTATGCAAAGATGATTTCTGAGAATTATTAAGTAGGATTTGCGGTGCTCAAAATCTTTTCAGAAAAGAAACTATGACTACAAACTAAAAACTATGAGATAGCACAAGTATCACAACTATCACAAGAAAAGAAAAGGAAAGGAAAAAGCAAACAGTTGCAGAAGCAGAAACAGCAGGGAACTGGCTGCAACAGCTAGAAAGGTTAATGAATATTTTGTAATTGAGTTATATTTTGTGCTCACTAGTTTCATGCTATAGGTGCTAGAAGTTTTGATGATAAATATTTAAGCAAAATTTAAGATCAAGGAAGAGTCAGTTTTTAAAACTGTACAGAAAATAGCAGTCATGGCACTTCTGTTTAATTGTTTTACAATTGATTAAATAATTGAAAATATAAAATTTATACATTATGTTTATCAAAGTTGGAAATTTTAGTCCGTTATTTCCATTGTCAAGAGTCTGACAATGTATTCTTGAAAAATAGTAATCCCTTACCTGTGCAGTACACAGACAGCCCGGACAGAGGATATGTGACCAAAATACTTGCATTCAAGATACTATATTTGTTTATGTTTACAAGTGAGCACAAGTAAATTTCGAATGGATTGTACCAGCTGTCTTCACTTGTCAGCTGTGTTGGTTGAACTTCAGATTCAAGTCTATTTATTCCTTATAGTATTAGCTTTTAAGATAATTGCTATAAGAATGGTCTCTTTTTCCATACATAAAATATTTGTACAAGTGTAATAGTTGCAGAATTGGACCCTACACAAACATAAATCATTTGCTACTGTCTCTTTAATAAATGCTTCTGTTGTATATTCCTTCTTTTTCTGWACATCGTGAAGATTCATTGAAATAATGATCTACACTCTCTTGAGCAGCCTCGTTGAGTTTTAAAATGCTTTTGGTTTCTTTATGACTCCAAATCATTTCTTTTTTCCTAAAAATGAAAAAAAAAATACAACATTTTAAGTAGTACTTCAATAGTTTTGTTGTTGCTGTTGTTGTTGTTGCTCATTTGTTTTCTGCRATTTAGCTTTCTATTGCAAGTAAAAAAATTCACAGTAACAGCCAAGTGAAATCTCATTAAACACGTATTTCATTCCCTGTGTAGTTACAAAATTACAGTTGAGACAAAATTAGTTATAAATTATGGGTGTTTTAATTAAATTGACTAAAATGAAAGTTAGCAAATTTACAAAATAAAATATGAAGTAACTACAGTTCCTTTTTTCATCTATACTGGTAAAATGAACAGCAGGATTTCAGCTTGATTTACCAGAGAGGTTTTTAATACAAAAGTAACCTAAGCTAACTCTTTAGACATATTTTATATAAAGAGATTACTAGTTACAGAGTATCATTTAGACCACTTAAGACATCTGTCTTAGGATGAGATAAGTTATCTTGTGTGTCTATCTCTCTTCTTTACTATGAAAGAATTTTAGATAACTGCTTCAGACCAGAAAAATAATTTTTTTTACTGGATAAACTCTCAAAGTCCAAAAATATTAATATAGTTCTAGTGTTATTTAAAAGATATTTAGGCTACTAGTTCCAATAAGAAGATTCAATCACTTAACACTAAAAAAGTTACTGACATTAATTTAATATGCAAGTGCAGCAGATTAGATGGATTTTTTCCAATTAAAAAAAATTTGCATTAGAATTACTCTAATAAAACAGGAAAGAATTAAAAGATCATTCTTTCACATATAGAATTTCATTTTATGACATCTACAGCAGGTTTCCTTTGTTGTTTGACTATTCCAAGACTACAAGCATGATCAACCTGATTTATCCTTGCTTGCTGTGGTATGGATACTACTTCTTCATGTGAACGAGGATGGCATATTATAACATTTTTTTCTATTTTGAACATTAAATGTTCCAGAGATAATAAATGTAATTATTTTCAATTCACACTAATATGATGAAGGTGGGACTGTGGCTTCACATGAAGGAATTCTGTTGTGTTTTGAGGTAGCTTTTTTTTTTCCTTATGAGTTTTGTGTATTTGTGTCTGCATGTTACAACTTTGATTCTTGATGTGCTACAGTTCTAATTACTGAGGGATACTGAGGGGAAAAAAAAAAGCTTTTAAAGCCTGATAAAGCATTGAACAGTTGCTCGTTGGCTGATACAATAAAATTTCTACTACGCTTTTACTAAAGCTTCTACTACTGCATACTTGTTTTATTCATGGTTTAAATTATGTTCGGGGATTTGGGGCATCTTTATTAGGAAAGAATCCTAAAGAGGGCCCATGTGTTCCTTGGATATGATTATACTAGAAATTATGATATATTTGCCACATCTAGCACTTTCTCCATATTATAGAACAGATTTGGGTAACTTTACATTTTGACAACGCATAKTTTTTTCCCCCTTTTCTTTAAGATTTTATGAAAATTATTATTTCATATGATAAGATGTTGCTTGTTTGAGCGAAGTCGTGGATTAGCAGATTTTACTTTTACATTTAAATACTGACTATTTAGTATTTCGAAGCATACAATATTAATAGCTTTTTATAATAATCTAGATTTTGTTTTTCATTTAACATTTTTTAACATTTTAACATTTTTTCTTCTGGTTTTAACAAAAGCCATAATTTATTCTGAACTTTTAACAATATGAAGTGTCTTAGTAAGAAAATGGTTTTCAATTTTGTTCTTTTCATATCTACCTGAAATTCTAAATTGTTATTTTTGTCAGCTTATGACATATATTCAAACCTCATTGAAATTCTAACAATAATGTCTCGTTATATTTCCATATCTGAAATGGCTCTTTAAAACATGATAATTAAATTGAACTGACTGGTATTGATAAGAGTATGAATTAATCATTTTAAGTTGTTTTTGTCATACCATGACATCAGATATCTGAAGTATATTAGTAATTTCAGGAAATATTGTTCTATTTTCTCTGTAATTAAAAATACGGAAGAATGATGGGACTGGTAACGTTGCTAAGTATGGTAAGTAGTTCAATTTTGCTGTTGTGCATAGACCATGAGAGAAGAGGGCTTCTGGCAATCTTTTTACTCTCTCTTGTTCTGAATACCAAACATGGTCTCTCTCATCTGCAGCTATTCATTTACAGAGGCATACTTTCAACAGAAGTATTTTTAGAGACTAAACCACAAGTTCCTAGGTAAATAATATAACATAGTCATGAAATGAGAGTTTCTGAATGCTAAATAAGTATCATATCCCAGAACACTAAGTACTAGATAGCAGGCATTGGAAGATTTAATGTATATCTATTACTTGAATATTGGCAAGAGCTTTTCAATTGCTTGTTCATCTGGTAGCCTCTTTGTAGAAAAAAAAAAGCTCACTTCATTGAACTACAAAATTCATTATTTATAATCAAAAATTTAGTTGTGTGTGATATTTAAGATTAACATGAATGCTCCAGCAAGTGTGTAAGGGTTAAAAGCAATTTAAACTAATTTTAGCAAAAATGTTTGTGATATAGATTAGTTTGAGAACTGGAACTAGAGTACAGGGCTTTAGGGGGCCTTTTCAACATTCAACAAACCATTCTTAATACGAACTAGGTCTAGGGTGAAAATTCTTACTTTTTAAACTCTTTCAGGGTGGTGAGGAACCAGGTGCTTTATTTTGTGGAGACTTGAAGTGATAGCCTGGCTGCWTACATACAAGATGACTGAATGGATAAATAGCAGAAACTGCAGTTAACTGCTGAGCTTAGCTAGTGCTGCTGCTTATCCATAGCAGACTCTCCTTTCCTTCAATAGAGAAGGAAACATTCCTTTCTAATTTACCATTCATCATTTGCTACTGCAACTCAAAAATCATAGTAAAGCCTTTCTCCTACTACATCTTTGATTTAAGTAAATTAAAATTTAAAAAAATAGTCGGGGGGGGGGCTTTTGTGTTTTTCTGCTCCAAACTTCTCACACAACAAGCCGACTGATAACAGCAACACTGAACTAGACTAAGCCCACACGAAATACCAATATCTACTAATGGATAAGGAACAATAAGCCATATAATCCTGATCTGGTTTCAGCAACAGATAACAAAACCTCATGAAACTGAACGGAGCGATGACAAGCAGACGCCGTCCTGAAACATCCAAGAAACCCCAGTGGTTTAGAAATTGCTTGCCCATGAACCGAATATCTATCAGAAAGATATATTTTCCAGTACAAGCCTAAACATAAAATTAGAAAGAATATGGAGAGATTTAAGCAGTTCCTATTGTCACCGCTTCTGTGTGGAATCTGCCCAGTACCCTACAGTGCCARCTCAGTGACATCCTTATTTCTGTTATTAGCTAAAGTCTCTGGAAAGCTACTATTGAAGACCCTCAGRGCACGTGGCTGACACTGACTTAAGGAAGTTATATCAATGAGATGTAAAGAGATGATGACACAAAATTGTTAGTATTAGTTCCTATACAGCAGTCACCAAATCCAGAAATTGGGAGGAATAATCAGGATCTATCCATAAATACTTTATTACTTTATTACTTATTACTTATTGCTTTTTCATATATATTTCTTATCGTTTGTGTATCTTAAGATTTAGATTGTCTATCTAAATAAGATTCAGATGTTCTTAATTCCCATTTAGAATTTCTTTAAAAATCTTGTAAAATCTTAGCATTGTTGTGTTTGTATCAGAGTTGGGCAAATTTTTGCAAGATGAAATGAGTGTTCATTCTTTGTTTTTCTGTAAACCAGTCAGATAGTCACTGCAGAATTTACAAAAGAGTAATTAGCATATATATCTTGAGTGCTTCAACAATTGTACTTTGAAAGGCTTTCTTACAAAAAAGTGTATCTTATGGAAGAATTTACAAGGAAGATGTCTATGCAGCAGTAAAAGTCTCAGTGAAACAGACTTGTGTTTGGGACTATATGTAATTCTGTAGCTACTTAACATTTTGGGTATRGTTTTAAGAAGCCTTATAAATACTGGAGAAGATTTTTTCTAGGCAAGTTTTAAATATTAATCACTATTAATTTTTCCAAGCCTTAGAGCCATTCTTAGAATTAGTGATTTGGTATTTACTTTGATCTCTGGAAAAAAGGACTTAAATACCAGGTATATGAAGTGCCCTCTTTATTCTTAGGAGTTGTAGATAAATTGACATTAGGTAGTCAGGACTCTAATATTAAAACAAACAAGATCTCTTTTCCATCCTCTTGTCTGAACTGAATGCCAGCCTATGGAGCTGTATATGTGTATGCAGACATTCAGAATTCCTTGAAATGGAAAGTGTTATGCCAGTATAAAATATGTAAGATTAAATACTTCCTGTATGATAGAACTATATTTTTTTTTGTCCTGCAGCAATTTTGAGTTACAGAGAACCATTATTTCTGCTTCCAAGCATTTTATAGTCAACAAAGTCTACGTAAAAATCCATTTTTTTTAGTATAACAGCTCCCTCAAACATAAAACAGCATTTTTTGTTCCCTGGAGCAGAATTAATAAACAAGAGTTCAATAAAAATGTTACTCTCTTTCTCTTAAGCTTCTTTAAATCCTTTTTTGGATTTTTTTTCCACTGAGATATGAACATTTTCACATATATGACACTGTTTGACAGTCCTCTAAATGTATATAACTCTAAGCAAACACTCTACTGTCTCCTCCTCCCAGAAACATTCAACTGGGAAGTATTACTCAGGTTAATGGTAAGGAGCTTGATCTAAGGAATACAGTTTTATCCTTTTTAAAAAAAAAAAAAAAAAAAAAACAGGTTTTATGAAATGATTAATGTTCTGGAATTTTGATTATTGGGGCATCCAAAAATTATCACGAAAAGGGGAAATTTTGAGTCTGAAGAAAGAATGTAACATAGTATGAAGACTTTCAGTAGTGCATGATGGTCAACCATCCCTGTATACTCTCCATAAAAGCTACACCTACTGATATCAAACAGGTTATGCTGGCCAAACAATCAGTTTAATTAATTTTGTTAAAAATTGTTTTACAGCCTAGTGAGAGTGGAATTTATTTCAAACCTAGGATCACGGTGCACCTCTATATATAACTTTTGTCTTGTAACAGCTTTCAGTATCTCTGGTAGGTTCAACGTTCATCTTTAGGTACAGCTTCTAGATTGTTGTTCTGAAGTCTATTCCGYCAAACTTTGTTAAATTATGCTTAAAATGAGGTCATATTAAGTGTCAATCCTCCTGAAGGGCATAATCCAATTAATTAACTAGAGCATGAGAACTCTCTTTTTACACACTGTGTACAAGTCGAGTTACATCTAACAAAGTTGTTCATCTGTACTACTTCAGAAAGACTTGTGAATAAAATTATCTTGAGCTAGAGTAGCTGGGACATTACCTATGGGAAGAAACTGCCTTCATTTCTTTAGTCAACTAAAAAATCAGTCTGGATGAATTTATATTTATTTCAGTAGATAGCAATATATATATCACACTCCACTATGCTAGTGAGGTGATTGGAAGTTAACCAAAAGGAAAAAAATAATCCTAAAGCTTTGGACTTGACGGACTCCATTTACTAACTTGACTCACACTGAAGAATTGTCACCAATACAAATTTGATAGGAGACTTATTTTACTTTTTATCCTCTGAAAAGAAGATCTCATTCTTACAATTTTGCTTTGCTGGATTAGGAAAAAAAAAAATCTGGAAACACAAACTCTCGTTTCAACATTGGTGCCACAGATTAAGAGGAAGGTTAAGAGAAAGGTTTCTTTTGTAACTCTGATGTCAGTTCATGAGTTCTCATAGGATGCAGAGTGACTGAATGCCATACAGTTCACTGTACTTCATATTTTATTTTTGCTTTTTCTATTCACTGCACTCTGACAGCTAGACTATTTTTCTAACTAATTTGCTAGTCTTTTTAATATTGTATACTTACATTGCAATAATGTGCAGAGATATAAGTGGAGCTGGAAGCTCCATGTTAGTAGTTTCCCAACAGCAGTAGTCAAAGACAGAGCTCCCAGACAAGATCTGTCAGAAGTTCACAAATTAGTGGGCCAACACAGGGATAAGTGAATGAAATTTAATGAACTTTGATGTACAGGAGCACAGATTAGATTATTGAATGGTGCCTTCTAACTTTAAATTTTATGAATCTCTGAAGTTATATACTGATAAGGGTTTACACTACTTTCTTTTTTTTCTTCCAAATAGTTAAAGTAACTCTCCTATCTATGACCTAATCTTTACTATTAAGTGGCTGATTTCTAGTAATCTTCTCAYGGTATCAGCTTTGTTATAACTTATAAAGCGCCTTTATTAAGTAATCAATACCAATTATAGAAACAAAGCTATCTCAGAAGGCATTAATGATTTTTATGATTATTTTCTTTAAAGAAACAGGTTTGCATTAGCATATTAATGCCATCTAAAAGTAGACATTTGTAAGCATTCAACCCAAAATGTGGACAAAAAAGAAATGAATTTAAACATCAAGAAGTAATATTTAAAATGTATATTTATTACAGTATTACATGTTTTGTTCCTAGGGACCCAAAGTCKTTGCAAAGTGAAATAAAGGGCAAGTGTTGATTTCTAAAGAAATGTTGTAAATCATAAATAAAACATTAAAGGAGAAATGTAAAATACAGCCCCAAATCTGTATGCTATAGATACAAAAACAATGTATGTGGCATTTTCCCTGAAATGAAGTAAAAGCCAGGATAAAGTCAGGCACCAAAACATTTCTTAAATCTCAGTTAAAGAGAAGCTACATAATCTATCAAGTAGTCACTCTGAAATGCACACTGCTAGTTTTTTCCCGGGTAAAAAGGACAGGAAATACAAAATGACTAGGCCTGGAAACAGTTCTTAAAATCAAATGAAATTAGAAAGAAAGAATGAACTCTGGTTCCCTGTGCTGAATTCAGCTGAACTGATTTTGTTTTGGGAGAGCAAAACATGCAAAACAAGGATGCCTGTGATATTACTTCTTCCTAAATCACACTGTAAGATCAATATGAAAATTTCTTTTATGATTTAAATCTAATCTACATTAAACCAAAACAAGCTGTATTGTATCCTTAATGCTTCAGGCATAAGGCAGAGAAAATCCAGCATGTTGCTTGTAAATAAATAAAAAAGATGAAAAGCTTATTGGAATTTGGAGGCTTATTACTTTAGCATTCCTCACATAAGCAGAATGTTGACTATTTTAAAGTAGTATGTCAATACATTTGTTTTAATAATTTTTTCAGAATAAAAATATTTATAACAAGAATAGTGCATAAAACTATCATATTGTCTATTCCATCCCTTGCCTTTTTGCAGAGTTCTTTTGCACATTTCCTTCCTTAGATTTTACCTTCTTTATCTTCAATATCAAGCAAGAAGTACCAATCAATTTACTCTGGCTCTAAAATCTTTCTTATTCAGTGTAATTCAGAATATTTTTTAATCTATATACAATGAGTTTGTCCATGTCACAGAAATTAYTAGCAGAAGGTTCTATAAATCATCTAAACTAATATCCTTCATATGAAAAGATATATTTMTCCAAATATCTTAAACCAAACTCAGAACACAAATTAAACTAAATTTCAATATCTCAGTATTTTAAAACTTTAAAAAGCTGTGTCATATGTAAATAATATATAAGACTCAATGAGTGATAGGATGAAAAATATCTGAAGATTGCAAGGTCAAAACCAACTGCAACCAAGACATAAGTCACTGACCAACATACAACGAGTCATGAAAAAAATATGATAGTCATTACTGATTGATTTTTGTTTGGTGAGCATTCCTCTATGAATAAGTTTTCTTAAATGTTGTCCAGACATGGTTGGGAGATTTTTTTTATTTCAATAAATTTTATATTGGGCTCAAAGGGCACAAATTTGCTCTATCAGGTACACCTCTCAAGAACCACTGCTTTTCATTGCTTCTTTCATTTTAATAATATGTTTCAGAGTTAGTAATTAGAGCAACTAATACAGCAAAACATGCCCAAGATCTAACAAATGTGATATGACCCTTTTGAACTGTTTCCTGTAGTAATTTATGACAACCCTTCTGTCATTTGTTTTGATTCTAATTATGAGGATGGTAGGGGGAGAAGGACAAAGGTTGGAGACTTCTCAGGTTTTATATTCATTGCTAGTGAGGAGAATGTAACTTTTAAAGAAACCAGATTCTCTTTTAATGACTATTGAATCATTATTGAGCTTGTTAATTTTGGGGGTGGTGGGAAACAACGAAATCTGCAAATAAGTATCAGAAGGAAGAAAAGATGCATCTCACAATACATCTTTTCAAGTCTACGTTTTGCAACTAGAAGATCTTCCTAAATGACATTTATTTCTAATTATATTCAAACAGCAAAATAAAGTAAACTGGTGCATAATTTGCAATTTGTGCATCTCATTACTTCATGGCAACCGCCATTTTGGCACACTTTATGCACAGGCATGTATAACATTGAGGGCTTTCTGAGGACATCAGGGCAGTTCTGTCCTCACTTTGGTTCATATTTAGCTATTTATTATTGACTTTAATAAAAAAATAAAAAAAAAAGAAGTACCAAAGCCCCATGTCAGAACAGGATTTTGTTTTTCTATTCATTTAAATTGCTGAAAGAGGTAGCTTTTCTTTCCTTTAATCTTTTCATACTATAATGGATGCCCATCAGCATTAGTTAAATGAGTAAAATGAAAGATATTTACTCTCTAAATAAGAAGAACATTTTCAAATGTATGTGTTATGTGACAAAGTGATGCAGTAACAATTATAGAAAGAAAGATGTCTGATTTCAGAGCGTACACCTGTTATATATGTTCCCTTAGTGTACTTTGGACAGCCAGAACCACAGAGTAGTTGTGGGGTAAAGCACTCCAAATGAGTAAAAATGTCCAAAGGTGGTTGTTGATGATTGCAATTCGATAGACTTTCTAACATTTTGACAATAATTGACAACCTAGGTATTCTTGTTCCAAGAAAAGACTTCACATAATTCTGTATCAGAAATGCATTTGTTTTTAAGCTTTGAGATATTTGCTGTTCCTCAGCTATGTGCATATGTACATAAGCAGATGGATTACTTTTCAAATATACAAGTAAATTCAACACATAAGGAAAAAAACAACTCAGTGGGATTTGTCATGCCATAACAAAACAAATAACACAAAATCCCATGAAGTACTAGTATCACCATCAGACAACAACACCCTATCTTAATTTGACCAGAACAACATGAATAAGGAAAAACTTTGTTATTGTCAGGGTGACTGAACACTGGGTGAGATTGACCAGAGAGCCTCTGGAGCTGCCATCCTTACAGGTGTCCAAAACCTACACAACAGGGTCCTGGGCACTGTGCTCTAGGTAACCCGCTTGAGCAGGGGCATTAAAATAGATTATTCCTTCCAATCTCAGCCATTTTGCCATTCTGTGGATCTATACGTTTTCATTTCTTCACTAGGAAATAGGACTGCTTTTAGCATAAATCCAAAAATTCAGTCTTATGCTTAGTAAATGCTGTATTTCTGCAAGTGTACATTGTATTGATAATTTTGGAATAGTATTGTGTCAAGGTGAGAAAGGGATGTAGACAGCAGTATATTAGCACAGCTACAAAATATTTCTCGTTTCAGTTGTGAAAACTGAAATTATTTTAATTCCTTATTTTCTTRTAAGTAATTTATGATGGCTCAGCTGAACTATGCTACACTGAAATGTTGCTTAATTGGTCACCTCAGTAACTCCATGGAGCACAGTAACACCAGTGATGATTTCATGGTACAGTGCCAGAAATCTGTGGTTCTATTTTTGTAAGCTTCTGACCTATTTCTGCATTACGTCTCAAGGAATTATTTAATATTGCGCATGACGAGAATGAATTATGTAGTCAGAAAAGATGTTGAAGGTAATTGCTTTCATTTCAAAACTCTGTAGGTCATTCTTTTGCTGGTCATGTTTATGGTGTTCAGGTAGACCCGGAACCTCTGATGGTGTCATTTTGCCTGTCAAATAGCTGAAATGATTAGACTGATATTTTCCACCTACAAGTACATAAGATATTGCAAACACTTGTCCTGGCTATGGTCCATGCTTCTGCAGCCTTTAATTGGACTTCTGCAATGCACTCAGCACGAAGCTACAGCTACAAGCAAACTGCAGAGAGATGCTATTAATTAATGATAAGTGGAATTACTCTTTCACAAATGTCAAGGTCATTGAGTGAGGTACAGAGAGGTGTTAACTTGCTCCATATCTCACAAGAAGGTATTTTGAAGTTCCCTGAAATTCTATCCTGGATTTTCGTTTAGCAGCCCCCCATTTACCAGCGATTTAAGGTTGGCAAGACATTTTGTCCCTAAGAATTTAAAAAGACTGCCTTTTTAAGGGAACTTTTATCAGTGCCTTTAAAATTTAGTATTTATTTACCAAAATGTAAGCAGAGAGTCAACAAAGCATCAGGGTCTCACCTTTCTCTCAGAAGTTTTTGACAGATCCACCCAACACAGCTTTTCCCACTTCAATCTAGAGGGCAAAATTGGTCTCCTACATGTTCGTTATCTCCTGGGGTTCTTTTGTGATCTGGCTTCTAAAACACAGCTTACCATTAATTCAGCCTATTGTAAAAGTACGGGTTTTAACCAGATTGCTTGATCTTAGGATCAACATGAGAAGAAAGTTTGCTAATCTGGYCAGCATAATAATATACACATTTCTTCATTTACATCTTTGAATGCAAGGTTCTTATGTTTTTTCTTTTCCTATCTTATTTATAGATTTTTTTTAAGTAATTTAATGTAGTCAGACATGCTTATAAGACTGAAGCTTCTCTAATGCCACAGTTTCACAAAACCATTCACACAAAGTCAAATTTATGCAAGCAAATTGATAAAGCTATACATAGTATTCTTTAAATATAAAGTAAATTTGTTTTACCAGGCTTTTGGAAAGGAAAAAAGTAGTATTAGAATTGAAACTGTGTTTTGGATATGCATAAATATCTATTACATTTTCCCCCTTAACTCTGCTTTATTTTTTAGTTTTTATTTTTTTTCCAGCAAGGATTAAGACACAGAAAATTCTGATTATATGTTATGGTACTTCTTGTTTAATTTTGCATGTATAAAATGAATATCCAATTAGGTATTGGAAAATTAGGTATCGGAAACTTTGGGATAACTCATATAAATTCATTGGTGAAGCCCAAAATTTCAGGAATAAATTAAGCAAAAATGTGGACCTTATTGTACATAATAGGTATTGATGAAATATTTATGATAGATTGCTTTGCTATAGGAATTTTGAAATTGTTGGATGCAATTAGACAGAACACAATGTTAATTTGYCAATGAAGCAAAAATGTCTGTTCTCTTTCCAAATCTGAAACTATCTACGTGTATAGCCTTAAAAAACTAGATTTTCCTAAGAGATTTCTATAGCCATCTGCAAAGGTTAGGACATTACAGCTTTTCTCTTTTCAGTCACATTTGGATAGTAAGGTCATCATTATTAGAATTATGCTCAGGAAGCAGTGAAAAATGTAGCCTTAATGACTTTCCTGCAAATCCCACCTGGGATGTGGATTTAGCTTTGTATATTAAAGCAGTCCCTCTAAAGTCAGTGTTTGCTAGATTGCTGTATAAATTAATGATTTTATTCAAAATACGAATAATATTTCTTGACATCCCTGGCTAATATTGGTTATATTACTAGTTTTCCTAACAGATGTCAAGTACTCTCTTAAATACTACTCCTATCTCTGAAAATACACAGCATTTCATGGGGTTCAATCCAGTTAATAGGGAACAAAATCAGTAGACTATGGAAACCAAGTAGCTACAGCTATTACRAGAAGGAGTTGCTCAGCTTGTTATATTCCTGGGAATAAATCAGTTTTCCCTGTCAAATTTCCTGTGCTCATTCTAGAAAAAAAGGAATGAACTTTTACTCAACAGAATCTCAGTGGTATTCTAATTTTCTCTTTACCAGAGAAAATACCCTCCAGGTATACATCATATTGTGAATAGAACATGTCACTAAGAGAGCATATTAACATATTTTTTTTTAAAAAAAGTAAATCCTTAAGGCAGGGCAACTCTATTCACAAGCAATAATATGCACTTTATCGTTTGTGGGTCACATACTATTGCATTTCAAAAATCTCCACAATATTCTTCATCACAAGCCAGCGCTTGAGTCAATAACCTGTTACTGAAATGTATAATGTTACTGCAATCAATTCCATCTTGTATCTTATAGCATTTTTTTGACAGCCTAAGGCTCTTTTCTTGAGATTGTCACAGTAATTATAGCTTTATTTTTAAAGTATCATTGAATGATATATTTTTCAAGTTCATGTACACTATACAGACCATTTAGTATTTGACACTAGATTCAATATATTTGTCTCATTCCTCCTTGCACAAGTTTCATAGACTAATGGATTCATATTTTAAATACTTTGAGAAGATAGTAAAGTCTGGATGAATTAGTTTGCCTGTAAATACTGAATGGAGAGCTGTTAAGATGGATTGAAATATATGGGTTTGGTTCTTTCAATGATCATAGACAGAATCCTTCAGAAAAGTAATCAGACATATTTATTTTAGAACTATTCAATAGATTTATCGGGGCTTAGAATGTTTAAAAGATTCAAGAGAAATTGAAAAAATGCAACTGCAATGAATGCAACTGACTTTTCATCTTCCTCATCCCTTAAATTTCAGTTTAAGATTTTGGTGTACTTTCACAGAGAATTAGATTTTTAAGAACTAGCCACCTATAAATGTTCTTGATTTTCTTCTTGAAAATAAGATTTATTGGAATGAAATTTCCTCTTACCTCAGAGAAACTGGAACAAGGGAAAGAAGGTTTCTCATGGGCTCTAAGTATGCTACAAGTGGTTAAGATCATTTTGTCTTCCTATTTTTCTCACCCCAAAAGGAGCTCTGAGGAGTTAATTTTATCCTGGAAATGAAGGGATATCTCTATATGAAGACATACAAAAGGGAGACCGATATATCAAGAATTCAGATCTTATTTGCATGTTGCATGTGCTTCATAGTTTCTCCTATTATGTCAAAAAGTTTTAAAGGACGTCAAAAATTGAAGAAGTTGCAAAAAGTCGTGGTAATCATTCAAGAGCTGGAGAAAAAATGACTCACACTGACAATTCCTGAAAGAGTTCAATCTATCCAGCTATCAAAAGAAGACTCCCTGCTTCTTTAATCACAATATAGATGTACCATCAAGGTGAGAAACTACACTGAATCTAGGAAGGAAACATGATAAGACCTACGTACCAGCTGGAAGTTAGACATTCAAATTAGAATATAAACACTAGTCTTTAACAGTGAGCCACTAAATTCTCAGAATATAGAAACAAGAAAAGTAGTGGAAATTTCTTTTCTTCCTTGTCTTGTCTTGTCATGTCTTGCCCTGTCTTTCTCACTATTTTTTTTTCCTTCAGATCAAGGGTGATGCCTTCATGGAAGACACATTTTAATCAACAAACAGACTGTGCTTTCATTAGTCCCAAATTACTCTGCTGAACTTTGGCTAGTTTATGGTATAGTAATGGCTTTTGACATGCAGAAGGTCAGAGCAGATGATCCTTAATCATTTCTTGTGGTCTTGAATTCTGAAGGAATCACACTGTGCAAAGGTCTAGTACATTCAGATGAATGCCGTGTCAGTTTAGGCAGCAGCAATAAGCTGTGTGCCACTTACTGTCTATGTATACTCTAGTCACCCAAGGGTAGAAAATTCATAATATTTATTATAGATAAATAAAGTCTAATAAGAAACAGCAAATGCATAAATGAAGGCTGCACATGGACTACTTTTCTACCAGGTTGTGCTGGCATTTTTCTACTGCAACTCAGACATTCCTGCATTTAAACTCTCAGTTCCATTCTGACTTTCACTCATAGCATTTTTTCCTGCTTTTTCTCTACCCTTAATGTGGGAGCTTTTACTGCGATTAGTCAAAGGAGCCAGGAGGAGTATGAATAAAACAAGGCAAAACAATAAGAAGGTATTTTTTAAAATGTTTGTTCTAGAAACATTTGGTTTTAGTAGAACAATTGGATTAATGTAATATTTAAATAAAATGTCTAAGTCCCATGTCCTCCCACATCCTATTGTCAGCTATGACTGAGATTAGATTTTTAAAGGKATCTAGATCTCTAACAGTGCACAATACAATTTACCAAAAGTTAACACCAGAGAACAAAGAAGTGGTAAGTGCAGTAAGTGTGACAGAAAGATGAGAAAAGAATTATAATATAAAAAAGAGTGAAGAGACATCTATTTTAGAAATGTGATTGGATATAGCAGCTGTAATGTGACTTTGAGAATAGAGGTCTTAGAGCCCATCAGAAGCCTTAAATTGCTAAAAACAAACATAGCAAAAGAAAAGAAAAGCAAATATGTATTCAAAAGGAAGACAAACTACCACAAAATRAGTAGCAATCCATGAAAAAATTATAATGCTGAATATGATTTACATCTTGAAAAATGCCAGGAAAGTGTAAGTCTATGCTACTGTTAGAAGTAAATTCTGTCTGCCTACAGAGAACACTCTCTAGAGAGTTACAAAGTTTTGATAGCAATTGTCTGAGTGAACAAAATGAATGACAAAAAGAAACGCGGTTATTATTTTGGACACCAACAAGGAGCAGTTAAATTTCTTTATGAACTATTGTTGGAATCAAATTCTGCTGTCAGATACAAATATGAACTTTTGTATGATGGCACCATTCAACCCCAAAAGAAAGAGAAAGGAAAGTTTAATAGAAAATAAAAAAATGATATGAAGCCTCTGCACAGTAAATAAAGTAAAAGGATGCAACTGAAGAATGTGATCTTTCTGCTACTCTTAGAATTTTATTTACTCCAGAACATCTTATTTCAGTACAAGAGCAGAATTAATACACTTGAACTTATATACTTRGAGTATTATGTTAGAATAAATGTCATTAATGAAATTTGGTAAAGATACTGCATATATTGTTAGATAAACTGGGTTCTCCAAYCCCAAAGTCTGTGATTTTTTTAATATATTTTTAATATTTTCTATTAGATTATTATCTAAGTGGAACTGGCCTTTTTATGGACTGCATGAAGAGAACTTCTGATGATCAAAAAAAAAGGAAAAAGCAGTAAAAGGATACTGAGATTACTATAACAATGATTTTCCATTACTTGGAATGCTGTATTAAGTTCTAGTCTCCATCTTAAATATATATAGTAGAAATGGAAAAGATTTCAAGGCAAATGATAAAAAAGATTAGAGRTGTAAAAAGATTTCACTATGAAAGAAACCTGAAAAAAAGGATTAATTTAAAAAATGATAAAAAGAAAGACTGTGATAGAAATATTGAGCAGTATGATTTAAAGGACCTTCTTCAAATATTATATTTACACCTTYTGATAATACAAATCAAAATGATATTTAATGAAATTAAAAACTAATCTGTGGAASTAATTGTTGCAAGATATATCTGCTGTTAAGAGCTGAAAACAGCTCAAAGAAGGGCAGTTTCACTATATAATTAAAATATTTGTAGTAYTATAGACAGGAAAATCTACATATGCCTCCCTAAATATATACTTTGTTCATATATATTGTAATGATTGTATATTATGGTACACACAGTGTTATAAAATAATTCAGACCAAAAATAATCCAGTCCAATTGAAGATTTTCCCTTAGATCAGGAGAACYGGGATAGAGATCATTTAGGCAAACCGGATATCCACAGGTCTGTGAGCCCTGGTGGGATGCACCCACGAGTGCTGAGGGAGCTGGCAGATGTTATTGCTAGACAACTCTTCATCATCTGAGAAAGGTCATGGAGAACGGGAGAGGTGCCTGAGGACTGGAAGAAAGCCAATGTCACTCCAGTCTTCAAAAAGGGCAAGAAGGAGGATTGAGGAAATTACAGGCCAGTCAGCCTCGCCTCCATGCCTGGAAAGATGATGGAACAGCTCCTTCTGGATGTCATCTCTAAGCATGTGGAGGAAAAGAAGGTGATCAGGAGTAGTCAGCATGGATTCACCAAGGGGAAATCCTGCTTAACCAATCTGMTAGCTTTCTATGATGGCATGACTGGCTGGGTAGCTGAGGGGAGAGCAGTGGACATTGTTGACATTGACTTCAGCAAGGCTTTTRACACTGTCTCCCATAACATCCTCCTAGGCAAGCTCAGGAAGTGTGGGTTAAACGAATGAACAGTGAGGTGGGATGAGAACTGCCTGGACCTTTAAAAGTGTTTTTTCCCATTCTTTTTGCTTGAGAGAGAAATGCTAGATGAAACAGAGACAATTGTCATATATACCTGGTAGGTGAGGTAGTATCCTAGTGTGAAAGATGAATCTAGATTTTATTTCCCTGAAGAAAGTGGAACTGATCAWGTGGGAGGCAAACTCTAGTAGCTGGCAGCACAGCAACTGGCAGAGATGGCTGAGCAGATGGGTGCAGCTGACATCTGTATCTAGGATGGTGTTTTGCCATTGAGATACCACTTCATTTCTGCTTTGCTGTGGGTGCCAATGTGAGGAACATTTCAGTGAAATTTCACTAGCCTGATATAATTTCAYAACAGTTTGAATTTTCCCAGAAAACACCATTTCATAAAAATAATTGCCAAATAATTCAGGTTCTAACTGCATCTAGAAAACCCTTGCACCTTTTTACAGTTAGTTCAGGCCTAATGCATACYAGTCAGATACTCAAAATACTTATCTCTTGAAACAAAGAAATATTTTTTATGACATCGGAAAGATGAGAAAACACTTACTTTAATAGAATGTTATTGAACTTGCTCTCTGTGGTTGTGTAACTTTTTCTCTCAAGTATTTATGGTCAGAAACAAGACACTATGATATGTGAAACACTGTTTTGCCTTTCTATAGTAAGCATCGGATTCTATTCCACTTGCATTCTGTGTTAAACTCCACTGACAATTGTAGAATCGTAGAATCATCAYATAAAATAAAAGGTTGTTCTTTGTRTTTATAAATACCATCAGTAGACAAAAGAGTTGATAGTGCTATCACGAATGAATGTAAATTATATTGAGTGGAATTTCAACAAGACAATAAAAACATCACAACTGAATACTGTGTTTTTGAATTTTCCCTTTTAAATACCTGTCTTGTGGGAGCATGTAACTATTATTTCTGAGTTAAAACTCTTCAAGGACCAGCTTACCCATAGGTAAGCTTTATCCAGTTATTACTTAGTTACAAAAAAAAATCATTTTGTTTCAAAATTTTTGACATACCTTTAAAAAATCAATCTCAATAAATATCAGGGAACATGGAGGTAGAGGTTATTTGYCTGTGATCAATTTTTATGTGACAAAATAGTGAAATGGAGAGAAATKAATTTCTGTAGTAACACAGGCCATTCTGAGAGACAGATGGATGTTCTAGATATTCTGGATCTGTACAAAATAACATAATTTATTTAGTGAAAAGCAGAGAGTGGTAGCAATTATTACTTTTCTGTCACAGCCTTAGTATATATATATGTCTGGTTTTTGATTGTCTCCTTCTACATGTAGTCTTTCTCCAAGGGTCTACTGTTCCATTTTTAACCTGCTTTGCAGCACTCAAGGTTATACAGTGTGTGACTGAATTACTTCAAAGTGTGAAATGGAAAGGTTGAAGAGACAGTATTATTTTTCCCCTGGTTTTGTTTTCCTTTCTCTACACTTCTCCATGTTTGACACTCTCCTGGTTTTGAGTGAGAGCTGATATAATTATAATTATAGATAGTGCAAGATCATAAAAGATGTGTGTTCACAGCATGATCTATCGATATTCAATACGTATTAAGAGAAAGAAGAAAAGTATACCAAAAAAGAAGCTCCTCATTTAGATGTTRAGTGTTTTCATCTTATTTTGGTCCTCAGAGTCAAGAAGTTTTCAATATGAAATATCTATTAGACATCCCTTTTCATCTATAATTTCCCTTAAGGGAAGTTTCAATAWTTTTTTTCTTTAAATTGCTATAATTTTATTATCATTGATTGAAAATGTATTATGATTATTATTTATTATTTCTCTAATGAATTTTCCAAGTGTTTGTAATCAGAAAAGGCTTCCCATTTTTCCATGTATGATGTTTTGTAACGAGAAAATTTGGGGGTGTCTTATAATTTTATTCTCCATCCTGCTGAAATTGACAGTCTAGAGAATAAGAAATGACCAGATATTGAATAAAGCTAATACAGTGATGTGATCCCCAATTACCTAGTCACCTGCGTTTCTTACTAACCTTAGTGGTAGCAGTTCTTGGAATAAACTTCCTGGGCAAAAAAAAAAAAAAAATAAAGCAGAGCAGCACAGATCTAGTGACTCACACCCTAGTGAAAGCAGTCATATAGCAAGAGAGGAGGAGAGATGTACAGTCTAGCTGAGCCGTTCTCAACGTTGCTCACTTTCCCTCATCCTGCCTTGGCCATTTAATTCTGTTTGGATCATCTGCTGTAACTTCAGCAGCTCAATGACACTGCTGCAGGGTCAGAGGTGTTCTTCACCTCGCTAGGAGGAAGCAGGAATCAAGTCTTTAKTTTAAAAAGTCTTTCAGCAGCTACCATCCTTCTGGCAGTGGGTCTTTGTGGTGCTGGTACGAATACAAGAGCTATACTGTGCAAATACACACAAAAACACACACACACATATATCTATCTGTCTGTCTGTATGTATATATGTATATATATGTGTGTGTGTGTATGTATATGTATGTTTGTATATGTGTATGTATTTACAGGTTAAACCAAAGGTTGCATTAAATTGTGGATATCTACTGTGGTCTATAACTAAGTCAAGATTTTTGGTAACAGATAAGGAGTTGAGGTATATGAGYGTGCTCATTGTTCTCAAACAAGCTCAGGTGTAGCTAGGTAGCAGCTCATTCAAGCTTCTATGTATAAGATAGCTGATGAATATGCTAAATCTCTTGCCTTACTTTAAAAATGCCATGTCTTACAGGCACGTATAGATATGAAATGATTTTAAAGTTTACCAAATGTTTCAGTGTTTATTCTAGAAAACCAAAGCAGATACTTTTTGCCTACTTAAATTGAATATTTTCTTATCCTAAAAAGATATCTTAGTCAAATAAATAGTATCCTAGAAGMATCTGTTCTGCATCTTTATTAACTAGTTCATATTTAGTTAGTTTAGCATTAGGTTAGCTAAATCCCACCACTTGAACAGAGTAGAATAAATATTCCTAACTAAGTTTTATGAAATAGAAAAAAATGTTGAAGTCTAGTAGTAGTTTTTCAAGGGTTACTCATTTCAGATAACATTTTTCCTTTATAGACCCATCCTTAAGGATAAGTCTTGAGACAAATTAACAACAGTCATGGACTGTAATTTCAGAYTAAATCCTACAGGTTGTCTTCCTTTATAAAATTTAACAAAAATCTTCTCTCCAAAATAATGCTGAGGTTAAAAGAAAGGAAAAAAAAGAGCAGTTTCCAATACTTCACCTCTAACAACTTTAAATCATTTCAAGAAAATATTAAATGAAGTCCCCTAGCAGTACTCTRTTTCCCCCTGGATGTAGAATTTTCAGTGATACCATCATGTAGCGGATTCAATACTAGACTGTGAATTGCTGTTTTTTTCAGGCCATTGTACACGCTTATCTCTTGTCTTCTTTGCTACTGTTTCTCTTCCTTTGCATAGATGAGATATAATGAACCGGGTTTTCTGAGAGCAGTAGCTTCAGAAAGATTTATACTTTTCTATTTGTCTCACTGTGAAGGGAAGAKGTACATCTTTTGAGAGGTTCCCCTGATTCAAATATTGCCTCTCGAAATATTTTCATTGCCTTCATAGCTGTATRAGATGGTTTGTGGGAATCTTTGGCTCATGAMTGTATCGTCTGCTAATGCTTATGTAAGTCTGTTAATTATTTTTCAGATTTATGGCTATATTGCTTTTACCTTTATTTGTAGTCATTTTTAGAATATCTTTAAAGTGAATGTTTTTTCTCCTTCTTATTCTTGTATCATGTTGTGATTTTTTTTTTCAGCTTCAGGGATTAATACCAATGGAAATCCTCATTCTCTTTACTATATRAAGGTCTTCCAACTTTGAAAACGTTATCTTTGAGAGGTTATTATCTGGGAATATAAATAACAGAATATTCAAAAAACTTACCATTTCCCTTTGTTGAACTTCATAAGATTTCTCTTTACACATTTCTCCAGTCTGTCCAGGTACCTCTGAGGGCCAGTGCAACAGTTTGGTGTATCAGCCACTCCTCCCAGATTTGTCGCATCTGCAGACTTGCTGAGCGTGCYCTCTGTCCCATTTCCAGGTCACTAATGAACGTTTAAACAGTATTGGCCTCAGTATTGACYTTTGTGATACACCACCATTGACTGGCCTCCACCTGGACTTCACACCACTGATCACAACCTTTGAGCCTTGCAGTTCAGCCAGTTTCAATCACTGTCCATTTATCTATGTAATAACATAGATATTTGGTCCAATTTTGGGAAGCTTTTTTATTATTTTTAACGAGTCCTCAGAACTCA
Source organism: Rhea americana (assembly GCF_003343005.1). Lineage (NCBI taxonomy): Eukaryota > Metazoa > Chordata > Aves > Rheiformes > Rheidae > Rhea > Rhea americana. The sequence continues at coordinate 299,356 of NW_028186138.1, forward strand.
GGAGAGATTGTACAGCACGAAATTTGCTGAGAAAAGATGTGTTTTCTAAAAGCAAGAAAAAAAAAAGGTGTAAACATTGTCAGAACAAACAAATCCATGTTTTCCTATGTATTCAAGTCTGGCCTACTTGTTGACATTATCACCACTCTTCAGCACTGTATAGAATAGAAGAAATACCCAATCTTCTATTTTCAATTCATCTTTCCTTGAGTATTTTCGTATTATTTTGCTTTGTTTTGTATACACGTTGAAAATCATACATTGTTCTCAAAAAGTAAAACTTTATTTTAACTTGTTTACTGTATTTTATACTCCCTCCTCACRTTCACATGTAAACTTTGTGGTGCAAGGACCTTTTTTTTCACAGTAAGGTTCACTCTCAGTTAGCTCCTGAGCAATACCTTAGTAGACATAAGTAATGCTACTTTCATTCTTAAATCATTGTCTATATCAGGATCAAATAGCCTTTCACCTAGCTGGAGAAAGTATCTGTGCCATCTACATCAGCTTCATCATTTACAAGAATCACTACTTTATACAGAAAAACCTAAAGGTTTACTCAAGATTGATAGTATCTGTGTCAGAGAGCATGAAGATGGACTGATAAAAAGACTGTAAGCCTTCCCCTCTCAGCTCCCCCAGTGAGGGGAGAAATTCTGCTGGGACTAATACAAGGAACAAGGAGTATTGTGTTAGGAGTGTGAAGGTTATTGGCAGCCTCGGCTACAGTGACCATGAGATGGTGGAGTTCAGGATCCTGAGAAGAAGGAGTAAAGCATAAAGCAACAAGTCTCGATTTCAGGAGAGCAGGCCTGCTCCAGAATCTGTGTGAAAGAATCCCTTTAGAGATGGTCCTAAAGAGAAGGGTCYAAGAGAGCTGGCTAGTACTCAAGGATCACTTCCTCCAAGCTCAAGGACAGTTCTCCCTAAGGAGCAGTAGTCAAGCAAAGACAGCAGGAGGCCTACATAGATGAATAAGGAGTTCCTGACTAAACTCAAATGTAAAAAGGAAACATTCAGAAAGTAGAATGAGAGATAGTTGACCCGAAATGAATATAGAGACACTGTCCAAGTATGCAGGGATGAGGTTAGGAAAAGCCAAAGCTCACCTGGAGCTGAATCTTGCAAGGGACACCAAGGGCAACAAGTCTGCCTCAAGTATATAAACACTAGAAGGAAGGCTAGGCAAAATATGGACTAGCTGCTGGATGGGGATGGGGACCTAGTCACAGGGGACAAGAAAAAGGCCAAGTTACTGAAYGACTTATTCAACTCAGTCTTTACTAATTGGACTTGCTTTCAGAAATCTCATGCCTCTGAGACTGGAGGGGAAGTCTGGAGCAAGGAAGACTTGATGAAGGAGCATCAGGTTAYGGAACACTTAAACAAACTGGATATAAACAAATCCATGGGACCTCATGGGATACCCCTACAAGTGTTGAAGGAGCTGGCCAATGTCATTGTGAGGCCACCCTCGATTATCTTTGAAAGGTCATAGTGATCAGGAGAGGTATCTGAGGATGGGAAGAAAGCAAATGTGCCTGTTTTCAAGAGGGGTAAGAAGGAGGATCCAGAGAAATACAGGTTGGTCAGCCTCACCACCATTCCTGGGAAGATGATGGAGCAACCAGTCCTGGAGACCATTTCCAAACACATGAAGAACAGGAGACGACTGGAAGTCAGTATGGATTTATGGAAGGGAAACCATATTTAACTAACTTGATTGCCTTTTATGATGAAAAGGTTAGCTTGGTGGATGAGGGAGAGCAACGAATACTACTTATCCTGACTTTAGCAAGGCTTTCAATRCTCCYATCACATACTCATAGACAAACTGATGAAGTATGTGCTGGATAAGTGGACAACGAAATGAACTGAGAACTGGCTGAAGAGTTGTGATCAGTGGCACAGTGTTCAGCATGGAGAAGAGCAGACTCAGGAGGGAATCTTATCAGTGAGTATAAATACCTAAGAAAGAAGAAAAGAAGACAGAGCCAGATGCTTCTCAGTGGTGCYAGTGAAAGGACAACAGGCTCTGGGCACAAACTGAAATACAGGAAATTCCACTTAAACATGAGAAAACACTTCTTCACTGTGTGGGTGCTCTAACACTGGAACAGGTTGCCCGGACCGGCTTAGGAATCTCCATCCTTGGGATATTCAAACTTGCTCTGCACAACTTGCTCTGACCCTGCTTTGAGCAGTGAAATTGGACTAGAATACCTCCAGATCTTCCAGCCTCAACTTTTCTGTAATACTGTGATTTTATGTGATTTTATGGTTTTTATCACTTGTTTTACCCTTTTTGTTCTATTACAATACCTCCCTTTTTCTTTCTCCTTCTTCCACATGCTTATGAAATCTTTTCTGATTTCCTAAGATTTTTCCCCTACATTGTATACATCTTTTACTAGGTCCAAGTTTGCCAACTATTTCTGTGTGAAGTCTTGGTATTGTATAAGGCTTCCAACCAAGCATGAAGTAAGCATGCAAGCATAACACAGCTCCATAATGTGCTGTCTGTGTCCAATGATGTAGTGTGCCATCACGCTGTGAATAACCAATGAAGCCTACAACAGTGCCCCAGTTAATTGCTTATTCAAGTTCCGAAACAGAGCTGACACCTGTGAAAACCTGGCTTGTGTTTCTTTGTGAACACATGTGTATCATCCATAAATGCCTTGCTGATGCTTAACAGAAGAGATTCATGCATGGCATATTTGCTGCATACTTTCCTATTATGTTTTTTTAAAARTAAAGAAAGATTGCAGCACAAGAAAGTATCATTCCTTATGAATTACARTATGTCTTTTTTGTGACAAAAAGCTATAAAATTGATGTTTGTGGTTGACTGATGTTATTTCTACCACCTAAGACTTAAAATTGTACAGCTTGAACAACAAGAAAGAGAATTGTCTAATTGGTCTGGACTATAAAATCATCTTCCATAGGAGTAGTTCTCAGTGCATTCTAATAGTTTATTAAGCATGGTTGCCTCATAACTCTTCATTATTTACCTCATTTATTATTCCATAAATGCATTACTTCATTATGCTGAGAGCCACAGATATATTTTCAAAAGTATTTGTTTCTTTTAAATATATTAAGATTAAGGCAAATTAAGTTTTAAACTGAAATTTTTTAGATGCACAAAAGATGAAAGGAGAATCATTTTTCACAGAAAAACAAATGACAACTCAAAAATCTTTTTTTATATAACTTTTTTCCAAAAAATAATGTGAACTTGTGTTTGCTTATTGAATGAAGAGAAGATTATAAGCAGAGTAGAAACTCAAGAATTATTGGTATTATTCTGCTACTAATGAAACTTAATAACTTTTTTTTGTTAGAGTGCACAGTGCTTAACAAATATTGGGTGAGATCCAGGAGATTTCTAGGTTGTTTGCCAGAGATGGAGCCCAGCATTGCAGATTTTCAGCAATAAACTGTTAGGTAGGCCTAGAATAGATTTGATCCAAAGTAAATGAGAGGATCTGGGAGAAGAGAGGACTAAGTATGAACGATTCATTTCATTTCTTTCTGAAGTAGTTTTACGTGAGAAGCACTACTTGAAATCTGGTTTTACTTGACAGAAGCTGCAGCAGTAGTGCTGGGGTGGCACCATTATGTATGATCTTTCCTACAAGGAAATTTTTAGCATGGTTCTCAAAGTGAATTAGACTAGTATTTAGTCCTGCACTCATGTACAGAAAAAAAGGTATCTACCTTTCTAGATAGAGATATTTAGGCCTTTCATATTATTTGCATTGAAGTGAAAAGATTGGATTTGCCCTTATCTTTAGCCACTCTATATTTCCACAGAAGTAAACGTAAAGCCTTCAACACGTGATGATGATACCTCAAAGCTGGGCAGGCATATAGCAAATACATATTTCTTCCTCCTTTTTTCAATTGTTTTGTTTTTACTTTTTTGGTGTTCCAAATTCTTCTACTTTCAGAGCACCTTAGAAACGTGAACTGAAACATAAACAATGCAACAATGCCAGTCTGAAACCACAAATAGCCTGAAATAAAATTCTATAAGTCATTTATTATTACATTCATCTCAGTCAAGAATGTGAAATTTGACATTTTTCTGTGATGGAACCTAATATAACTTTACATTATAGCTTTCATTATTTTCTTCAGATCACTGCCCAAAATGAATTAATTACAGTAGTTCTGTTCACAATTGCAGAAGTAGCAAGATTATCTTGTTTTCCCTTTTAGTCTTCCATTTTCTGTGCAGCTATAGTAAGCAGCTTGAATTTCCTATTGAGCAGACTGAAAAAATGTGTTTAGGACATTCAGAATGATTGTAAGGTACTATAAGTTTTCAGGTAAAATATTATAATAACTAATAATATCTATAGCCCATTCAGTCATCTAATGAAAGTAGGAAGCACTGAATAGAGCAGAGCCTAAGAATCCTTTGCTGAAGAAGAAACACACTGAAATTTTTTTCAACAGTTTTAAAATGTAGTTTTTCAAAATATAGCAAACACTGAGATCATGAAAGTTTTCCCCATATCTGGTGCCGCTACAAATACTAAAATCTTCAAGGTTTAATATAACTGGAGAGCATTTATTGTACCATATCTGGTGATTACAAGAGTAGCCCCATCTTTTGGTGCCTTTTATGTTTCTGACATCATGGATTACATTTTCCATTTTTGCCTCTCTCTTCCTAGAAATTAAATTTTTTTCACTTTTACTTTGGATGTCAAGCTACAGAATTTTGTGTACCATGCCTGCCTATGCATCAAATCTGACTGAGTTTGTTAACTTCATGGCTTGCCTCAAATTGTGTGCTCTGTAATCCCCACAAAGTGTGCACAGGCTTCTTAAGACAATGAATTTTACTCCTAATAGTAGAATAAATTATAATTAGATAAAAGCTTGTCAGTCAACAGCAATGCAGACCCATTGCCATGTTCCCAGCATTTGTACATCCATAGGAAGCCTAGGAAAGATCTAATTATTTTAGTTATTCAGATTGTGTCAGTCCACTCTTGGCAAAAGTTCCTGACAATTATCATTCCATCTCTTTACATAGAAAGTTTTGAGTTACTTATATGCCTACAATATTTTCAGTTTCAGTCATGACGAGTTATTGTAGAACCTTTTTAAGGAACCATAAATATTAAATGAATTTTAGCTAGAACTGTTTTCTTATTTTTCTTATCTCTTCACCCATGTATACAATGAATGCATCTCATTTTAGAGAAAACTGCCAGACCAAATATAGATATAAGAAAGTAGATTAATTTCTTTTCTTTTCTTTTATCACAAGCAACAGACTAAGCTAAGCTTCTAAGCTATCCTAGATTGTCAAAAGACAGACTTTCAGAATTTAAGTGTTTCTCTTTTAGTGATTCTCTTTTTGGAGTTAGATTTAGATAGTTTAGAAACTTTTGCAAGAGAGCAAACCATTCCAACAAAGACCTGAATAATCCCTTGKAGGTGCTTATCTTTATACAAGTACCTTAGTTATTAAGGTCCTAACATGGACACTTCCATTTTGATCTCTTAAATAAATAAGATAAATCTAGACTTTCATATTTATATTCTAAAAGAAGCCAGTCCCACAACCTTCACAACTTGAGCCCCTAGGATTATCAATGTTACATAAGGATTTGCTGCTGGTAATCAAATAAAAGTAATTCATTTCTGCAGTGACACAGTTAGTTTATGAATTCTTGATATATCTACACTAATTTGGGATCAGTTGCCTGTAGTTTTTTGGAGAAATGRTGTTTCTTAAGGTGAGCAAATGAAATTATAGATATATTTGTCCAGTATGAGTGCAAAACACCACTACATAGAAGTTGTTTCATAGTCCAATGGAAAGACGATCAAAAGAGGAAAATCAGAAAAAAAAAATCTTTGAATTATGGCAGCTGTTTCTCTCCAGGAGAACAGGCTTGAACTGTCATTCTTCCTGTGCTGATGATGCATGTAAGTACCATAATGTAAAAAATACTATCCTTTACAAAGAATTCAGCCTACTGCATCTATAGGCATTTTAACACTGCTTACATTCATGGGAAGTCTGGAAGGAAACAACATGACAGCAGAATAGAAAAAAAATTACCTGATAAAGCAGTTTTTTTTTTCGGTGTCTCCCATACAATTCTTCTGTAGTATAGCTAATGATATGAGCCTTCACCACTGGATCTCCTCTTCCACCAAACAGCAGGTCTGACAGCCTGTAATCATATGTCTGAGCTAGGGAAAACACTCTGTTCCCTTTTTGCATGTGGCCTGCTCTTAAACATTTCACTGACCAATGGTAGATTTTTCAGAGTAACTCTCTTCAAGAGCAGAATATAAAAGGCACTCAGCCTTTGAGGTTGAAATTTACTGTGCTAATTGTAGCCTTTCTCTGTATAACACTGTAGATCTGGATGATTTGTTTTCCTTCTAGTCTACTTGRTGGAGAAGAAGTTGAAAGAGGAGTGTTAGGCTATATAAATAGCCTAACAGAAAAATATAAAAAGAGCTTTAATATGAACTAGAATGTATTTGGTATTTGAATAGTGCAATTATTTGGCAAATTAAGCATAAAATCATTCAATTTCTGCAGCTTGACATGTTTCTCAAGTATGACTGACAGTTAGATGACAACATATTTTATCTCACAGGGATAAGTTTTCTCCATGAAAGTGTTGTTATTTAACACTTAATTTAATTTAATTTATTATTGATCCCTTAGTTTTCTGCCCAGTAGCTTCCAGTCATTCTTTGTTACCTTATATTTTGTCTAATGGCCRTGTCATGGTAGTACCGGGCTAGCATGGTGCATTCCATGTAGCAGCTTCCGTTTTGAAAGGCAGAATAAAATAGGATGTAAAACTATAGTCCTAGCATGCAATAGCACATAATCCAGAAATATCCTTTCCCTTTACAAACAACAGCAAAAACCCCCACACGATTAGTATTTCAAAGATTAAAAGTGTGATTCTATTATTCTAGGGAATAGGTTTCCCTAGGATTTTAAAGTAAGGGTGGAAGACGATGTTTGTATCTACAACAGTAAAATTAACATTTCAAAATTTTGAACTAAACATGATGACTGTAGGCAAATGGAATTTCACCTTGTATATTTTTTAATGACTCTATTACAATTGGTATAACTTAAGATATTATGAATGTTACTTTTATATCAGCTTTTCAGGTTGATCTAGCACAGGCATATCTATTCTTCTGTAGAGTCCTACTAGTCTTGGCTTACAGCCTTCTCTTCAATTTGCCTTACATAGAACAGCTTCTTTTATCACTCTATTTCTGCAAATTTTTACTTTGATTTAATCCAAGAGGAAAACCTCTTCCTGGTTTCCTTTTATTCCAATGACTGCACTCATGCATATTTGTCGTAACTTCAAAAAGTTAAAAATGCAAAATTGCATTTCCAGCTGATGGATATGCATTACTTATGATATTTACATAAATCCACATAAATTCATACTAAGCCAGGTCTTGGTCCATGCTATCTTTACAAAATGCACATATGCATATTTCTTGTCTGAGTCAGCAGCTACTGTAGCTATTATCTAATATTGACTTCATATTCACTGTCTAGTCCCCTACAGGAGATAAATTTTGTTCAATGTAAAATAAATACAAGGAAGATATTTTATGATAGATTATGAAATAACTCATTAATTTAGATGTTAGTTTAGTTATTTATATTAAAAATAATAATAAATGGTAAGAGATCTTTTTTTTGGGGGGGGCACATGTAGAAAAACAGCAAATGTATGATGAGTATCTGGAAAAAATCTTCAAAATATTAATGACTGAAAACTTTTGGTTTGGAGATGCAGCACTAAAATCTGAGTGGAGGGAGAGTTCTACCACAGAAAGTTTGGGACTACTTGTAACATCTGGCTTGTAACTAGTAAAAGTAGAACCTAAAAAAAAAAAAGGGCCTCATCTCGAGTACTGCATCCAGCTCTGGGCTCACCAGTACAAGAGAGACATGGAGCTACTGGAGAGTCCGGCGTAGGGCTACAAAGATGATCAGAGGGCTGGAGCAYCTGCCCTGTGAGGAACGGCTGCGAGAGCTGGGCCTGTTCAGCCTGGGGAAGAGAAGACTGAGGGGGGATCTTATCAATGTGTACAAGTACCTGAAGGGAGAGTGTCAAGGGGACGGGGACAAACTCTTCTCAGTTGTCCCATGTGACAGCACAAGAGGCAATGGGCAGAAATTGATGCACAGGAAGTTCTGCCTGACCGTGAGGGGGAATTTCTTCACTGTGAGAGTGATGGAGCCCTGGCACAGGTTGCCCAGAGAGGTTGTGGAGTCTCCTTCTGTGGAGATCTTCAAGGCCCACCTGGATGCAACCCTGTGTAACATGCTCTAGGTGACCCTGCTTGAGCAGGAGGGTTGCACTAGATAATCTCCAGAGGTCCCTTCCAACCTTACTGATTGTATGATTCTGTAATTGCTTGAAGTTCAGAAATTAGATGAAAGTTTACCTTAACTTTTAACTATTTCATCAGCATTTTCTGTAGAGATGTGTCAAACAGTTCAGCTATTATTGGGTGAATTCAAATGCTGAGGTGCTTGTTGAACCATGAACTGAATAAGCCACAGTCTGTGTATGATATTGATAGAAAACAGCAGTGTAAAACAAAAGTTTATTTAAAAAAGAATAAGGATCTTTTTATTATTTAGAGAATTTGATCCAATAATGAGCAATTCAGAGTTTTCAAAATATTACAGCTTTGAGCTAATARTATGAGAAACAAGGGAGTAGCTTTTACTTAAAAAAAATTGCTGAGTTTTCTCTCTATTTTTAATTATAAATATAAGGCCTATCCTATGGATAAGAAGGCAGAACTATGTACCTATACCTATGAAACTCCTGAGTCAAGTCAGTTCACTGCCATCTCAGGTGCAGTACTCTGACTTGTGGCTTGTAGAGAACTCTGAGCCATAGTACGTAACTGGAAAAGCTGGCTAACTAACATAGTGGAGGGAGGGTTAAGATCAAATTACAAAATTTTACAACCAGTCATGTTCAAAAAAATGATATGCTGAATTGCTGATGTCTAATTAAATAAATATTCTATATCTGAGCAAGATTTCTGAATTTAAGTATCCTTTTTAACATTTCTGATACCACCTTCATCAAGACTTCAGATTGTGAGATAATACAGACTAGGTATGACATTAGGTATATATTTATATTATAGTAATGGGACTGTGGTCCAATTTTTGTCATTTTTCCTTTTGATATGCCATGTCTAGCAAGTCTGGACACGTGTTATATGTGAATTAGAAGCTTATATTTTTTATTCCCTAGCAAAGTTATTTYTGAATGGATAAAACACTCTTTAAATCTGCATTAAAAAGTATAGATTGATGGTAGAGCTGGTCCAAAATTTACTTTAGCACTTTTGGATGTACAGTGTTAAACTTAGTGTTTGCCTCACATTTTCTTAGTCATGTCTTTTAAATCACCCAAGCAATTTACCATGCCAGGAATCTGGGTAGTGCATTGATATTTCTACACTATCATCAGGTCTCATTTTCTCTTCACCAGCTTTTCTGCATTAAAGCTTCGTGGGTTTTATTATCTTTAATATATAGTGTGTCCCAATGATAATTCTCATGAGACTTATGTGAACATTTATCACAGTAAATTTTCTGTGTGACTTGAAAGTGTCATTTATGATACAGCTACAAGTCCATGTCTGAACTACTCATTCTGCATTCCTTTGAAGCCTACATTTGAGGTCTTCAGCATCAAAAGAGGGCCATTTCCAGAAATAATTACTATCATTACCTTGTTAAGCTTTCTGGATTTTGTAAGCATCTTTCACACATTATACACCAAAGAAGGAATATTGCCTCATTTTATTATGAGTTCTACATTTCTGTGTTCAGTATGACTAGATTTTCACCTACATAAATTTTACTACTGTATGTATTGATATCAAGTAAGTTTATGTGTCAGGCAAAAGGTATTTTGTGGGAGAATATTTCCAAAGTGAGTAATGGGGATTTACTGATGTGACATTTCATGACAGTAATGTGAGATGTGTGTGTTACATAACTATATATCACCTTAAATAATTTCTGTTCCAGGACCAGCATTTTACAGATACCTGCAGTAGACTTGTTACATAGTTTCAAAAACATTAATCCAGCTTTTCCTCAAATAGTAGTGCAAGTCATTATTTATTTAGACACAGTTTTAAGGCTAAAAGTATATTCAGCAGGTAGCAACATTTACATTAAATTTTGGATGCAATCCTTTAGAAAATTTATGAGGAAAATTGTCCTTTCCATCAGAATTCTATACYAGATAAAAGGATTAAAAGCTAAAGCAAGTTTACTACCTATACTGATTTTTAAAATCAGTACCACTGCACAAAGATATGGAAGTTCCTGACGGCATGATGGGAATTGATATATTTCAGTGTTGCCTCTTTAGAGGCAATTGAAAGTACTCAATAGTACTAAACTGCCATTCCTAAACTGTAAACCAGTCTAAAAAGCACAACATCCAAAAGACCAGAAAGTGATAAAGGATGATGAACTGGAGTGAATGCCACTTTCTGTATTAATTAATGAAGRATATGCAACAGGAAAAAAGTTTTTCTGCTTATATTGACCCAACAGAAACAAGAGAGAGTCAGCCAATAATGGTCCCCCAATTTCATTCTACCTTTTCATTAGAAGGAWTTTTTTTTGCCCAAATTTTCAAGAATTATCTTACCTTTATGGACATAGCACCACTGTGGCTCAAGACTATCGGGAAATGGTCATCAAGGGAGCAARGGGGGCTTGTGTTTAAGTAGTTGATGGCAATATAAGCTGGATTGCACTGGAAAGCTGCCTACCCTTCAGTAGTTAGAGGTCGCCAAATCCTGTAGCCCCATAAAGATGGGGCTGCTGCAGCTGCATGGCCACACGTCCAAGACAGTAGCAAGGTTGAGCATGTATTCCCTATAARGATATCCAAATACATGCACAGCCACACACACATAGAGACACTAACCACATATGCACATATRCGAATTGCTGTCCACAAGCAGCATCAGCAGCTTTATCCTGCTCCTMTCTCTGACAGATCAGGATGAAAGCCTGTTTGAGGAAAATGTGTGTATATGAACATATATACAATACAGCTCCCTCTAGCAGTTAGCTTTAAACACTCAGTCCAGTAGCTGCCTGTGGATCCCCAGTCTCCTCAGCTGCTGGCACCTGGGCRTACGAGCCACTGAGGCCCACAGCSCAGCTCCGAGTGCTGTTATTCAGMCCTTTACACACACACACACACACGATAGWTGCCCCCAGTAACTGCCCTTAGACACYAAGTCTATCCAGTAGCCAGCTCCCAGATCCCCGGACCTCCTGGCTGCCTCAACAYGGGCACAAATGCTCASCAGCTCTCTGTGGTAACTGCTCCAGACCCACAGTCTTACCAGCAGCTGACCTCCAGACCCAGSGCCTTTCCAGCACCTGGCTTGGATCCCTCACCCCTCCAGTAGCCAGCTGTCAGACCTGCTGGTCTCTCCAGGATCCAGCCCAGACTTATGGCCACACCAATACCTGGCTCCCAAACCGCTTCTCCTGCTCACCAGCTGGTCGGGTCTGATGCTCRCTAGCCATTGCCTGCACCAGTACAGGTGCACCCATACCAGACCACTCACTCTGGTCTCTCCCATCGCTGGCACCCCAGGCATCTGGGTCCCTCTSWSMYSKKSYCCCYCYMSAKRYRSMRCWCKSRSMYSYRCACACACAYRYRCAYRTGWGWSYCYCWCACASRRRAWWASWKTWWAAWRKRGWKTWWWRWGARRACASRRSASASWSTGCTGATCAGGTGCAGGGCATGGCTAGACCAGCGTACTGACCAGCAGCCTGGGTATGTGTGAYCAGCATCTTTTATCCCCTTACCTCTTTATTTTCCCACTTCTGTTCCTCCCCAAACTGCCTTGATCCCTGCCTTTCCCTACCTTGGGTTCATCCCCTAAACACCCCATAATAAGTCTTACACAATCCCCAGTTGCTCRTCTTCAGCATCCCACAACACATCCCGTACCCTGAGGCAGTCCCCACTAAATGTGCAAGGTGACTGTGGAGCTGTTCCCAAAGGCTCGTGGTGATGGTGCCCCAGCCCCAGGGCTGATGTCCCCCCTTTGAACAGCCCTGGGGGCTGGTCATGGCCCATGTCTCTGCTGGGGTTYTTGAGGTGCCTCACCCAGCCATAAAAAATACTACGCTGACATGTAGAGGCAAGAACGTTTCAAGAAAGGAGTTTTCAGAAACATTATTTAGTAAAGCTTAGCTGCATCAATTTGTTATTAGTTTTTGGTAATATATACTTTGTCATTTTAAGGTAATAAAATTTTATTGTGTTAAATATGAAGGGATGTGGCATAAAYGAACTGATGCAAATTATCTTACATCTTTGTTCAAAACAAATCAGATGGGGGATTAAGGATTTATTTGTGGGCTTGTTTTTGAAAACCTTAAAAGAAAAGAGGATTTCTAGTGATTTATCACAAAAGAATAATGTAAATATGAAGGGATTTTGTGACTATGTTACTTGGAAAAGAAAGATATCATATTCAACTATGCATCTACCAAATTCTTTGTAATTTCAAATCCCTTGAAAATGAAAGAGTTGAAACAAAATATTAGTCTTATATTTGACTTTTTAGTTCTTCCATGCAAGAAGTCCTCTCAACTGAACCAGAAGTCTTTTGCTCCTGCTAAGTTGATGTTCAGCTTAACTTGAAAAAGTCTGAATATAGTTCCAAAATATACATCTGCGTATAAATATAATAATCAATATTTTACTCTAACTTCTGAGCTTCCCAGAATATGTTATGGGAGAATTYCTGTTTCCAGTTTAAAGGCTTTATATTGCCCTTCTCGTGCTCCTATGCAAATTTAAGGTCACAGTTCATTTTTTAAAGTATAAAAAACTAAGAGCAAGTATCTATATTTAAATCCATTTCAAGAAAACACATTTATATCTTGTATGAGCTGATTTAATGGCATGATGAGTTCAAAGCAGGAAAGAATATACAAGGACATAAATAAGAAAGTTCTGCAATATTGCTGAAACTGTCAGTGCACCATGTTCTTTTTTATTGTGCTCTTGCTATTCCAGTGATTGTATCTTCTAAGGTGATAGGTTTGGTCTCATTGTAAGACATTATCATTTAGATATGTTTTTGAAATAGCCTAATGATGCCATTTATCAGTGTACCTGCTTTACTTAAATGAGTAGAAAATGACTTAGCTCCTATGAAGTGTGTTACCCACAACATCAATATATGCTGGTCAACTCTTTCTAAATTTTCTTTACTGGAATAACTCTTAAATGTAGACTTGAGCTACAATAAATAAATTCCTTTTTTATATTCCACAAAAGCAATATTTGAACACTTTGATGGTCATGAATGGAATTTATCTCGTCTGACTTAGATTTCTAAAAGGTTTAGATGTCTAAGCCAAAGCTGACCAGTCTAAGCCATCTGTATAAACAGCTGATGGTCATGTCATTCTGAAATAACAGCATAGATAAGAGGACTTGGCCTCTGGAGGCATTTATATATTTATGCAGGTATTTATACATTTCTTTAATAAAAACAGTCCATAGCAATTAGCTTATGATTAGGTTCCTGAAAAGCCTAGCTATCTAAATTGGAGAGATGATGCTATCCCATATGCYTAAAACAAATATATTTGTTTTACCTATATTATAGGTAAACAGGTAAGACATTATGGTTTGGAAAAYCTTAAAAAGTGCTTAAAATATATTTTTATACATTTTTATTTTATAAAATCAGTTTTTCTAGGGAAGYATCTCTTGGTTGAGTTTTGCTTGAACTGTAGCATTTTGAAGAAATAAATATATAGAGAAATATTATTGTATTGTGAGGASTGGTTTTATATATTATTCACAGCAGCATTTCTCACAAAAAGTTAAATTAATTTATCTTCTTATTCTAATATCTATAGAAAAGCATTCTTATCACCCCCTTTTTTTTCCAGTCAATGGAGATGATAATTTTGTTTCTGGTATCTATTGCCTATTCTCCAGGAATTCCTTGGTGGGAATAATTTTCCTCAGCCCACTACAACTGCAGGAGGCAGTAGCCAAGTTTTTTAGGTAGGGTCAACCCACAATATCATTCTGTAATGTTTTTTATAGTTTGTGYCTGTTCTATTTAAGGGTAATGTGGCTAATGCAGCAGCATCTGAAAACTTGAAAAGATCAACTGTTGCACAATTCCTTATCATCTGGGGTAGAAAAAGCCCAAATATCCAGACTATTTTCATCTATCTTTAGTAGAGAGTTTTTAAACTCAGCTGGAGTTTTCATTCTGCTTTTTTCTGTTGCTTTCCTAGGTGCCAATTATCTTGATGTCCTTTGTGATATTAACCAAGCAGCATAAAGATGATCTTCCCATCCTTTTGGAAGAAATAGTCTTAACTGATCATCTACATAGCCCTGAGTCATGTTAATGCAATAGCTCTAGAGTAACAACATGAGAGTACCATCTAAATCTGCTTTCTTCTCAGATGGTCCAAATTTGGACATGTGTTTACATTGTTTATACAATCAGGTATTCCTGCGAAAAATCAAAGTTTAAAAATAGCATTATGTTGATTGGCTTTGATTTTTTTGTCCATTTAACTACTGTGGCTTTTCCCAAGAGGAAAGAAATAATTTATTAACTAAAACATTATATTACAAAAATATGATATTTATACTTTGCTKAGTTAAAAGGCTTGAGGAAGAAATATATTAAAATCTATAATAAACAATCCCAAAATTCAGAGAAAAAAAGAAAATTCATAAGAAAAATATATCACATTATGATGCATTCCATTGTGGCTGGAAATTGATCTATAATTTTCTACTAGCATACACTAAGAAAACATCAATCTGGAATATATGGAACCACTCTAAGATCCTCCAAAAACACTTCTAAGGTCCAATACTATGTTGTAATTTTTATTTCATCAACTTTCAAATAGGACTTTAGTTCATAAGAAAGGTCTTTTGAGTGTAGTAGCCAGATTGGCTATCAAAGTTTCCAGATGTTCAATATCACTGTTATGCATAGTCTGTTGATTCCAGAGAAATTTCAGAGTTCCTAATTATCCTGCTTCTGCATTTGCAGTACTTAATCTGAGCCTCAACAGCTTTCACAGAAAACATTATACAAGGCGGCACAAACTACAGCAAGGCTTTTGCGACACCATTAATTGTCTTGATGAATGACAAGAAAAAAAAATGAAAAATGTTCCTTATTGAAATCATAATTAAAAAAAGTTCATACAACCCACTAAAACTATGGCAATCTGTTTATAGAACATGTACTGTTAACTGAATGATCGTGAAAATGTTTTTAAAAGTATGTTGTCAAAGACGTGCTCTGCATTGGAACAWAGCTTTTTTGCAAAAGTGCGATGTTAAAATATATCTTGACATAGAAATCTATTGTCATGCCTAAAAATTCACCTCAGATAAATCACATTAATTATAGGAATAGCATGGATTTAATTGTAATGGTACAAATAACAGGATATCAAGGATTTATAATTACAAGTCTATACCTTGCCTGRGCATTTGTCCAGCCTAGGTACATCTGGTGGTTCATCTGTAGCTTCAGTCCACAGAAAGCTATAGGAAAATAAATGTTGCACTTTTACATCTTTATATTGTCAGACGACTTGCAGAGTTTAACTATATCCTACTTTTCCTATTGTTAATGCTTTTCCCTATCACTATGGTCATGCTAGAAAATAAAAAAAATCATGGTCTGTTTTCTGATCCTAAGAGCAAGCAGTACAAACACCTAYCATTTGTGCACATACAACTAAGCTCTCTACTTTCTTTTCTTTCTTTTTTTCTTTTTTTTACTAAAAATAGGATAGTTCCATCCACTATGGTCCACTTAGAACACTGCCTGGCTCACACCCAGGCAGTGCCTGGGACAGACACACAGACTCATAAAAAAATTTACTTTGGAGAGGACCTTTGGAGGTTGTCTGGTCCAGCCACATGTTCGATCCARAATCAATGTATTTGTCATGGGCTAAAAAAATGCTAGACTGTGTTAAGTTTTTCAGTTCAAACTGTTGTAGTACAGTATGTGTGTCCACACGCTCACTCTGCCTACCAGAGATACAGTTTGTGGTTCCATGTGAAATGCGGTGGTAGGACTTGGTACACAGATGTAAAACTTGAGATGCTGATTCCAATGTCATCCATATCATTGCAGAACAGATCTCTATTTCCAGAGAAACCAGTCAGCTCTTTTCAAGAGCACTAATTTCAAAGGCATTACATATTCAATAATTCCCCTTCTGACTGTAGAGCTGGATTCTTACGCCTAAGCTAGTAAAGTCAGAATTTATGGCAGGAGGGGCAGATATGATCTCCAGAACTGCATTAACAACTATTTCTGTTCAGAAATCATTATTTGATAATGGTTTCAATTAAAACTTGTAAAATGAGTACTGAGTATTAGTATCAACTTATCTTTTAGATGCTGAGACACTTCTATTATTTTATAGCCTTCATAGACCTTAAAATTACAATCCTCTGATTTGTTGCAGAATGACATATAGACTGGGAATAGCTTAACAATATCTTATCAACATCAGCAGTCCCARTTACATCTCAAATGTGCATAAAGGATAAACAAACCAGCAATCTCACTCCATTTTGCAAGGATACATAAAATATCTCATTTATTAAAAGTATGTCAAGATAGAGATGTTATCCTGTGGCCTGAACATAGCCAACAGGCTAAGACTTTCTAAATTTTAAATGAGGTTGGATCTATGAGTGTGTTATACTAATCTATTTGGAAAATAATAGTCATAACACTTAGTTGTTTATTGAGGTCCCTTTGAGGATCACTCGGTATATGTCAAAGACCAAATCCAAGCGTGAATAGCATGTCAACAGAATTCTACTTGGAGGCTAGGGTAGTTAGGAGCTTGGAAAATTGGAAAAAAATCAGTCTTTCTTGTTGCTAAACTACAGAATTGCAAACGGGTTATTCTATCCTCACTTCCTTCTTCCACTGTAGGATTTAATTTGCTTTGTTTCACTTAGTGTGATCTCAGAATAATGATAATGTCCCTGTCTCACCAATCCCTTCCTTTCCACTTCCATATAATTTGTCAAATACTGGACAGTGTAAATATACTTTCCTGGMAGAGACTTCTCATTTACTCCTCAGTCTTTCTACAAAGCACAGATTTTTACTAGTTCAGCTCTAATTAACCTGTGGTGTTTTCAGTCAGTGACAACATTCAGAGGAATGAATACAGACTGTATCTACATCATATGACAATAAAAATCTCACTTTACATATTCAAATCCAACCTAAATAATAAGTGGTCTCAGTGTATTCTTCACAACATTTATGCACTCTTTAGTCAAGCTCAGCTTCTGTTATCACAGAAGCACAGAACAGTTGGTGTTTGAAGGCATCTCTRGAGATGATCTAGTCCAATCCCTGCTCAAAAAGAGTCACTTAAAGCACATTAGTGAGGACAATGTCTAGACAGCTTTTGAATATCTCCAAGGTTCTCTGGGCAACCTGTTACAGGCCTTAGTCACCCTYACAGTAAAAAAGTTTTTCCTTATATTCAGGYAGAACTTTCGTGTTTCAGTTTGTGCTTCTTGTCCTGTCACTGAGCACCACTAAAAAGAGTCTGGCCCCATCCTGTTTACATCCTTCCTTCAAATATTTGTGTATATTGATAAGATCCTCCTTTAGTCTTCTCTTCTCTAGGCTGAACRGTCTTTCCTCACRTAAGAGATGCTCCAGTGCTGTCATCATCTTCACAGCCCTTTACTGCACTCGCTCCAGTAGTTCCATGTAGTTCTTTTGTTGGGGAACCCAGAACTGGACAGAGCACTTCAGGCAAGATCTCACCAGGGCTGAGTAGCAGGGAAGGATCACCTGCCTCGACCTACTGGTAATGCTCTGCCTGGTACAGCCCAGGATACCACTGGCCTTCTTTTCCACAAGGGCACATTACTGATTCATGGTCAACTTTTTGTCTGCCAAGACCTCCAGATCCTCTGCGGAGCTGCTTTTCAGCACGTCAGCCCCCAGCCTATTATTATAGCAGGTGTCTTTTAGTGCTTAAATATGCTGCTTATTTACATTAATGTTCAGTCAGACAAATTTGGACTTACCAATATATTGGACTTTGTTTGTTTAACCAATATATTGGACTTTGTTTGTTTATTTGTTCTTTGCCCCCGCAAAGGATTCATGTGGTAAAGTAAGAAGATAGATCCAGACTTTCTGGCTCTTAGAACTTAGCTGACAGCTTTAGAACTTAGCAGTTCAGCTTCCCTTGGCCAGATATTCCAGTGTGAGATAATCAGAAAATAATTGTCAGACAGTTATTCTACCAAGTAGATTAGTAGGGGATTAATATTTGACTTCATTTATGTTTGTTTATTAGTTGTAAAATAAAGTCTAGGAAATATTTAAAGACATCAGTCAACATCTAGCCACTTATTTAATGTCAAATCCATGAGAATATCAAGTTTCAAAATCTTTTATTGCATAGTAAAATTAATTATGCTTTGGATGGTTATATTTTACATACTGAGATTATCCTTCCCAGACATTTTTACCACAAAGCATAAAAATGAGTAATTCACAAACATTTATAAATGTTAGTTTTTCTCTATTATACATGTCAAGTCAAAGATTTATTGGGAAAGAGTGTGTTAACTTTCAGGTAGCCTATCAGCATGTTTTTGCCATGCTTTTAATTATACTTATTTGCTGGAAGCTATCAATGAATCTAAAGTACAATTATACAAAAAAAATCAAAATGTATCATGAAAAAGCACATAGAAAAATGGTGCCACAACATTTAAAAAGAATACTAGTGTGCAAATATATTTACATACTTAAATTAACTTGATTGTATTACCAAATTTACTTCAGTTCAGATTCATGTTATGGTCAAACTTAGACCTGAAGAACTGTAGTGACAATATTAAAATATACACTAAAAACATTAAAATACATATTAAAAATACATATCCATCTAAAATCCAAACTGAAACCAAGTGAACAAAACCAACAATAAACAATGTATGAGTGTTTTTGGCTTGTCTCCTACTGAAGGTTATGGTAAGTTTCTACTGAACAACAGAACTTGGTTCTTAGGAACTAAAACTAAAGTCTTGACTCCATTTTGTGCTTGATCATGCTATTTTTCCATTGCCTTTGGCCAATCTTGTAAGTTTAGTTCTGCAAAAAATTAGCTGTGAACTCATTATCTTTATCTATTTCCACAGAAGTTGAAAGATTTAATGGGTGGGAGAACATTCCTTGGAGACAGGAACCTGGGTTCTCCTGACTCCAGGTTTTGTTCACTTCTGTCACTTTATTCATTTTTTATCAATTTATTAGTTTTCTCCAATAAAATTTAAATAAAACCTGCAAAAGCAGTTCCAGGAACCCACAGTCCACTTCTTATCCATGTTCTCATTCCAGTAGTGTAGAAAATTAGGTTCCCTTGCATTTAATTTTATCTAGCTTCATGACTATTATATTCACTGTCCTAGATTTTTGTCTAGCCTAATGTATAGGATCTTGTCTGGCATGTACTAGACATGACAAAATTGTGTTTCTCAAAGTTAAGGTGAGTTTAGAACCTTTTTTCCCACTTCTTTGTCTAATCCTGTTCAACCTTTTCATCAATGACCTGGATGAGGGGACAGAGTGCCTCCTTAGCAAGTTTGCTGATGATACCAAGCTGGGAGGAGTGGCTGATACTCCTGAGGGCTGTGCTGCCATTGAGAGAGACCTGGCCAGGCTGGAGAGCTGGGCGGAGAGGAACCTCATGAGGGTCAACAAGGGCAAGTGCAGAGTCCTGCCCCTAGGGARAAATAACCCTCGGCACCAGTACAAGCTGGGGGCTGACCTGCTGGAGAGCAGCTCTGCAGAGAAGGACCTGGGAGCGCTGGTGGATGACAAGGTGACCATGAGCCAGCAATGTGCCCTTGTGGCCAATGGTCTCCTGGKGTGCATTGGGAAGAATGTTGCCAGCAGGTCAAGGGAGGTGATCCTGCCCCTCTACTCAGCCCTGGGGAGGCCTCGAGTATTGCATCCAGYTCTGGGCTCCCCATTACAAGAGAGACGTGGAGCTACTGGAGAGAGTCCAGCGTAGGGCTACRAAGRTGATCAGAGGGCTGGAGCACCTGCCCTSTGAGGAACGGCTGCGAGAGCTGGGCCTCTTCAGCCTGGGGAAGAGAAGACTGAGGGGGGATCTTATCAATGTGTACAAGTACCTGAAGGGAGGGTGTCAAGGGGACAGGGACAAACTCTTTTCAGTTGTCCCATGTGACAGGAGAAGAGGCAATGGGCAAAATTGAAGCACAGGAAGTTCTGCCTGAGCGTGAGGAGGAATTTCTTCCCTGTGAGAGTGACGGAGCCCTGGCCCAGGTTGCCCAGAGAGGTTGTGGAGTCTCCCTCTCTGGAGATCTTCAAGGCCCACCTGGATGGAACCCTGTCTGACATGCTCTAGGTGACCCTGCTGAGCAGGGAGGTTGGATTAGAAGATCTCCGGAGGTCCCTTCCAACCTTACCAATTCTATGATTCTATGAATGCTGAAAAGTGAAAATGGAAAGCGTTAACATCTCTGACCATACTTAGACATCTATGTAGTGGATAAGAGTTCCCTGAAAATTTTAAATRGTATTTAAATGTCTTCTTGACTGCCTCTGAATGGCAGTGAAGTAAAGGAATCTCTAGTTAAAAATTCTAAGTTCAAACATCAATTTCTGTGAATGTGCAAGGGCCTGTACAGTGGAGACTTTGCAGTCCAATATGGAGCTAGACATCTTGAGGCTTGGTGTCTCTGCCAGCACACAGTCTGAATAGGGTCCTGAACCTAAGTGCTTCCTTTCCAGCTGATTCTGCTTTACAAGCTATTRTATGAGACTCAAATATGTCCCTGAGTTTTTCTTTAGCCTAATGGATATGTTAAACACTCATAGAAGCAGAAAAGCTTCTACAGGAAACATTTGTTTTCAAAWTAACATTTAAGTCATTTTGTGACCTAGTCCTTAATCTGTCTGTGCTTCAGTTCCCCGTCTGTAAAGCAGTGATAATTGTATCTGCCTTACATGCCTGTGGGGGGCATGTAAGGATAAGTATGGAAAAGATGTAGAAATATAAAAGTACTGTATTTAAGTATAACAGACAGAGAACTATAAAAGATGAAGAAATTGCCAAACCACGAGTCACAGGTTGATAAGGAAAACAAATCATGGAGTGGTCAGATTTAAGTAACAACACAGGTTTACAAAACTGCACTGAGTTATATTTCAAGGCTGCAATCTAAGGTAGTAATGGTAATATTTTGACAGGTGAGCTTGTCTTTTGTATAGTCTCTTATTGGTGCTTGCCTATATTTTTTATAATATTGTAGCACTTGGTAAAATTTATATATTAAGGAAATATTAAGTATCATTTGAAAAATAATTCAAGGCCAGAAAAAAAGGAAAGGAGAATATAAAAATACCTATCCCTTCAGTCTATAAACAATCAATTCTGTTTTCTCTAGTAAAAAATCAGATAGTAGCAGAAGAAAATGCAAATTTTAAGACAGATAGGAAGTTGTGGTTATATATTTTTTGACATGGCCAATTCAAATGATTTGGAAAATTATCTTTTGGAATCTTTGTGAAATTAACGTTTTTTTTTTTTTTTTTTTTTTTAGTTTAAGCACACTCTTAGGAAAAAATCAAATCACATAAAAACAAAAACACTTGTTTTTTTCTGAATCAAAATGTTCACTGTGGTCTATCTTTTAGTATTTTACTCTGGGAAAATTTGATTTCAGATTTTCCATCACACTGGATCATGCTACAGAATGACTCTCTTGCAGTCATTGTGAGAGGGAAAAGATGAGCCTCAGTCCGTCCTATCTGTCCTGCAGATTTCTTTTTCAGCAGTAGAAAATGTTTCAACATTTATTGAAAGAAATTATGCATCACAAAACTGTTGTACATCCCTAGTCTTAAAAATATACTTTGTAAAAGACATGACTAGAAAAGACATTAGATTTTCTTATCTTTTTGTTCACTAACAACTCAAGTAGAGCTCTGTTCCGAATGAAATGACAATGCTGGTTATGGGAGATGGCTTTTTATTGCTGTATTTTGGAAATGTCACATGYCACATCTGAGACCGAAAATGATCAGCAGCTATTTCCTCATGACTAAATTGTTGTATCTGTCACTAAGCAAGAAAAGTCAGCTTTAAATCCACCCTTCTTATTAAATTATTATATATATGGTCCATAAAAATCTCAATTTCCATGTGAAAATGAGTTAATAAGAATTTTGGAAAACTACCACTAATAATAGCTCTCCAGGATAATTGCCAAAGTGTGTTATGCTTATAAGCAATGTCACAATGCAAATAAGCAATGAGTAGGATACAATTTATTAATTTGCAGGCATAGGCTATTCACATATCAGAGGGATAGAAAGAAAGATCAATCAATAGTTAGCAACTAAAGCAGAGTCTACGTATCACCAAGCAATTTGGGCTCTCAGCCTCAAGGAGTTTCCTGGTCAGGTGTCCYCGAATCAGGGAGGAGGCGACTTGCATCTGTCTCTCCTAAAGTGAGCCCCCTTCCCTTACCTACAGATGTACCTGACAGTGATGACCACAAGTCATACGGCAAAGCTTTGTTCAGCCAGTGGAACTGAGATGTGGTTCAGATGAAACAAAGATGYAGTTCCAGGTGGTCAGTTCTTGGCAGATTGTCCTGCTCACAGGACAATGCAGCTGTCCAGGTCTTATTAATAAAGCAAGTTATATCAGCCCTCAGGTATCCGCTTACACTAATAACAGTGACTGGAGGGCAGCCTGTGGAAGCAGGTGTACTTAATCAATGTAACAGTGGGGTTAAGCGTAGCCTCCCCTAAACTTTCCACCCCCGTAACTTGTGTCATCCACCGTCCTCGCTGGGGTGGTAGTGGAGGTACCACTTGCCCCCAACAGTATATCTTAAGGATAGGTAGGATTGTGAAAAGTTGCTACCTGAGGTGATGCGTCAAATATACGGACATCGACTAACTGCGGGAGAGCAGCGCGTCCTCCTGAAAGGGTAACGCTGAGTGAGAGAATTTTTCTTGTTATTATGGTCTTTCCACGCTGCAAAGTGCAGGAGACCAATAAGAGCACTGCAATTATTACAGTAATGATTTGGAGCAGGGAGGTTAGCCAGCCAGAGATMCTAAAGCCTAATTGGTTAAACAAGTGGCCTAAACATCCTTCAGTAAGACCATCCCTTAAGGCCTGGGTACTGCAGGCCACCTCTTGCATTTTTCCCAACTGCTCTTCTAAATTCACAGTAACATTAGGAATAAAAATGCAGCATTCTGTTTGAGATAGGCCAAGAAACCCACAAACTCCCTGTTTTAAAAGTATGAGGTCTAAAGCTGGTCTATTCTGCAGAGCCAGCTTTGCGGTTTGTTGCAACTGAGTATTCAGCAAGCGTAGTGATTCTTTTGTACTATTAGCTAAAATTTCCATAGTTAAACTGAGCTTAAACAATACCTCATGAGTGTGAACAGTAGCTATCCAAGTCCAAACAGTCCTTCCAACCACCAGCTGATCTCTGTTCCTGCTGGAATAAAGTCCGTAGTTCTCTGAGTAGGGGCCAGAAGGGGATTCGGCGGTCGTCCGTATTTCCACTTGGGGCATAAGGCTGGTAGTCYGAGAGTACAAAGTGAAAACCAGTAAAGAAGATAAACACCAAGTAAAGTGACACTAGAAACAGGAGAGTTGRCATTGTACTTAGATCTGTTATCCTTAAACAAGGCAATCAAGCAAAAAACTTAACAGATGACTAAATTTGTGATATAACAAACAGGTTAACTGATGTCAGCATTTTAAGCACTCAGAATAGCTCTAAAGGGTACTGCCCAAAGAAATGTCAGTGTTCAAGTACATTTATTGCTTCACTAGGGAGATACAGATTCACTCAGTTACCYTTTGGTTTTGTGAGCACAATAGCTTTTACAGAAGCACAGTGATTATATAACTTACATATTTTAAATTATTGCACCTGGATGAGTTTAAACAACTTTTGTCAAGGTGTGCATTTCAGCTGTTTGTTCTACCATTGAATTTTAAAACAGGAAATTATTGCAAWATTCACGGTAAATTATAAATTGATTGTAGATAAGAGAAGCTTGAACTTATTTTTATTTTTTCTATTGATTCTATTAATTCAATTAGTGGTTGAGAAGGGAACCCAGTAGTCAGTTATTTTAATAAGATTTTTGGGCCAGAAGTATCATGAACTAATGGCACAATTTAATCTCAATCATTCCAATAAGATAACATCATTTTTTGAAAGTTCTGTTAAATCCATTTTTAAATAATTTTTGGAAAGAAAGTCATAGACATATTTTTTGAGACAAGCAAAACTGTCTATATTTTTAAGTGCTGATTTAATTAGGACATTTTCTAAAATTGGCTCTACCTATTCAAGAAAGGAACTGAAAGATGAAATATCCAAAAATTGGCAATCGCAATTATTAAGAATAAAAGGCAAAGGATTAAACCAGGACATCTTGCTTTTCAGGTCAGCAAAGCACTTGAGAGAAAACTGATACTAGTAAATGTATAAAACAGATTACCTTGAAATGAATGAGTAAAACCAAAGGAAATGCTTAATTAGAAGAGTTTTCACATTTCAAGAATAGAATTTCTTGTCTCAGAGAGATACAGGATTGTCAGAAGTCCAATAACTGCAATATTTGCCTATGATTGGAAGATTCAGGTTCAAGTTTCTGGTCTGTTTGCATGAACATCCCTTGGTCACTGTAAGTTTTGGATACTCTGCTGTAACTCTAGATGWAGAGTTACTAGTAGGAAGAATTGTGATAGCAGGACACATCCAATGTGTTCCCTGACTACAATTACAGATATTCTTGAAGGGGAGTCAAGAAGTTAAGACAAGCATTTTGAAAGCCTTCTGTCCATCTTTCTATAAAGTATCATCATCCTTTCCTGCTTGGCCTTTTGTTTATTATCCAGGAGATGCTCTGAGCCATTTGTGTTTTCACTTGTGTTTACTGGAAGAGTCGTAAAGTCTTCTCAAATAAGACAATAAGAATAAAAATTTCTTAAGCAAACACTGTGCCATGATATTCCATAAAATGTCTAAATGTCTTCTACACTTAAGAATAAAACTGAATCAGTCATCTAGAATTATTGTTAGAGCTGTCAAAAAGATATTTTATTGGAATTTTTGATTACATGTTAACTCACCTGTCTGAAGAGAAAGAGATCTGGTTAGGTACTACACAAAGCTTTAAGAGAGACATCATGTTGCTGATTTACAAATTGTGGTTCAATCTTTTGTAAATAAATGGTTTCAATAACAACATACTTAATCAACCTCAGAATTATAGACTTGACTGGTTTTGTTATCTATTTTAGCTGATATCCATAACCATCCATAGACATCTGTTTCCAATGAAGAAGCACTGTTGGAAGTTATTATTTTTTAATGTTTATTTGATTATTTAACTAATTTAATATTGAGACTAATTTTGTGGTTCACAAATTTTACCTTGGTTTATTGTTATTATATGCATGCAGGAATATCAAACAGAAGTAAGAATAATCTATTGCCTGTGTTTTAGTATTGTTGCAAATCCACTGAAATACTGTATCCAAACTGAAGAAGAATAAATGACAATTTCAAAGAACTGTGAAACTGAATAGTGAAAAGATATTTCAGTGGAAGAATTCTTGTCTGTGTGTACTCTGTAGTCRTGCTTCCAGAGAGCACCAAGGCCACATTTTGACTTCACATTTGCAGGAAGCAAGGCTGTGCACCATCTTCAACAGCAAGAGAGCCACGCTATGCTTCAATAGGTTCTTAGATAGGCATTATTGAGGTACCAAAACTGAAGAGTGCGTCAGGATCATACCATCTCTGTTATCAGTGTGCAAATAGTATGCAAATTTGCCCAGAAATCATCCCCTAGTGGTGAGGACCCTATTGAAGACTCAACTTATGGGTAGTATGACAAAAGAAAATGTTAAAGGCAGATTGATCCATATTTATGGATTTCTCATAGCTCCCTATGGTTATTTGCTAATAACCATAGTGCAGCATATGTATGTATAACAAAATCCATTGGATGTCAAAGTATGATTAAARAGTATGTTTTTAACTCTTTAGTTAAATAACAAATGGAACAACATGAAAAGTTAGAAGCTTCTAACTTGGAAGCTCCCCCTACTGCAGAGCTGTTAACTGAGAATCAGTTATGTCCAGCAGCAAATTTTAGGCAGGGGGCCCCATTTCTTAGCAAATCTATAAACAGAAGATACTTCTCTGAAATGAAGCAACTGGTCTCTAGTTTAGGCATTCTGGAATACAATGGGCTAAACACAGAGATGATAATTCAAGTGGATGAACTTCCCTTTGAGAAAGGGAATCTGGGCTTTCTGTAACCACACATCTTACATGCATGGAAATAAATTGATCACATGGCATATGCTTCACTGCCAGAGTATCACCAGAGCTACAAAGAACGTTGCAATTCCTGAAGAAATATGAATTTTGTTCAAAAGTACAGACTAGGAGAACATACAGCAGATGTGACAGCATAAGCTGTTGGCAGGGCAAGCCAACAGAGAAATCATTTTAACTACAAGCTAATTTAGTCACATCCAAATTGCATTTTTAAAATTAAAAAAATTGGCAGAACAAAGTGTTTATGCAAGAGACTGTTATTCACTATGATGAAGACCTTCAATGTTAACACAAAAAAAAATCTGTTTAGTAGACATGATGCAGACTGAAAGACATCTGTGTAATTTGAGAGGTATTCAGATACTTAGATACATTCACAGATAGGGGTCATAGCATCTCCAGTAAGTATATCTGGAAAATTCAAACTTCAAAAGATTGCATGTAGAAGATATGGCCAAAGTCTGAAATAGTATCAGCCAACATGGATGGGTAGGAGGAAAAGTATTGACATAAGAGGAACAGAACTCAGATAGGCAATTGAGTTACTGAAAAAAATATGCCTAATCTATGCAGAAAAGTGAGTATAGTTAGTGAGAAAAAAAATCAAATAATTGTCTAATAATAAAATAAATGACCAATAAAACAGAGGAAATTGAACTACCAAAACCGGGTATTTTAGTGCATGGTAAAATAGCAACCACAAAGGAGACAGAGATATTCARGTATTTATAAAAGATTCACTAAAAGTATTCATAAGGGAAAAGATAATGGATAACAAAGTAAACTTAATAATTCAAAGGACAACAATGAAAAAATAAGAGGTAATAGCATGTTTTCATTAAACACTGTTGCAGAAAATGGTTGAAAAGCTAGTGCTAGCTTAGTATTAAGAATGTGCTAATGATGATCAAAACGAGATTTAAATGATTGTAGTAATCTCTATACTACCTTTAGAAAATATTGTCTTGTGCCAAAATATAACAAACTGTGAGTGGCTCAGCTGTCTCACATATGAGGCACTAAACCTGTACTACTAACAATATGGCACATATTCTTGGGACATTGATAGATGCATCAGTTTTCAGATGTATCAAATGCTTTGTCAAAGAATGCCCCAGCCTAAAAGAGATGACTTTTTTATATGATGATTTTGGTAGCAAGGTAGTGGCAAATAACATTTGATCAACCAATAACAAGCTTATTCTGTTTAAATTATGCTATATAGATTTATAGCAAAGATTATTGATTTCCAAAGTCTATCTTTAACAACATTGAGTAACATTTAATAGCTCTAGTCAACGAAATCAACTGGTGCAAGCTAAGCCTTGATTTTGTAAGACAATTAAAAATTATTTAAGTCAAAAGTGGAGAGATCATCTTCAATTTATTTTCCAGGACAGAGGAATAACATAACAAAGTGCTTCAGATCTTTCTGGATGAATAATAATCACAAAAAATAGTGGCAATAAAATGACAGATTAGAAAAATAGAAACAGGAATTGATCAGCAAAGAAATTGAAATAGAAAGCAAAAGGTTCCTTGTCTACATATGTAGATGAGATAAATTTTAAAGTATTTCAGGTATGGTCCCAAACTTTAAATGAAAATTTGGCTTTAACACATTTTATGTCTATATAAACAATCAATACAGGATAATATGTTCTTCCCTACTCTGCTTTGCCAACTATGGCCAATGGTCTTGTTCTTTTATTAAGTTGTGGGTAAAGTTGATGCATAGCCATTCTTTTCTTGCCCCAAATCTGGAGCCAAAAACAGGTTTCCTCCACCTAAATGCTGGATCTATTAGGCTGTTTCAGTAGGAAATCAGGAAAGGTAACAATATTGACAAAAGATGAAGCATTGCAACTTTTTACAGAGAAGCAAAAGTCAGTGACAACAGAGGTCTTCGAGGGATCACAAGGGCACCTTTAACAAAAGGCTTTGATATTATAGGATCCTACAGGATTTGTGTCTCATTGCTTACCAAGGAATGATGAATTTGAAAGTGTAATAACAGTAATCATAGAATAATTGGTTAAAACAATAAAGTAAGATAAATAAAGGAGAAGTTTTAAGCACTGTCCAGAAAATATGAAACAGATGGAAGATCAAATAATAAACTTTAATCTATTTGTTTACTTTTCTTTCAGCTCTTGACTGGTCCTAAGAGCATTCATTGGAAAAAAACAATAGTAGAGTTATACTGGAAAATATCCAGAGGGAAAAAAAANAGAGAGAGCAACAGATCTTTAAGATCAGCACATAATATATGTAGTCAATAAACAGTTTTTAGAGTCTATGCAGATAAACATGAACAGAAGAAAGTCTTTGTGTCTCCCCCATGTCCTCTTTGCAGTAGTGGCTGATAGTGAGTACCCAGAGATGAGTAAGGAAGCAACAAATGTATGTTCAGCCTAATCTTATATTTTCAGCTCAGGCACTTCCTGCTCTAGACACAATTTCTGTACATTTAACATCTTTTTTTTCCTCCCTATGGATATGACCAGTTCCCCCTGTACCCATGCAATTTTTTACTTTCACTATATCTTTTGACAAAGAATGCCATCCTATGGAGGAACTGCCTTCTGGGGCCCTGGTGACAAAGGAAACCAAAACAGAAGAAGTACTAAATGCCTTCTTTGTCTCTGACTTTACTGGTAAAGACAAGCTTTCATGAATCTGAAGGTCCTGAGAGCAGAGGGGAAGTCTGGAGCAGTGAAGACTCCATGATCTCCGCAGGTCCCTTCCAATCTTAATTATCCGTGATGCTGTCTGATGATAATGTAAATGCACTCTGCATTCAAGATACAGAGGAAAAGTAGTATAATAAAGTTTTCTGATTCTCTCTTCATTTTCTAATGATTTCTAATATTTGATTTATTTCTAACAGCTACTGAGCACCGAGTTACATTACATGCAGCAATCTGTAATAAAAAAAGATCTGTTCCTAAACGGTAACGATCATCTCAGAGTATGTCATTTGTATGTGAATTTTCTATCTGCATCTTTTTATACTTTTCTACACTGAATTTTATCTGCTGTTTATCTGCCCACTCATCAGTCTCATAAGCTCCTTCTTAGTTTCGTCAGATGACCCTTGAAGTTACTATCTTCAGCCAGCTTTATCTTTCTTTTTATCTTTCTATTTATATTCATTACATCATTTACGAATATTTTTAGCAACACAACTTCCAGTACAGATCCCTCGTGAGCTCCACTAGTGACATCATTCCATCCTATTCTGTTTTTTTTTTTTTAATTTTAGCCAATTATTTACTCTTATGAGGACCTTCTTCTTGTGCCCTGTCAGCTTAAATTTCTTTTGCTGAGATAAACTGTCAAAAGCCTTTTTGAAATCCTAGTAGATTTATTACATCCAGGTTCATGCTGGCCCACTGCTGCGGAATCAGTCACCTTCGCTATGTAGGAAGGTTGGAGCAAAACATACGCATGCATGCACACACACACACACACACACGCATGCATGCACACAGAGAGGCACACTGCTCTTTTAAACACATGTAATTAAAGATAACGCTTTATACACGGTTGCTGAGTTCAGAAGCAAAATGCAGTGAATGGCAGCACTTCCTTCTGTCCTGGGAGGGTGGAAGGAACCTGCTGCAGTTTAGTGGGAATAAGCAAATATGTCATCCTTAACCAGGCGAGAAACAGCTAGAGCAATTCCCCTGTCTGTTCTTTGCTGGCTCCTGTCCTCATAAGAGCTCTGACATTATCCTGTGCTTGTACTATCTTCTACAGACCATATCAACTGGATTTCCCTTATTCACATGATTATGGACCACCTTGGCAGGTGTATGAGGCAGGACTTTCCCTTCACCAGAGGTCATCTTCCCAAGTATATCGTATTCATTCACTAATTCTGTCTTTTAAAGAAGTAACAAGGGCAACTTAGGATTCAATCCTGAGAAATGTTTGATATACAGCACTGTTCTCAATATCTTCTCCACATAAAACAAATAATGTCAATGCAGTTTGGTGGGTAAAAATATAAAAATTGGTGCCCTGTTTGTCTTTGATAATCAGTCAGATAGGGATGTCTAGGAAAAGAGCATAAACAGTAAAAGGAGCAGTAGTTCACATCTATTAATAGCTAGTGATAGTTCTGCACCAGTTAATTTATTCAGTTCTTTCTTCACCATTTATTTATAATTTCTGTTTTATCTTATGATAAAGTATTTCTTTTTGCTAGTTTTAACCTACTACTTAATAATTTTATTGGATTTCCACAGGTTCTTGTGTTTGTTTTTTCCCAGTAATTTTCCCCTTGTTATTGATGATTTTATAGATCTCTATAGGATTTTAGTCACAGGTAAATTAGTTGAAAATCCACTTGTACTTCTAGATTGCCCTTGAGCTTGCCGTTAAGTTGGATTTCTGTAATAAATCACATGTGCATGACAAGAATTTTGATTGCAATTCTGAAAATATGCAGTATACATACCCTATTTGAGGGGAACACTTTCTCTTCTGCATCTTACTTTGGTTAAATATATCTAACTTTTGATGTTGGTTCATTGGCTTTATTAAGCCTGTGGCCAACACACTTTTCTCCCATCAGAAACTGCAGACTCAACCTGACAAAAACATGTCTCTCATTCAACTTAAAATGTCCCTATATTCACCATATTCACAATATTTATTTAAATTTTTATATTCATTACTCATATTAATCACAGTTTTGTTTTTGTTTTGTTTTGTTTTTCCTGAAACATTGTATATAATTTGGATCAGTGGTGAATGGCCGTCATTCAGCAAAAAGGCAAAAATGAACATGAATTTAGGAGCAGACTATATATTTCAGGATATCTGCTATTTTACAAAAAAAAGGGGGGGGGAGGGGATTGATGAGTCCACAATTTGCAAAATCTTCACAGAAATGATTCTCCCTTACTTATATGACATTTACTCTTTGCATACTTGACATGGATATGAATAAGCTATCAGTAGGTTTTCCTGAGGGTTTTTGGCTGGATAAAGTTGGTCTGTGTTAACCCAGGACTTAGTTGTGGCACTAGGATTAATCTTTGACTAATAGGGTTTACTCTCTGACACAATATCCTTTTAAAGCTTAGAAACAGGTACACAGGGTGCCCACACTGTGCAATGCACTTAGGCATCATCACCATTTTTGCTGTGTATATTCATTCCTTGAATATCATATACCCAGTTAGGCATAAATTTGGGGGAGAGAACAGGTAAGAGACCTCTAAAAATTCCCTCCTACACAYACTCTCTGCCATGCCTCTATCGGCCTTGTCTCCTAACCTTGCTATGAAACTATGAGTACATTCTACTTCTGCATCATCTCCCTTCCCAGCAACCTGAAAGAGCTTTCTCGATTGACTGTAAAGTTTGTGTGAAGGCTATTCTAAGCGTACTGCATTTTGCTCCATCTTCCGTACTAAAATCTCAGAAATTCTCTTTATTTTTAAAAATGTTTTTATTTTAAAATGTTTTATTTAGCCAAAACTTAACTAAAGGCTGTATCCAGTACCAYAACCCCCAGAGAAGAAGAAAGAGTTCTAATCAATTCTGAGACCAGACCTTTTTTTATGTCTGAGAATTTGACATAAATAGAAATCTTGAAAGGGGAGAAGGAGGAAAAATCCCCAGGAGAAACACATAGGTAACAATAAAGAACATATGTGTCAGCTTGATTTTTTTTGCTTGCTCTTGACTCACCAGTAATGAAACTAGTAATAAAATAAGCTACAAAGAGAAAAGGATAGTTTAGTCTGCTTTTGTTCTAGGAAGAACATTAAGGCAAAAATTGTACRTGAATGTGTATTATATGCTAGCAAAAACATGTAGAGTGCAGTCAGCGAAACAGTACTAATAAAGGTATCTCTCTAGCTGAGCAATCCTCTGATGTGTTAGGAAGACTGAGTCAATGAGAAAATGTTACAATCTTTTCTGAGTTAAATATAATATGAGAAATGCATGGTATAGTAGACCATTCACCAATGTATTAAGCCATTAGTCTATGCTCTTACATAAAGAATATGTGTTTATTTGTATTTGTGTGTGTAACTATGTGTGTGCACATAAGAGAAATGAAAACTTTTAGACCAAAGATATCCATTAAATCTCGCATAAGCAGAAATGAGCTTTGTGAATAAGGCTATTTTTATAACCAAGATCTTAAATAATTCACTAAACAGTGTCTCTGAGAAAGCTGTTCAAATGTACAATCTACACTTTTTTGTGAATTATTTAAGTTCATTGGAAGAACTTCTAAGGGGCTCAAGGCTTTTGGGGAAGAGGGTATTTTGCATATTGGCACTGTAAATCTTATGAGAATACTGCTCTAAATGCTTAATTGTATAGTGTGCACTAACCAAAACAGTGAGCAAGGCATAAATAGGAAAGAGCAAGACAAGAATCTATTCTGAGAGTTTTTGCACAGAGTTCCTGTTGCTAGGGAAACCACTTCCTTTATTTCTGCTTCTTCCAAATACATGTATCTCAAGGTCCCTTAGACAGTGCAGATCGCAATGTGGTATCTTATTAAATGACAAAAAAAATCATGTTTGTATATACAAACATACACAATAAAAAGTAAAAAGGTTTCTAATAATAGTTAATAGAAACTGTAGGACAGTCAAATCTGCAACATCATTTTGAGGTTCACAAATAAGCCTAAACACAGCAGTCATTGTATTTTCAATTTGCTTGCATGTGTTCTTCCTTACTGCCAAAGATTTCTTGGTTTTTTGCTAATTTATTTCACAGATATTCTGTATCCCATCAACACTGTCATGTTACACATATACTCAAAAAATTTTAAACAATGATTGYATAAGACATCCTACTTCCAGTAATTAAATTATTGTTCCTAGCTTACTATATATTGTTTTCCACTGAAGAAGGAATAAATTTAGTTATACCTGACTTGACTCAGGAACTGATCCAGACACCAATAGATCTGCCACAGCTGCAGCCAGAGACATACAGGTATCAGCCTCTGCATGTGGCACCCTGCCTCTGCAGGCACCAACTGTCATCACTCTGCCTCATTTATTCTCCCAGTTCACAAGAGCAGAGAAGTAAAGTTCACACAGGTAAGCATCATTTCTGGATGAGAAATGGGGGTTTCCAGTACCTGGAATCTCCTACCCAGATGAAAGCCTATCCCTGTGAGCTCTTCCTCCCCTTGACATAAGCAGGACTATTATAGAACAGTCCAGCAAGCACTGATAAGGGTAGATCAAAGAAAAACGGCCAAAATATTTTAAGATGAGTATCCAAATCTGACAGCATGATTCTCCCAGTCAGCCTGGAGCCCACTATCTCCACGAAGCAAGAGGAGGAAGAAAGATGCTTTGCCTCAGCTGTGAGGCAAAAGTGAGGAGCTCTGTCTTTCAAATGGAGTGAAAACTGCACTGCACAAGTGTGCTGAGAAGGAGACAACTAAGCTCACTCCTTGCTTAAAATAACATCTGCTGTCTCCAAAGGAGAGGAAGAATAGTTTTCAGAGTTGGACTCTGCTTTCAKCTTGCACACAGCGATTGGAAGTTGAGCACATTAGTGTGACATGAAATGGTTTAGGACATAAATGCAAGTTCTAATTCGGATTTAACATGCAAAGTAGACCTACGTGATCACTATACTTTTCATGACTGTCTAGTACATATGAAATTTTGAGGGCTTACTGATGTTCCATTTCTGTAGCATATCTGCTAGTGAAACAGGATGTATTGCCCTCTTTAGTACCATGTTTATGCATAATATTAATTCATAAAGTACTTCAACTAAAATTATCAGTAGGATACTCCTGTCCTTAAAGTTAAGCATTGAAGTGCTCTGCCAAACTAGAATCTGGGATAAAACCTGAATTTTTGATAGAATGGACTAAAAAAAAAAGGTGAAAAAGAGGAGATACACAAGAGTAGTGCCTGAATCAAAATGAAACTAATTAAAAAAAACATTCAGTCTCTACTCTGGCTCTATTTCTATTTTCTATTTTGATAGCCATTGGTGATGTTGATAGTACAGGCATAAGTGAATACATAATCACCGCCCAAGCAGATTACAGTTTGTCTCAGGAAAACATTTTTCTTCTTAGGCTAAATGTACCAGTAAGTCCAAATTTGAAGTTCTTCAAAATAAAAACAAATTAGTTCTTAATAAACAGTCAGTAAAATACTTCATGTATAAGAACTGTTTGAATGGAGACAGGTAGTAAGGTGTTTGTAAGGAAAAGGAATTGCCAGTCAAAGGAAGCATTTTCCTACATCTTTTCACCTTCGTAGCTGGTTGCCCTTTGATTATGCTTATTCCTGTTGCTCACTCCACAATGCACTCTGCACACCAGTCCATTTCTGTTTTTCAAAATAAACATACATCAGACATTTAGGGGTGTCCAGTGCTTGGGATTGTGCAGTAAAACATAATTCACCTGTGGCTTCATTGTGTTCTGAATTTCTCCAGCTTTTTCTGGTGCTTGACAAGACAATTTTCTAGAGGAATCTTCACAGGAGTTAAACTATCAATTGCTAACAGAGCAGACACAACTGTCACTAAATTTCATGGTTATCTAAGCTAATCTGTCTCTTGAAGCTCTCTGTTTGGCACTAACCACCACAATACTTCAGTGCTCTGTATGTCATTTTAAACTTGTCTATGCTGGTACAGCTGGAGAGACAGGAGTGGAGGCAGCCAGGCAACACATGGAGGGGAGACAAACCTGTCAGTCTGCATGGAGCAGTCCTCCTCCTCTCCAAACTTTATTTTTTTCCAATCTCAGCCTTTTGAAATGATTTGCTGCAGTTGGACTTGGAGTAGTGGATGCAAGCTGGGCAGGAATTTTATTTTTAATCAAGTTGGCTGTGCAGCCAGCCAAATGAATTTGAAATTCATGTTGTTTCAGTAAACTGATAGACGCTGAGATGATGAACTAGTTGCATTTTATCACCACCAGTTCTGTAATCAACAACAAAACAACTGTAATTCCTAAGTGACACAAAACATAAGCCCAAGAAGTTACTGTGAATATACTTCTTAAATATCATGAAAAATGAAAAGTTTTAGAGTGGGCTATGAGTTGATATAAATCAGCAATATACCACATCATTATTATTTTTAAAATATCAGCACTAGTAGTATTTGGTCCACAYGATATATTTTTACCCACCTCAAATAGTTTTGATGTCACACCATTTGGTAGTTTGTAACTGGTAGAATTTGCTGCTGTTATTTCATCTTTTTATTTATTATTTATTTTGATTTCACACATGTGCTGTAAGTAGATAACTTGATTTGTAGCTAGTAAGCAAAATCACTTTCCAAAAACTGGCCAAAGGAACTCTTCTGTGTAATGAAAAAAAAAAGAAGGGGGACAAGGGCTCTGCTGTATGGCTCTGTGATCTCCCTGTAAAACGTATGTAACGGAAGAAATGAGTTTATAGGTTGGTCAGTTACCAGACCTTGTGATTCACAGCTTCATCCTTGGATGGAAGAGATAACCTTCATAACCCTAAAAGAGAAGGCAGCAGGCATCAATCYTCCAGTCCTGAAAAGTGCTATAGTAAGGGTGGTGACACAGTACTCCCACATAGCTCTGTATTTCCCCTTCCCTTATGGGTATTACCAACCCTGAAGGGACCACCTAGATGAGGTCCAGCACCAAAGGCCATGACATGATGGGGATCATTCCTGAAGCCTATCACCAGTCTAGGATCGTTGTCAGCCTTAGGGCAGCAGGTCTGCATGATGCCGAACTGCTGTGCCACAGCTGTATAGCAGTGTGGTGCAGCTGCTGGGGTGGGCAGGGTGGAAAGCCCAACAACTCCAAGTTCAGGGTGGGTCCTTGAAACAGTTACGCTGCTGTTCAAGAACTGGTATCAGTTTCTGTCCAGTCTATGAATCTTTGTGTCCATAAATTAGCTGCATCTTTTGTCATTCTCCATCTAAAGAACAATGAGATCTCAAAACTCAGTGGAGCTGATTTTAGCAGCCCCAGAAACCTGTCAGAGTTAAGTCAGTGTGGCATTTGTCATGGGGACAGCTGACTCTATGGAGACTGCTGTGACACTGCTCTCTCATGGCAGCAGGTTCACATCTCCTCTGGGATTATAAAATCACTTGGGTTTTTCCGAAAATACCTTAAGGGCATGTGGCAGTCTTTTGCAGCCATTCTCAGTAGTGATCTCATAAAGAAGTGTAGCCAAATCACTACATTGACCTACTCCTACTATAAAATTATAAAGTTTTTCTCATCGAGTTAAGAATCTCTATATTGCCAACCCTGAACTTTCCTAAGTCATGAACCAGGCTTTCCAAATCATGTGTTTGGTTTAAAATTAATAAGCTTATTAAAAGTTAGTGAGATT
Organism: Rhea americana; assembly: GCF_003343005.1. Taxonomy (NCBI): domain Eukaryota; kingdom Metazoa; phylum Chordata; class Aves; order Rheiformes; family Rheidae; genus Rhea; species Rhea americana. Next base: position 336,254 of record NW_028186138.1, read on the forward strand.
TGGATTCTAGCTGTTCAGTACACATTCTGAACCTTATAATGTCAGCAGATGCAATGTCTAAAAAGACAGTAACTTCAAAAAAAAAAAAAAAATCCAAAGCAATACCATACCTTTGYGAGGGAGAGGAATAATATTTCTGATATTATTTTACTTTAGGCTTCAAAAAAAATGCAGGGTATAATAAAAAATACGTGAAAGTTAACATATACATCCCYGTAATACTACATGCATTTAATTTAAAAAGATACAAATATTACGTGTATCTTAAAAATCACACTTCTTGACTTTGTGCAAATGTTGTTATACAACATTTCGTTCTGATTGCCATAGATTTTCTGAGTCCAAGGTAAGCAATTTTTTTGTATTAATGCCATTCTGTCTACTTTTGGTGGAACAATACTTCTTTTTGTAATGATCTTTGTGATGACTCAAAAGGATGATTGATGGTGTTTTTTTCCCAAGATACTCTTAATTGAATGTTTGACAGTTTTCCATTTGTCGACACACTTCACATCCACTACTTCTGTGCTTAGTTTCTGTCTTCATTTCACATGTCTTGTCAATCAAAGTTATGGGGAAGAAATAGGTATTTTATCATCTAAGAGAGGCAAAGCTGCAAAGAGTGCATTTCTGCCACTTTTATTCTTACTGAGTAAAAAGCATAATAAAAATGTTCATATTTTAAATATTAGCTTTATATGGTGAGCCTGATTTTTATTCCTTTAAATAAGGAATTTAAAAATTGGATTTCATCAGATCTCTTCCACTCATCTTCAGSAACAACATCTCTATAGACAGTGTTAAGACAAACATGTCTTGACATTTTAATTCTATTAAAATTCTGTTGCACCAAGATGTTGGTTTGCCTTTTGCCGCCCACCCTATTCCACAAAGTGTGTATATCCACCATATTACAATTTAATTATTGCAGGTAGCCAGACTGAATGTACTGTTACAGTACATTCCTTTGTCTGCTTACAACGACCCCATTGCAAAGGGGCAATATAAAAATCTGCTCCCTGTATCTCACAGTGCGGGCAAAGGTTTCTTTCAGGTGCTATACAAACCTCTCCAGCTCTTCTCAAAACAGATTTTACAATCTCTGAAAAATTTCACCATTAAAGTGATAAGAATACTTTGTCTCCCTGCAGTGTTTAATGTCTATCTGAAAATGTGCCCCTCTTTTAAGGAATGTTTACTGTGTTTTGTGGTACAGCACACACACTCTTTAAACTAGCTCTGAATAACTCACCCTGGACCAGGAAGCTGAACTGCACCATTAACAGTACCCATAATAACACATCCAACAAACCAGCTATAGCACTCTTCTGACACCCCAGTCCTGAACTAATATCTCTGCTATGTGGGCCTGCCCTAACAAGAGCTGGCTTGAAGGAGTGTTGCATTGCACCGCGTAAATGCACCTCAGGTCTTGGCTTGGGGTCTGCCGGTAGGTACTCTTGCACGTCTCTTTAGCATTTAGCCAGTGTGCTCAATTTTCTGACCAGAGACAACTCACTGAGAAGGGTTCCAATTGAAAAATTGAATACTAACATATCTCTCCACTCAAAGGTGAATTCCTGCTTCATTCCTCCCTTTTATATCACATTCCGAGGCAGCAACACCCAAAGAAGACTAATGTGTTTGGTTAAACCAAAACCACTGTGTTATTACTCTAGGTCTTCTACTCAGGGTATACTTTATCCCCAGGGCTGAATTAGCATTACAAGCACAGACTGCTATAAAACTATTTGAATTTTCATAACATTATAAAGGTGATTTGGAGCTTGGAGGTTTTTTGCATTTAGTGTTTAGATAAGTAAAAAAAAATTCTAAACATTGAATGATCTTTCAAACTATACCTAAAATATWTCTTAAAAGCAAAAGAACGGATAAAGATCTGCTGTTGTTATTATTCCTGCTGCTGTTAGTCTCTTTTACTATTGTAGTTGTCAGAGACTCGAACTGTAAAGAACAGCCGTTCCTGATATAAAGACCAGAGGGCAAATTCTTCTCTCACTTAACTGATGTAAGCCCCACTGACTTCAAAGGGAGTAACTGAGAACAAAATCGACCTCAGGATTTTAAGTCAAGGTCTAGTCTCCCACATGCATCTAAATTAGGTCATGAAATGGCTCAGCTTCTGCTGTGCTGTCAGTCAGGTATTTTTCAAAAAAGAAACTGTTTATTTTTTTTTTCTGAGAAACATAATTTCTTCTAGAAAAAAAAAAATCTAATTTCCAGACAATTTTTGATGATGATTCATCAGCTGTAAGAAGGTTCCTATCATTAGTAKTTCAATGTCTGTCTTCAAAAATCTTTTTTTTTCACATATCTAATGTCTTTCTGAACTATTTACTTAGACATTATACTGTAGGATATATTCTTCCACCTATGCATCTATATTCTGCTTTGCCATAATGGGATTTAGTGGCATAGAATGAATAAGAAAGCAGGACTCAGTCATGCAGTCTGAAAATGTTGATGCTTGTTATTACACACAGAAACACATTTCTTTGAGTAGCAGTTTGCCTTTCTCAGAACAAAGTCCATATTTTGCAACTGTAGCTGGTTTTATAATCATTCTTCCTACAAACACAGCTATGATACTGCTGTACTGTACATCAGTCCTAGATTAGGACCAGCATGTCTACCTCAACTGCCTTTCTACAACAACAGGATTTTACAGATTACCTAATCTGTGCACAAAATCCTAATTTGACCAAGTATTCTGCAGCTGAACAACCACAACTACACAACATGGTATGGGAACATCAACAGCTTTGGCTGGTACTAACAGGAAAGAGCAGGAAGCGGCAAAGCTCAGCCTCCAAGTCTTCCTCTTCTCCTTGCCTATAAAGCAGTCTACAGATGATCTGCAGAGTAAGCAGTAAAATTTACAAATTTGTTGATTCAGTGTCATCAAAGAGGAAAATTAAAACTGATAGCAGTCCATTATCCAAAACATCTGGAAAATGTAGTTCTAGGTCTCATCTAGAGAATGGATTTGATAGACTGTAAAATCCATGTATTCAAAAATGCAAAGGATGRTGTAGGAAGGCAGAAGAATTATGTTCAGTTATTTATATCTTCTTCTCTGTCTGATTCATAATTTGCAGTACTTAATAGGTAAATGAGGACAAAGTTTTTCTTCTTCCAGAAACAATTTTCCTCACAGATTCCTAAGTTTTAAACTGAAAAAGTGTATTATGAACATATACCCTGAGCTTCTGAAAAATTATAGGTCATATAGTTTCTATCACAAGTGTCTTAATCACTACATCTTTTGTCTGACATACTTTACATAGTTCGATTCGTTTCACTTACCTGTAGATGCCTGTAGAATAGACACATCTGAGCTAATCATTTAATCTTCCCTTAAGATCTTTGGAGAGAAATAGGCACTTTTAAGGTTGACCAGACTTATTTTGGATGAAATAAATTGCATCCTTGAAATGCCTTTACCTACCAAGGGAGTCCAAATGTAGACATCTGCAATACTGACAAGCATCTCTGCTCAGAAGAATGTTATCAGATATTCCTAGGTAAATAATTCAAATGGGAATTAAYCATGCAGTTGGGCAGTTGAATTGTTCTGCATTAGCTTTGGGCTGATGGACATTACTTTACTTCATTCTACTAGTTTATAGATATGTCAGCACCTGCTATTCTTGTTATTTTAGAATCTTTTCTTTAGGCAGTTCATTTTCAGAACAGCACAAGGGTTTAGGGGGTTTGCTGCTGTTTTATTTTTTTGTTTGTTTGTTTTACTCCATATAATATTCTTTTAATCTACTGTTATGTTTCTTTAAAAAAATAGAAATGGAAGAGAAATAAACCTGCAGCAAATCATTTTCTTTTTTTACACTGCTGTAAAAATGGACAAACTCTAGTAAAATCATAGTATCGCGTTAGATTATAAATGAAATCTGAGATGTGTTCCTGGTAAGTAAACTGGTTTCAATTTTTTCTGCTTTTGGAGCTAACGTAAATATTTGTTTTGGAGCAAATACTCCAGCTCTCACACTTAGCTATTACTCTTAAGGAGAGTCAACCTTGTAAAAATAACCAGATGGACAAAAATTTTTTTCTTGTTGTTTCTCTTAACACAYAGGGACTTCACACACAGGGACTGATTTATGACAGAATGATGGTAGCCAATATTCTGTCGGAGTTTCCATCTACAGGGATTTTTATTGCTGTTAAAAACTGGTGGTAACTCTTTCGGTTTACAGCTGTTATATCTCTATTAATTCCTATATGTCAGTTAACATCAGAGTCAGAAGAGAGACACTTTTATTTCACTTCCTTTTATGTAAATTGATTTGGATATTTTTGATTTAGAGTTGTTTAAAGCTATACTACCAGGCATGTCAACACTTTGATGGAAGTGGGAGCTTTAATCTCTGACTCACTAAGGCTCATAGATAATTTCCCGTAGGAAAATACAATGTACCAGTTGATCTCATCTAGCCTAGCCAAACTTCTGAGATAGAGAATAGTATATTTCACATCACTAAAATCCCTCCAGGTAGATTTTTTTAGATGTCCCCAATGTTTGTCTGATGTTTTTACTGGTATAAAATTAATCTTGTCAGAAAATAATCTACTGTTTCAAAAAGCAGCAATATGTTAATTTATAATCATATCTTTAACTCTGCTTTTTAAAACTATGTGCAGCAGAGATATGAAAGAAGACACACAAAAAGTACAGCACTGTAAATTAGAGAAACTCGCAAACACAAAAGAGCTGTTAAAGACAGGAGGGGCAGCATAAGGATTTAAAGACACAGCCAAGATGGTAAATGATTTCTGTGAAAGTATGGCAAAAGATGTCTTGTAGTCATGCAGTATATTTTTAACTCCTTTTCTTAGGAGTTTCTCTCTAGCCCCTGTTAATTCTTTTTTTAAGCTCTTTTGTAACTGGTTGGTAATGCATAAGAATTCATCARATGTTTATTTTTAAAGAATATGTTTTCATATATAAAATAACATCTAAATTTTTGCAAACAAATAGGAAGTGGACTGCTTAACTTTAAAGAGGAATATCAATGATTATATCTTTCTCCTAAAGAACTTAAATTGTTGAGTTCAACCTTTTGTCAGAATTTCACTTTGAAATTGTATATTGCTTTTGATAATTTTGTTTTATTTACATGATGGCTCCAATAACTGTGTTCAGTTGCTGATAATCTTGAAAAAAGTACAAACATTGTATTAAAAAGAGCCTTCCGTCTTTTTTAAATTATTTTTTTCATAAGTTAATCTTAAAAAAAGCAGTCTGAAMAGGAAAATACATGTTCAATAAACCTTAAAAATCTGATACAAACCAGCTAACATTAAAGCTGATCAACAAATGCTTTGAAAGAGATATGAAAAAGCAATGAGCTACAGGTGAGCAGCTTGTCTTCTGCACCTCTATAGAGATCTTTACATAACAATGTTGTTGCCATTGTCTTATCAGTAGGGGAAATATAAGCAACTATGCAGGGAGTAATATGTGCTTTGAGGAGCAAGAAGAGCAAAAAAGAAGGCATCGTTATCTTTGCCCTGATTTTAATCCTATGTTGGACTATTAGGAATAAGAACAATATAAATTGAATGGAAAAAAATAAAAATATGAAAGAAACCTGTATTTATTTATTTAAGAAACGTCCAAACTGTGGGAATGGCATAGGCCTGCTAGCRAATGAAAATGATTATACTGTTAAAAATATGCAGAAAAAGCAACTATATTCAAACATACAACTTATTTCTTCTTCTTCTTCTTCTCTTTTTTCTTTAAAGTAGATAAGCTAGATTAAATACATATATATAACAAGATAAGYAGGAGACCCTTTTCATTAGCAAGTAAAGACTTCATTAAATAATATCTACTACAAGTAAATATTTTTAAATCAGCAACTCCACTCAATCTGTATTCAATAGTCTGTATTTCAAAGAGTTCATAATCTCTGTCTTATTGTTGATAAAGGCAAAGAGTGTAAGAGTGCTGATATTGTGCCAGTAAAGCAAGGGGAATGAACAGTAATTACAGATAACTTAGTCTAGCATCAATCCCCAGTAAAATCAGACAAAAGATGACACAGATTTCAGCTGATTAAAAAGTCAAGGACTGGAATGTAATTAATACCAAATCAGTACAGCTTTATAGAAACTAAGTCTTGTAAAATGTACCCAATTTCATTATTTTATACAATCACAGGTTTGGCTGATACACATTACCGTTGATATATACTGTATATAGCGTTTTATGCAGTTTGGTTTAAAATTCTAAGGGGGGAAAGAGTAGTGTATATTAAATCACTATAATTTGTATTAAATGGATTAAAAACAGATTAGTCTGCAGTGAGAAAATGATGTGATATTACAGACAAATCAGTTCTTCAGGCCACAATGATAGGCTATAACATCTCGGCAAGATTCTTTTAAAAAAGCATAGACCATTTTACAGAACACTCTAAATTTGTAAAATAGAGGTTAATAATACAAGTTTTAAGATAAAAGTAAGGCAAAGCACATAGGAAAAAAATATGCATCATATGTACAGGGTGAGATCATTTCCTGAAGATAAGAAAGTTTCTTTCCAAAAATTACTACACAGCGTTTCACTTGGCATTTCACAACATTTTCACTAGAAAACAGTAATACTACTCATGACAATAAAGAGCATTTTATAYGGACCTGGTTACCTAGCAAAGATCCCAAAGTAGTTGCCAAATGGAATCAATATGAATGGAAGTATTTCTATGAGTGTTCCACAGAGATCAGTATTAAGCCTGAGGTTATTCATTATTTTAATCAATTATCTGRAAGTAAATATGAAATGACTACTGATAAAATTCTTTGGATATCACAACTTTCTGCAGAGTTCAAGACCGATGAGGATAACAAACAGGCACATTTTTAACAGTAAAATTCGCTAGAATTTAGAAAGAAAGAACGGCAGAAAGGATCACCAAACTCTTGGAAAAGGTGTCTCTGCAGGACATCTGCGGGTTGTAATGAAAAGACAACTCATCATGTGTTTTTAACACAATGTTTCTATGCATACCCTACCATGTAAATCTTAGAGACTCCTCTTCATGTCTTGTCTAAAGAAGGTTGAGAAATATTTTGGTCACAATGCAAAACATCCTAGAGAGAATGGAGCTCCTGCACACTCTCAGATTCAGTGGAGAAAGCTACAGAAGGAAGTAATGTCTGCAATTTGAAAATATGCAAATTGAAATAAATAAGACATAATTTTTAAGAAAGAAGTAATCAGCTATTGAAAAAGTACTACTGAAGAAGAGATTCAGTTAATAAAGATCTGCATCAGAAAACAGATACCTTACAAGTAAAACATACTTCAGCAAAAGTAAGTCATGTTACTGTGAGCAATACAGAAATAAACGGATACAATCTGGTTCTTATGAATCTTGTGAAGGAGATAAGGCAAGATGTTCTGCCAATTTTTTATAGCTTTAACTGGCATATATACAAATAGCCCCAGAAGATCTGGTTTGTCTTTTTTTTTTTTTTTTTTTTTTTTTTTTTTTTTTTTTTTTTTTTTTTTTTTTTTTTTTTTTTTTTTTTACCTTTGTATTTGGGAGGGCCACCTGCAGAGGAAGCAAGGCCAGAAGCCCAAGGACCTCAGCCATAAGGACTTCAGATGAATTTTGGAAAAAATATTCTGCAGCCATCTCTGGGGCATGCCATTCCCATTAGTCCACCAAGAAAAAGCCTCTAGAATCCCTTGCCGGTGACAAATATACTCAAAAATACTGTGTGATTATCACTGGCTTTAAATATTACAACACTTAACAATTTCCCTACCACTCTTAATTTTGAATATTGTGCATTGACAGGTCTACGCGAAATTGCATCTTTCAGATGCTTGAGTGCCAGAAACAATCTTCTAAAGGTTCATTACAAAGTTAAATGGTGATGCTAGACAAATCTAGTTTAGCCAGAGAAATTTTGAAAGAAGAAAATTTTTTGTTGTTTTGTTTTTTTTTTCAACTCATAGTACATGACTAGCATTCATTTGTCTTTTTTTTGAACTTGTTAAATAATGTGAAATTAAGGTCCTTATGTTTTTTGGTTTTTTTTTGGGGGGGGGGGATTCTATTTAGGCTTTCTTCAGTAATTGATTAGTTAAGCTTTTTAGCTGATTTCATCTAATTGAAGAAAATGATTATGAAAAAAAGCAGAACCACATGTACTAACCTCCCAAGTGGCCATATAATTGTTTTATCCTTGTCTTCATCCCGTTCTTTCACTGTTCTTTTGCTGTCATGTTCTACAAGTAAAACAAAAGTGCGGAAATTAGATTATGTGGTCATTTAAGGCCATACTGTGGCTTTGTATCAGGTTCATATTTTATGGGACTAACCCTCCAAAATTTTTGACACCTAAGAAAAGGATCTAATAAATGCAAGAGAGACATCACTGAATGTATAACTTTTAGAGACAGTGATGATAGAATGTTTCATATGTAGGAAAATAAATTTTGTTAAGACTTTACATCAATGTTTAAAAATAATTAGAAGAGCGCTTCTTTTTTATTATATTGAACTAACAATTTGAACCTGCATAAAACGATTATATATTGTAAATGTAGCACTTATTTACAATATTTTTAAATTATAAAATATATCCTTTCTATTCCTTTCAAATTGAGATTCTAGATAGAAAGAATTCACTTTGTGACTACTATACATTTAGTTGATTCCATGGCTCATGATGATCTCATTTCTCTCTCTCCTGCTTCATTCATATGTATGCACGTATGTCTCAGAATGCTGATAGCACACATCTGCTCTTACTAAATTTGAAAGGATATTTTAAAATAATAAATTTTGAGTCCTGCTCCTCAGCTGAKCTTTCAGGATACTTTCAGCTCATATTTTTCTAGAGATCATCTGCAGCTATCTACTCACAGTACATACACTGAGATTGTTTGGGAAAGGTTAAGATTTGGATGAAGACTGGTTACCTGAGATCCTGAAATACTYTGAGATGGCTGGGAGAAGCACTTTGAAAGGAGACAAATAACTGACAGAAGCAAAGCTGGTTGTCCACAGTTTGTATTAAGGAGCTTGAAATCTACAGGTCTTCCAGATGACTTAAGATGTATCCACAGGATCATATAAATGTTACAGACAGAATTACTGGGTTTTTTTATGGACCGTTTAAAATCTGGGCTCATTTCTTTTAGATGGCCACCCTGCAATTTCTTCTGTGCCTTTGTCATTTTAAGATTTAAGTTATATTGGTACAGTAAAAAAAGTGCTACCTCTTTCTGCTACTAGATGAAGTGCATCATTTGCTAAATAGTGTTTTTCTTTATGAGCATATTATGTTGTGCACTACAATCTGTACTGGCTGTTGTTGGTGTTGTCAGGTGGGTATTACGATTTGGGTTCAGATCTATAATGGCTGGACATTCACACGTATAAGAGACTTACCAGTCCTTCACCCTCTGCTGTGTCTCTATAACTCCGAGAGGAGATAAAGCTGACCTGAACTTTAGTATGTACAAGAGAACTAGTTGGCATCATCTTATTAATGCTTCACTATCTTTGGTACCATTTCCTGTCTTGGCTCATAACATCTGGTCTTTGTTATTCTTCTCAGGGTATACCATCCAATCAATCATTTTTTCCTGTGTTCACAAAAACATAGCAGTTAGTTAAGGCTTAAAAGCAATACTCTACAGACAATATGGGAAGTTTTTTTTTTTTTTTAATTTTTGGTATTTCATTGCTGTTAGGGTCCTTGATGTGATTGAGGCAAGCTGAAATGTATTGATTTGCTTTTAATAATTTGACTGTACCCAGAATGCTAGATGTATGCTTCTCATTTCAAAGTTAAACAAATAAACCAGACAAACAAATAGGTGGATAAGGAAATCAGCACAGAGACATTTTCAATGGACTGTGAAAAATAGTAAACTACCATTTAACGTTTATAGAACAATCTGTTCTTTTATTTCTGGCTTCATAATGACTAATGGCTTAATTCAATCATTTTAACTGCTCCAATAATTTCTCTGATTTTATTGAAAATTCAACATTAACATACCATATCTGTAATAAGTTTACAGTTTTATTTAAGGTCTTTTCTTTACCATATCTGATATATTGTCTAAAATGAGTAGAAATGGATTGCCCTTTTTCAGGGCTGTTTTTTTTTTTTTTTTTTTTTTTTTTTTTTTTTTTTTTTTTTTTTCATAAAGCATTTTACAGAAACAAAGTAAGTATTTCTTTACTGCAGAGCTTAGTTTGATTATTTAAATCATCAGCTGTGAAATAAGTGTTTTTTATTAATCTACTATCTTGATTAACTTTTCTTTGGAGGAGCACTAAAGCTCCACTTAAAGCAACTAATTTAAATTAGAAATCAAAATACATTTCTGTAATTAAAGTGAGGGAAAAAAAGAAAAAGCTTGCAGATACCTTCAGTCCACTTTTAACTTGGATTAAACGTATAAGGATGGAAGACACTGTTTGGGGAATAATCTGCAACTCAAGCACAGAATAATTATATTCTCAGAATTATGAAACTTTTCCATTATGGTGGTATTCTGATTCTTTAGGCAGAACTCCATTAATTACTAATTAATATTGTAAATATTCTTAATAAAAGAAAGGTTTAAAAACATCTTATATTTTAGAAATTAAATATATGTTTGAGATTAGCAATTTAATGCAGTATTTCTTAAATATTGTGATCTGTAATCAGATAAAACTCTGCCATCATTATCAAATAGAACTTTGCTCAGGTAAAGCTATCATCATTTTAATCCTTTAGGCTGAATGGACTTTTCGTATCTGGAGAGTGCTCAGCCTCAAAGAGAATTTTAATGTGAAAGTTCATTAGATTCTATAGTGTGATTTTACAATATATAGAAAAACACCAGGAGAGGTGTGAACACCTCGAATGACTTGTCTGCAGGTCATCAGATATCCACTAAGGATGAGAATTTTCATTCTCTTCTTGTCACACATCATACAGATAGACTCTAAGCTCACAATTACATTAGGCGGCTGCCCACTTTCAGGAGCTTCTCAATAATAAGACATGCTAAAGAACTACAATCTTTAATGAATATACGTAATCAGGAAACTTTCATTTTGTCAAAGAATGACAGGCAGAAATATTTTTCTTTGTGATTGAGGCCACAGAAAAAACTTAATCATTATGTGCCATTAAGTAATTACAATGAGAGACTAAAATTGCTAATGATAGGAGGTAAAGTCTGGCTAAGAGCACAGCTATCAGGGGCAGTGAACAGACACAGCAGTTTGCACAGCCATATCCGGACTCTGCTTAGAACTTTTGGAGATCTTATTGAAAGTCGAGGGAGCTTTCTGGTGAACCCTGAGGAACTAGAGAGTGATTTCTGCTAACAGGAGAGGGAGCTGGCAAGGACAACTGCAGGAAGCCTTAACTTCTCCTAGAGAAGCTCTAGCTACGTGTAGCTGCCACTGAGGAGCTCTCGTGGTCGCCTCTGATGAGAGGGAGTTGGGAGCTTTGATCCAGGTGGCCCTTGATTAAGATGGGTCAAACACCCTAGGGAGAGGCCTATATAAGAGCCAGGCCTRGCGCATAGCAAACAGATGCAGTGGTTTGTGCAGAGGGTGCAAGAAGGTACTTTTATTTTCAATCCTAGGAGTATGCACTTCCTCATGACACGCTGCAGAGCACATTCCTCAGCAGCTGTTGGAGTTGCTGTATCAGCTGTGTCAAAGCCTTTGACCCAGACAGACCCTCTGACAGCAGATACAGCTCTACAGCTCTCAGGYTTCAGGGAGTGCTTGGGGCCTCTCCCTGAGGCCTGGGCTGACAGTCAGCTCTCCGGCAGAAGGTGTGCTGTTGTTGACAAGTTGTGTCGTCAGGTAAAGGAGTGACAGGATAAAGTCAGTAGGCTGCATACCATTTGTGAAAAGGAGCAGGAGATAGACAGGGTAGGTATTCTYCTAGACCATACAGCTCCAGGAATCCCAACCCCCCATAGCAGAGGAGTTGCTGGAGGGCTCTGTGCCATGTGAAACAGTATACCATAACACTGTAGAAGGCAGCTGGAAACTGTTCACTTCTTGTGGGAGGAGAAAKGCCCTTAYTCCTCCTGAAGACTTGTAATTGAGGAACAGGTTTAATGCCCTCCAGGCTGAGGAGAAGCTGGGCATGGCTTCAAGGGAAGCAGCTGTGTTGACAGATCCTATACCCTGTGTGAACACCTGCAAGAAGCAGAGAGTGATTGCTGTGAGTGATTCCTTGCAGCAATGGAAAGAGGCACATATCTGCCAACTTGACCTTTTGTCCAGAGAGGTTTGCTGCCTGCCAGGGGCTTGAGTATGAGATGTCATGGAAAGACTGCCAAGGATTGTCCATGTGTTGGACTATTACCCTCTGCTGTTTTTTCACATGGGCGCTGATGATAATACCAAGGGCAAATTGGAAGCAATCGAAAAGGATTTCAGTGCTCTGGAGATGATGCTCAAGGGTCTGGGAACCCAGGTGTTTTTCTCCYGAAGCCTACCAGTGAAAGGGAAAGGTAGGAGAAGGAGTATATGAATTTTCCAATTTGACAACTGTCTGTGTTGCTGGTGTTGGCGACAGGGTTTTCGTTTCTACAATCAGGGGACCCTGCTTGAAGATTGGCAACTGATGAGGAGAGATGGGATCCACCTYCCTAAGCGGGGGACACGTGTCTTTCCCAACAGGTCGGCCAGCTGGTAAAGAGGGCTTTAAACTAGGAAGAATGGGGTAGGGGTGAGTTAYAGAGACTGGGTAGTCAGTAACACATGGCTAAAGTCAGGATGCCTCCAGCAGGTGCATGCAGTCGGAAGTGCATACGAGACATGGCTGTGGGGGATCCCCYTGCACCCCTCCTGGGAAACCTGCATGCACAACTACCACTCTGCAATGCCTGTACACTAATGCACGCAGCATRGGGAACAAACAGGAGGAGCTGGAGAACTGCGTGCAATCACAGGGCCAGGATCTCATTGCAATCACAGAGACATGGTGGAATAGCTCACATGACTGGAATGCTGCCACAGATGGATATGTGCTTTTTAGGAGAGACAGGCCAGGAGGGCGAGGTGGTGGAGTTGCTCTTTATGTGAGASCAACTGGAATGCATCGAGCTCTGCCTAGAGGTGACTGTAGAGCCAGTCAAGACCTTATGGGGAAGGATTGAAGGGCAGGCTAACATGGGTGACACTGTTGTCAGTGTTTACTACAGGCCACCTGATCAAGAAGAGGAAGTCTAGGAGGCCTTCTACAGACAGCTGGAAGTAACCTCAAGATCTAGTTCTTGTGYGGGACTTCAGCCACCCTGACATCTACTAGAAAGACGACAGAGCAAGGCGCAAACAGTCCAGGAGGGTTCTGCAGAGCACTGGTGATAATTTTCTGACACGGCTTGTGGAGGAAACAATGAGGAGAAGTGGCCTGTTGGGCCTTGTGTTAACAAACAAAGGACTGGTTGAAGATGTGAATGTTAGGGGCAGCTTTGGCTGCAGTGACCGTGAGATGGTGGAGTTCGGGATCCTGTGAGGAGGAAGCAAGGCAATATATAGGATTGCAACCCTGGACTTCAGGAGAATGGATTTTGCGCTGTTCAGAGACCTACTTGGAGGAATCTCATGGGTTAAGGCYCTAGAAGGAAGAGGGATCCAAGAGAGCTGGTTAATATTCAAGCATCACTTCCTTCGAGCTCAAGAGCAGYGCATCCCAAGGAGAAAGAAGTCCAGTAAAGGGGGCAAGAGACCTGCATGGATGAGCAAGGAGCTTCTGGCAAAACTCAGACAGAAGTACACAGAATGTGGAAGAGCAGCCAGACCACTTGGGAGGAATATAGGAATGTTGTCAGATTATGCAGCGATGTKACAAGGAAGGCTAAAGCCCAAATCTGGCAAGAAATGTCAAGGACAACAAGAAAGGCTTCTTCAAATACATCAGTAGCAAAAGGAAGACTAGGGAAAATGTGGGCCCATTGCTGAATGGGGTAGGGACCCTGGTGGCAAAGGATATAGAGAAGGCAGAGTTGCTGAATGCCTTCTTTGCTTCAGTCTTTACTGCTAAGGGCAGTCCTCAGGAATCCCAGAGCCTGGAGATAAGAGAATCTCCAAAGTCTGGAGAAAGGAAGACTTTCCCTTGGTCAAGGAGGATCGAATTAGAGATCATTTAGGCAAACTTGACATCCACAAATCCATGGGTCCCAATGGGATGCACCCACGAGTGCTGAGGGCATTGACGGATGTTATTGCTGGACAATTCTCCATCATCTTGGAAAACTCATGGAGAGMAAGAGAGRCGCCTGAGGACTGGAAGAAAAYCAATGTCACTCCAGTCTTCAAAATGGGCAAAATGGAGGACTGAGAAAATTACAGGCCACTCAGCCTCACTTTCATCSTTGGAAAGGTGATGGAACAGCTCATCCTGGAGGCCATCTCTAAGCATGTGGAGGAATAGAAGGTCATCAGGAGTAGTTAGCATGGATTTACCAAGGGGAAATAGTGTTTAGCCAATCTGATAGCTTTCTATGATGGAATGGCTGGCTGGGTAGATGAAGGGAGAGCAGTCGATGTTGTCTACATCGTCTCTCCAGGAAAGACTGTCTACAACCTGTCTCTCCAGGAAAGCTTTTGACACTGTCTCCCATAACATCCTCCTAGATAAGCTCAGGAAGTGTGGTTTAGATGAGTGGACAGTGAGGTGGATTGAGAACAGGCTGATGGCAGAGCTCAGAGGGTTGCAATCAGTGGCGCAATCTAGGTGCAGGCCTGTAGYTAGCGGTGTTCCCCAGTGCTCAGTACTGGGTCCCATCTTGTTCAACTTATTCCTCAGTGACATGGTTGAAGGGGCAGAGTGCCTCCCCAACCCAGCAAGTTTGCTGATGATACAAAGCTGGGAGGAGTGGCTGATACAGCTGAGGACTGTGCTGCCATTCAGAGAGACCTGGACAGGCTGGAGAGTTGGGTGGAGAAGAACCCGCTGAGGTTCAACAATGGCAAATGCAGGGACCGGTACTTGGGGAGGAATAACTAAAGTACCAGTACAAGTTGGGGGCTGACCTGTTGGAAAGCAGCTCTGTGGAGAAGGACTTGAGAGTTTTGGTGGACAAGTTGACCATGAGCCAGTAATGTGCCTYTGTGGCCAGGAAGGCCAATGGTCTCCTGGGATGCATTAGGAAGGGTGTTGCCAGCAGGTCAAGGGAGGTGATCCTGCCACTCTATTCAGCCCTGGTGAGGCCACATCTGGAGTACTGTGTCCAATTCTGGGCTCCTCAGATATTCAAAACCCACCTGRATCCAATCCTGTCTAATGTGCTCTAGGTGACCCTGCTTGAGTACGGGGTTGGACTGGATGATCTCCAGAGGTCCCTTCCAACCTCAACCAATCTGTGATTCTGTGAAGAGTTTATTTAAGATGCTTAAGGCAATGGCTTATATTTTTCAGGGAACGGCACAAAAATGTAAAGATGGCTGATAAATTGTAAAATATATTGACATTTCTAAAAAGTCACTAGTGAAATTATGGCTCTAATGGAGTTGATGGGAGTTATTTTAAATATTTGTATTGTTGATCCTTTTGTTTGCTAAGGGTTTTTACTTCCAGCCAAAAAAAAAAAGAAAAAAAAAATCTAAAAATGGCATTTTTAGTTAATTTCATCCTAAGATGAGATGCTGCTCATGTTGGCCTCTTTCAGAGGAATTTAGGTAAGAACCAACAACTGAACTCAGAGTTGAAAGCTAACTGTATCCTTAGGAATGGAGGTGCACCCTTCACAGTACATATATTGCTCAAAAATCATGCTGAGGAGGTATTAGCTCTGTCTGCTGCTTGAGAACTGTCTGCATAAATTTAGTCATGTCTTGGGAGAACGACCAACATATACAGCCCTCCCTCCATCGTTTATGCACTCTGCATTCCTTACTCATAGCATTCCTTAGTCAAAAAAATCAATATGCATTTCACATTTTTAGTTTCTGTCTCCTATTCACATAAATTTTCTCCAGGGCCTCATACTATATATTCCTCCATCATTTTATTGAACTTATACTACTGTTTATTACTGGTTTTCTATTACAGCACATATAAAATGCAAAGCAAGTTATTGGGCATACATAAAGAGCAGAAATACTGAGTTGTTGTTTTTTTTCACCTCAGAAACAGAAATGGATGATGAAAAATCTGATCTAGAAACCCTCATGAGACAGCGAATAGTCAGCAACTACCATTAGGGATCGATACTGGATATTGATTGTCCTCCTAGACTCCTCTTAGTGAAACCAGTGAGAGAAATTCTTTAAGGACTTTTGGCAGCTGAAGTTTGGCACTGCTACCACATGGAACCCAAGGCCCCAACATAAGCATGTATCTCCTATCATGTCTGGGGACAGATAGGGATTCCCACTGAAGTAATAAAAATCCCTGTATACTGAATACAAATTGTCCATATCACAAAGTACACTCAGCACAGAGCAATATCTGCAATTGCACTCTGGAGTTTAGGCACCTAAATGATTATTTAGGATTTAGGGGCTGAGTACAAAAATCTTTTTAAAATGAAGCAAATCTGACTTTTAACAAGGGGAAAGCAGTCTGTCATACAACTCCTTTTATAAGTGTCTGGCAGCTATATTCAAGCAACAAAGTGGAGATTTAATGCTAATTTCTTTCTGACAGCCATTTCATACTCCATATTGCCCAATTCAAAACTCACGTAAGAAGCTCAAAGTTGGAATTCTCTTTACGTCTTATAGATAACCAAACTCTCCCTGGAAATGCTTTTTGGCTGTGAATGCTGTAAAGAGGAGGCCGTTATGTAGGAGGTAAACATTGCCTATGGTAATCATTTTAAACAAGGTGAGCACAGTTGCCTTTTATGAAGGATGTAGCAAATTCGTTGTGCTAAATAGTCTCTGAAAATAGTTATCATGATGGGTTTCTAAGGTCTTTAACTGAGAAGTGTTTTGCTTTTTAATTCCCAGATGCAGTCTGTATTTTTTTATGATATTGTAACATTCATTATCAAGTCCCAGGAGCAGAACCTAGGTCTCCTCCCTGATAGCTTGTCCACACAGCCTTTTCTTCTCTTTGCCATTCCTATACTTTGACTCTTAGAAATAGGAAATAGATTTAAATCCTGTCAAATGTAAGAGGAAATCAAGCATGGGTCATCTATTTCTTGGCCAGCTGCAGTAAGTATGAGACTATTACTACACCGGGTGAATTAAAAAAAAAAAAGAAAAAAAAAGAAAAAAGAATTTCCTTTCTGGCAGAGCACACTTCTCTTCCATAGTAACCTCTGTT
This sequence comes from Rhea americana, assembly GCF_003343005.1. Lineage (NCBI taxonomy): Eukaryota > Metazoa > Chordata > Aves > Rheiformes > Rheidae > Rhea > Rhea americana. The sequence goes on from NW_028186138.1 coordinate 353,567, forward strand.
TCCAAATGATTATGCCTGAAGAGCGTTCTAGTTAACTCGGATTATCATGTTCAGAAACAGGAGACTCTCTGGATTGCAGCTAATTTCTTTCACAGGTTGAAGATGTTTAAAGCCCATCAGTTGTCATCAAGAGGCTAAGGAAAGCTTAGGCATGAGGTGTCTATCTGTTTATATTAATTTGGGATGTCTTTGTCATTTAAAAGTCCAAAATGAGGAAACAAGAAAATGATTAGATTTGAGTAACACTAGGACTTCTTCTTCTTCTTAGATCTGAACACATAACTCCTACCTAACTGTTTGGGGCCCTTGTTTCAATGTGGTGTGTCAGGGCTTGATCCTATCATCATTCCTATCTATTTAATGATTCCTCCAGATGATACTGGGCCATGACTTAGACTCTTAATAAGGGTTATAAATCATTATCCATGGCTTTGGTAAAGCCCTGAGAATTATTACTTCAATTATGGTGTGATTCAACAAAAAATTACTAAAAATTGCAAAAGGTTGTTACATTTGTATGTTCATCAGTAGTATTTATCTTAATATACTGCTTTCATTGTCTTTAGGATCCTACTGTATATAATCTCTTGAGATCAAACTGCAAATGTCTCATATGAATGCTTTATACAGTATCACCTACCAAGGAAGCTTTTAGATGTTTTTGTTAGTTTGCTTTAAAGTTTAACCATAGATCAGGCATATTATATTGAAGAAATGTTCTGTAGTGTTTTGAAGAGTGAAGGAAAGCAACAAAGATTTTGGATCATTACCCTGCAGAACACTCTTGAGACTGCTTAAGTGGATGATCTGCAAGTGGTAGGACTTCCACAAGTCTCCAGAAATACCTGTGCGTCGCTCAGAAAGAAGGCCTTAGAAAGTAACATGATAGGTTTGCTGTCTGGTTAAGAAAACTCTGTAAATTTAATCCTTCACACTGGCATGCTCAGACCTTTGACTTGTGTGCATTATATTTGTTAGGTTTATGAAAGTTCTTGATAAAATTCAAAACACTTTAATCACCCACTCCCATTTGAAGTGTGTTGAACTGCACCCTCTAGATGGTAATCTTCCAGAAATGGTGTCAGAAGGATTTTTTATTTATGTAGAAAGGTGCAAAGGTAAAGCTGAATGCACTATTAGACAAAGAAGTATAGAAAATTTTTAGGAAATGTAGAACAACAAACATTGGAGAATCTTGAAATGCAAATAATCCTCCTAGTCTGGCAGATTTGTATCTGACAATAAGATGCTTTGCTGAAGATCCTAGCTCATGAGGAGTTTAAGATAACATTCATATGTATGCGTGCTATTGCTTGAAATATAGCATGAGCTAAAAGGTAGGGAGGAGTATGCAAAGATTAAAGCTGTCTCTGAGGATGACTAAGAAATTCCCTGTTTCGCTTGTTATATCCTAATTCTGCTCTACCTTTTTTTTTCATTTTTCATTCTTTTCTTGTCTTTGTCATTTAAAGTAGACTTGATAGGATACCCTTTCTCAAATTATTTCATTTTAAAAGTCTCAGCTTCAACAAACTTTTTTACCAAACTAAAGCTGTCTGACACATTATTCAGTATCTGACAGCTTTACCTGTCAGAACTAGCACAAAATGATTTGCAAGCTCCTTAGCTTTTATCCTGCATATCTACAAAACCTTTATTCTGTAGCAATGATAGGGAATTTATCTTGCATAATTAAGCAATACAAGTTTTACACTGATATGAATAAAAACAGATCAATCCTTCTGTGCCTAGATTCTAGCATTAGGCCTTTCCAAAACACTAACCACTAGTGTATACTATTATGGAATAAACAATACTTCTTACAACTTTTCTGGGCAACTTGGTCCACTACTTGGTTGTCTTCATGTGGAAAAATGATTTCTTTATATCAAGTATGGCTGGCTAATGCTCATCTTGCCATCCACTGAGAACTCTGTGTCTCAGTTGCTGTAGCTTCTCCCCCACCTGTATCATTGCAAAGGTGTTTTGCTTTCTAGGCACAGGACTTGTCCTTATTCAATTTCAGGAGGTTCCTGTTAGACCATCTCTTCAGCCTGTCTAGGTCCTTCTGGATGGCAGCCCTACCATTAAGTGCCTTGACTTTTCCCCCAGATTTGGTATCATCTGCATACTTGATGAGAGCATACTCTGTTGCCTCCTTGAGGCCATTGAGGAAGATGTTATACAGTACAGGTTCCAAGATGGACCCCTGTAGCACTCCACTTATTACCAGCCTCCAGGTTGAGTTTGACTCATTAACCACAACCTTCTGAGCCCAACCATTCAACCTACTTTTCACCCATCTTGTAGTGCACTCTTCCAGATTGCGACTCAGGTACAAAAATATTGTGGATAATGGAGAAAGCCTTGCTAAAGTTGAAGTGATATCCACTGTTCATCCTTTCGCCACAAAGCCATTTTTTTCACAGCAGGTAATCAGGTTTGTCAGGCATCCAGTTTCACAGTCACCTTCTTCTCCCTCATTTGTCAAGCAGTGCGTGCCAAGAGGACTCACATCATCTTTTTCTCAGGGCCTGAAACAAGGCCGACCAACCAGTTGTTCCCTGCATCTTACCTGTAGCCTTTTTCAAAAGTATTCACAACATTTGCCTTTCTCCAGTAGTCAAAAACCTCTCCTGATCTCTATGACTGTTTTTTTTTTTTTTTTTAACAAAATGAGACAAAAACTCCCTGCAAATATATATTTATTTATGTAAGATTTCATTCTGATTCAGTTTGGAATTAATTGATCACCAGTAGATTGCAGATCTATATATCTACATGAAACTCAACTCGAAATTCTTGCTGTGTCTAATATGAACTTGCAGCTGCATTTTCACCGTTAGAAACTACTGTAGAAAGGCCTTATCTCTCTTTCTTACCACATGTGATGGTATTTGTTTGGTATTTGTTCTTACTTTATATATTACCTTCCTTTAGAAAAATAAGTGGGTCAAATGTTCCTCTCTGAAAGAAATAGGAGGTTATTCTTGCCTTGAAGAGCATGCACAGTTTCCAGACGCTGTAGTGCAGAGCAACAAAGGAGAGTCATAGCAGAAAACATGGTGCCTAAGGGACTACTGAGAGCATCCAGCAGCATAGCCAGGACTCAAATGCATCAGAAATTAATTTTTCCAAGCATGAGAGAGGATTTAAAGTGGACTGAAGGCTGTCTGAAAGTGTGATAAATTTAAACTTATGGTTTAGGCTCTGGCAAGACTCACTGGAGAAAGAGACATCTCTAGAAGACCATTTTATCTATTTTAAACACGCATTATAAGATGTGATGAATTACCTTCTGAATGTCTTTCCCCACCACCTCTCCATAGAAATAATCTAACCAATTGCCAAGACCATGTGTCATGCATTTATACAGTACAGGCAAGTGAAGTAAGTCCCATACTCAGTGACTTTTCTCATTCTTGTAGAGTGTCCAGCAAAAGTACAGTACAGTAGAGTATGTAGCTGTACAACATTCATTAATACTATGAAGTAACAACAAGGAGGTGTGAAAGTCACTGACATAGCTTTAATTTTCTGATCAATAGCTCCAAAGCAGTGACATATAATCAAATAGTTTCAGATGTTTTGCTGTGATTTATATGCTTAATTAATGGCTTATAAGAATTCGTTAATAAGTTAAATAGTTATCATTTTTTCAAAAAATTCAAAAACAGTTGGGTGAATTCAAAACAACACCAAATTTGTAGTYGGTATGCCAACCAGTTTTCTGCAGTTCTTGAAAGCAGGCAAAAGCTAGCTACCATACTTCGAAAATAAATGCCCTTTTTCACTTTTAATTAAACAAATCACAAAGTTTAGTGCATGAGTCATATTTCCCACCAAAGTAAAACTCAAAACTAGCCATGAAGTATCCTCCTTCCCCTCAATGGGTTTGTTACACTAATTATTAGAGAGATTGTTATTTAGACATATGCAGTGTATTTTATCAAAGAGTTACTTCCCTTAGGATATTTATCAGCAAATCCCTACTTTTACATATCTTCTGCAGTGGTTTGCTTAACAGAAATCACAATATGTATCATTTCTTGAAATCTTTAGTAAGGCACACCAGAAAACCTGAAGTTTTCCATTGAAGCAGAGGGTGATGCTCTTTTTATCTGAATGGTGATTTACTGTTTTATTTATTTTTATTTTTTTTACTGTTATGAGAAAATAGCTTAGTGATATCAGGTTTACTCCATGAGAGAGGCATTCCAAAGAGTGAAGAAAGTGTGGCTTCTTGCCCGCTTGGAGGACTTTCCATTTAATGCCACATAGAGATAGTGTTTACCCCTTTCTATTCATTATCTCTTCCCCTTCGTGCACTTTGGATCATTCTCATCTCTGTTATTAGCTATGATATGAACATTTGGATAAAGGCCATAAGCCTGAAAAAGTCTCAACAGTATCTCATATTTGGATTATGAGAAGCAGAATAATGCTTTATTTGAGTTCATTATTATCAGTAATATAGCAAAAGTAACAATAAAATATGGATCTGTAATTTTTTCTAAATATCTGTTTCTACAATAATGGTAGCCTGGATCTTGGCCTTCAAATGATAGAGTTTATGAATATTCACAATGGGCCCAAAGGAGAAGCAAGAAGGAAGAAGATATAGTCTTGATTTGCTAAATGGTGTAAGTGGCTACATAGTAAAACATGAAAGGTAAGAAGGAACTAGAAGAATTTGAAGTCCTTCTCCATAACCAGACCAAGGATTCAATTCTTACAAGTTTGGTTATGTCATATTCTCAGCACTTGGCAGAAACGTTACTAGAAAAGCAAGTACATATGTTCAAAATGGACAAGCAAATGAAACAAGGAAAACAGTGTTTTCTTGCTTATTATGGACAATTCTGAGGTTGAAAATACGGAAAGAGGTAGGACTCTGAAATGTTTTTCAGTGGTGCTTAAAAGTATAACAGTATGGTCTCCATCTAGCAACAGAGTCTGCTGTAGGTTTATGCTAAACACAGAAAATCAGAAGTGAGGCTTTTTATACAGAATTGGGAGAGTCATCCTCTCAGCTTGCCTGATATCCAACTGGAAAAAAAGATATGTCCAACAAGTGCTTGGAGTGAGCTCATGGTAGAGAGCACAATCAGAGGGGAAGACTTTCCAGATTTCTCTTCCCCTTTCAAATTGAGGAATTGCTGAATATTAAGATGGAAGGAAGCACGAGGCAGCAGGATTTGTTTACTTATGTATTTATTTTTAGGATAGAAATACAAAGCAAAAACAATGAATTTCAGGAGAGCAGACTTGAGTAAACTCAGAGAATTGGTGAGCTGGATATCCTGAGAGGCTAGTCTGAGTGGAAAAGATATTTCAAAAACCTGGCAGTTCTTTAAAGAAATACATAAAAGGCTCAAGTACAAACTACCCCCCTGCAGAGGAGAGACAGAAAATATTGTAAGGAACATACTTGTCTAAATGAAGAACACTTCAAGGATTTCAGAGAAGGAAAAAAAAAAANAAAAAAAAAAAAAAAAAAAAAGGAAGTGGGAACTAGGCCAGGCTAATAAGCATGAACATGAAAGTATAGCATAAGCATATAGGGACAAAATGAAAAACCACAGGGGCAAAAAAATGAGCTGCAATTAGCAAAGGGCAATAAGAATTTCAAGCACATTAATGATAAGAGAAGAACCAAAGGAAAGGGCTGGCCTGCTGTTCAGCAGAGTGATAAAACTAACCATACCTAATGCCAGGAAGACTAATATCTTTATTACTGGTTTTTGCATAAGTTTTCAAAACATAACCCTACTGCAATTAGGAGCTATAACGACTACTACTGGCAACTATAAGAAAACAAGGACATGAATGACAAGTGATGTGGATTTGTCATGGATGGATTGTGTCAATGAAAGTATAATTTCCCTCTGGTAGAGAGCATCAGGCATTGTGAATTGAGAATAAGAAGTAGATTATATATATCCTGACCTTAGCAAGATTTTGACAGACATTCTCACAAGTAGACCTGAGAGTCATAATCTACATGAAAATATTACAGAAAAGAGGCAAAATTAATGTTTCGTTGTCAGAATGAAGACTGTATCAAACAGGGATTTCCAGGGGTATGTCCTAGATTTAAAATTATTCAATATTTTCATATGCTTCTTCAATGTGCTATTCAGTGGAGACAAATAAAAGATACTAAAATTATGCAAGGATACACTGCTACACAGAAAAAAATAAATCACTTTTCTACTGAAAGGAGGATGAAGCCACAGGTTGAATACAGAATGACAATGTCATGGTGTTGTGAAAGGAAAAAATATCATGTCTGCACAGAGAAACAGGAATATAACGCATAAAACACATGAAGTTGCCTACTCCTTAGCTATGCACTGATAACACCTCAGCTAAAGAGGTGCATGGTTTCAGGCATTATATTTCAAGAAAAAATGGGACACAACACAATTGTCGTCAGGCACAAAACAAGATTCAGTGCATAAGGGAAAAATCTTTTATCTATGTCTGTACTGAACAGCAGAAAGAATAACGCAATAAGGAAGTCTGAGATCAGTTATGTTGGAAAGAATTTCTGATGTAAAAAAATGAAGCTGAAATAAGTTGGCTGCAGAGAATAATCTTCATCACTAGAGCTCTTATAAGAATAGGTTACTGTGCATATGCAAAGACAGACAAAGATACATATATACTCCATCCTAGAAGGAAGAGTAAAGACAGCTTACAGTATTTTTTCAGACATAATTGTGTAGTTATGTCAATGGAAGTTTTGCCTTTAGGCTCAAATTAAGAACCCTAGGGAAATTCATTTTAAGGATTTGCTGGCTAGAAATTGAATGAAAACATTGCAACTATCTTGAAGTCATAAAAAAAAAATCATTATTCATTTCTTTTTTTGCCAAGAACTGCCTAACATTCCCTTTCTTTCTTTCTTTGGATACCTATGACCTTCATTCAGAAATAAAATCTTTCAGCTGTTACGATGTGGAAGTTTGACAAAATCCTTAATATTTGGATTTCAAAGCCCGAAAGTACATTTCTAGATGTACTTTTTATGAAACTGGTAATTAAGTATTTATAATTATATTTCTGATTTTTCACAAAAGACATATTCCTCTCCTAAGCCCTTCATGCATATATGTGATTATTCACATTATGAATTAAAATATTGTTTATTAAAAAAACTTTAATGAACTGCATTTATAAAGAAATRTGAATAAATATGAATAAATGAAAAATAATTAAATAAAAATATGCATGCTAAGTGACTGGAAAGGACAGATTAATCAAGACAGTGTTAAACAAGCCAAAATAACTTTTGAACTAATATTTGGCTTCTCAATTATGTTGTGAAACAGAAAAATATGTAAAGAGATGAATAGAAAGAAATAAAGATATACTGGCAAAAGCCAAACTGCAAATGAAGTARTCATTGAGGATAAACTCAGAAAACTAACATCAAACACTTCAGTTTAAATCCTGAAATCCTATAATAATAGATTGTCAAATATAGCAATAAATGTGTTGTTGACATTTATAGAGAATAAATGATACATACTGTGCTCAATGGCATTTTAACCTCTTTGACTGTCTTTACAAAACATTGAAATCAGGCAATATTTGTTCTAAAAATCTAATAGAAAGAGAAGATATTATGAATATTCATCGAAGTGCACTCTATTAGTGAATATGTTCAAAACAAAAGTGTTATTTTTTGCTATTTTAAATGTCCTATAAGCTTGAAAAACTTCCAACTATAGAATAAAAACAATGTCTTGTGTCTCAGCATTATTAAGGAATTTGGAATGCAGAATGCAAACTGTTTTTTTCAAATTGTTCACACATACTCTATATGCTGAAAGAAATTTTATTTCAGTAATTATCCAAGCTGTCTCTTGTCAATTATTCAAGCTATTAGAGAGCTGAAATCATTCATGAAAACAACTGGACTTGAATATCCAGCCATTTTGTAAATATAGTGGTGTAAGGATTTAGCATTATCCTTTTGCTTTATGTTACCTTTTTCCAGAGGTTGCTGCCCACCACAGCAGAAGACAGGGAACATGAGAACCTTTCTTGGCATCAGTCACAGGTGAATATGGTTTGAATCACTATAGCTAATCTAAATACTGTCAAAAACTGACTCCACCAATATAAGTGAAGAAAGGCTTAATAAATGCTAAAAGTGATTAGTAAATACATGTGTGTAATTTTTTGGTGATTCTTCACAATGCACATTAAATTTCTGTTGATTAACAGCAATTATGTTCCTTCATAAAATGGAGCTTGAACAAAAAAGATTAAATATTGAAAGAAGGAGCTTAAAACAAGCCCACATCTGACTGCTTCTATGAGGAAAGAGAGAGAAAGAATAGAAAACATGATCCAGAAGAAAAGAATTTTCACTAAAGAATATTTACATAGTCATAGCTGCATTACATGTCAGGATAACAGAAATATCTTTTCTATCCCTGGTGTCCTTTTAAGAGCAATATGCTGACAGAATGCCAGTTCAGAAGCTACAGTGTTCTTACTGGGGACAGTGACTTCTATAAATTGCTAATGAATGATGTGGTAAACAAATTAAACAAAAAAAAAAAGCATCAAATACCAAATTTCAACTTTAACAAGTGGGAAAGTCAGTAATAGACATCCTTCTAATAAAATACTGCTGCAAAATCAACATACAAAATAAAAATGGCAATCATTACAGCTCAGACAAATGACAACCTAATTGGTCAGATTCAATAGAGAAAGCAAAAGAGATTTTTTCTTCTAATTTAACTTACTTCAGAAATATTTAAGACTTTACAATATACTCTGTTGTTTACAGTCAAAAATGAAAATGTGTTTGACTTCTTCTTTGATGTACAAATTACCACTAAAGTATGCATTGCTCTCACATAATTTCATCAATCTAAAATTAGTCATCTGAATTTAGGCTAGCCTCTTAAGGTAACTCTGTCTTTGCCAGAAAGAGATGGGATAATTAAGAAAGATAGTGAATCTGCTTTTTTTTCAGATAGCTATCTGCAGATGARATAAGTATGTGTTTAGTGTTGATATAAAACTTTCTGCATTATTCACTATGACTCTTTAAGTCTTATTGTGTTGTATATTTTTTTAAGGAGAAGAGATCAAAGAGAAGATACAGAAGTCACATTTGATACAATTTTTACGAGTACTACTACTCTACAGAACAAAACTACCATTACAGAGTGGTTACTATTCAAGGCAAGGGTATAAAATCAGTCCATGATTATATATACTAATAGTATATGAGTGTAATATATATGCAATAAAACTTTATAATATTTTTTATATATTCTGTAGGGGGAAAGTCACGCCCACATATATATGTATGTAAACTTGAGGACAAACCTCTAATTACACGGATTTTTCTTATTCATAGACAAACCTATGTTATATAATACACAGCTCCACAGAGTGTATCAAACACAGACATGGGCAAAGGGATCCCTGAAACTCTTCTTRTTTAATCAGGCCTTACAATGCCTTTTGCCTTACATGTTTCAGTATCTCCTATTTCACTAATGCATACAAACTGGACAAAACTCCCTGTTGAAGTAAGTGAACAAAATAAAAAAGTATCAGTTTTATTATGTGAGAATTTGGTGGCTGTGTGTTCTCTGTACACCACTATTAGAACCTGTACTGCCAGATCCAGATGTTCAAAGATTATTATCATGGATCCAAAATATGTCATAATTAACTTGCAATAAAATTTGCTTTCTGTTTTCTGAACTGGCAAAACATTTTTAAGCTTCTCTTTGCAGCAAGGAAGACCACATTATTTATTTATTTATTTACTTACTTTTTTTTTTCAATGAACGCTAATCTCCTAAGAGAGTTCAGAACTGTATGAGCTCAGAAACTATTATAGCCTTAAAAAGCAACATGCGTTTTACAATAGGCTTTTTAAATAATTACCTTTAAATAAAAGTCTTTTAACTGACAATTGAATATGTGAAATTGTTTTATAAACACATCCTTAAAGGAGTATCTTCATGCAATCCTGTAAAGGCTACTGCTCTCTGTAAAGGTATTAAGTTTAAACTTCATCAGTTAGAAATATTTTTGGAAGGATATTGTAAAATATTTAATTCCATTCTAGATTTCTGGGTGCCAGCAAACAGAAAATGATTTTCAGGTTTCTGTTTTAACAGAGCACTTCAGCAGCTGAAGTCCAGATGGAATAATCAAATAATTTAACTAAAACCTTCTGAGTTTTCGCTTTGTGTTTCCTCTGGGCTTAATTTTAACATTGTATATTGTAGTAGGGAGACACTAATCCAATGTTATGACAGATGCAATCTTTTGTTTAGCAAGATTTTCATTGCAGGTGTTACAATGCTGCTCTGTTCAGGCAGGTACACAGCAAGAGATAACCACCAACTTGAGACTTCATTTGAATGTACATTGGACTGCCTGGTATATTGCCATTGTGAATCAGACACTCTACTTCTAAATGGCTATTTGCACAGCCTTTCCATAGCATATTTATAGCAGCAGTGAGACAATTCAGATTAAATTTCCTTCATTTGAGTAACATGGATAGAGAGAAATAATAAAGAAAATACTACATTTATTACTCTATATTTGTTAGGTTAGCTAGAGCAGCAATATTCCTGCCACATTAGTGTATGTAATGCTTGGATTCCATAACACACAAAAAAAATACCCTCTCAGCTATCATCATTGCTGCAAAAGGACATGGATAGAAGAGCAATACACTAGCTGAATAAATTCAAACAAATGCAAGAGCAGTATTGTTTCATTAACATCTCCCACCACAACTATTAGGAAATAATAAACAATAACCATAATTGCCTACAAAGTTTACTCCTATGCTTTTTTGTATTGGACTATTATGCCATATTTAACAAACAATGCAATAAGACATGTTAGATAGAATATGAAGCACTCTTGTATTTTGTATTTTGGGCTGGAGACATCAGCCAAAAGCTACATATTCAGGCAGAAATAATATTCAGATGTCTATCCTGCATATTATGGTGGTCATCTCAGTTCAGTGACTTTCTGCATTGCATTTGGGTATCTTGATACTTCTCTGTGAATAAAACCCAACACTTTGAGATTAAGCAATGGAAATACCATATATGCCATATATTCTATGCCTTTGAGATCACCGCATTCCACTGTGAAAACAGAAATTGCAAAAAGTTATAGTCAGAAATAGAATTCAAATGAACTAAAGTAAAAGCTTTATAACAAAGTAAATACAATTGCAAAGGTCCAAATCTTGGTCCTTCCTTACTTAGCCCGCTCTGTGCATCTTTGGCGATGCCAAAGGGCAATAAACCTGCCTTAAGTCCAAGAACAGTGGATACTGAGCTGGCTATGAACTGGTGTAGCTAGTTTAGTAATCCACTGCTAGATACATATATCCATTACACATCCATGTAAAAGTGACCTCCATTTTCATCAGTGTTCTGAAAGATATACTAGACAGCAGGAGGAGAATATCCACTTCATAGGATTCCTTGGAGTGTTTTTCTGTTTTCCCAGTAAGCAAAAGTTTACAGCAAATGTATGAGAGGGAGCCTTATGCATATATGGATCATACAGCTAGCTTCTTGGAGTAGCTCACCTAAGCTGTGCTGTCACAGCTGCTAGAATGTCTCCCCAACACAAYTGCTAGGGAAGGCCCATRGTGCAGTCATAATACAGGCTTCTCYATGGCACAAAAGAAAGGACTTTCTAGTGTAAAACTAGCCCTTCCCTACAGAAGCTAAAAATAGAGGCTCTTCTCGTACGATTCACAGCCTAATAAGACACAAAACCATGTAAACACTGCCATCATGAAAAAAAAGAATTTACAATTAAAACTACACCATGAGCAAAATCACTGGAGAATTCGCACTTCCAAACCTTCCATGTTATTTTTCTCTTCTCTGTGAATGACCTTAAACCTCCTCACAATAGTCTCCTGCCCTTTCCCCTAYGCTACTCATGTCCGCTATGTCTTTCCACCTCATATAAGACAGCAGGGTTCTTTTGCAATTTTTGACTCTCCTCCATCAGTAGCCTGAGACCCCTGTACCTGTTCCCCACACCCGTAGGGAGTGAGCTAGACTCAGTTTCCTTTTTGAGAATGAGATATCTTCTTCTAAAATGTCTCCTGCAGTTTTGTGTGTGCATAGATTTGAATGACAGCAAGTTAAAGAGTCTGGGCACACAGACAGGTTGCTCATGGAAAGCTAAGGTGTGATTCAGGAAGGTAGCTAGTCTGTAGTAATTGCCCGTATGCCAGTTTTTACCTAATTTCATGCTATCTGCAAAGAAGCTTTCCCTTTTAGTGCTAAGAAGTAAACTTTTTAGGTCATGACTCAGCCATTTTAGACATTTACTTTAGAACGAAATAAACTGCTTTCTGAGGGTGTCTATTTTTCTTTATTGACAGGAACGGGAGCCTTAGGGGTGATCACAGTAGATGAGTTGTAGTCACTGTAGTTTAGTTAAATGAATCCTACCTGATATGAACCCATATCCTTTTTATCTTGAAGATAACTCAGTTTCATGCCCATACCCAAAGGCTATAATAGCCATTTAATCCTCGTASAGTGCTCAGTATGCCCCTTGTTTGGTAGTTTTTTGTTACAGGTAGACAAATAAAACTACAGGTTCTTAATTACGTTATATCAGATCCAAGGACACTTGTTCATTTGATCCAAGCCAGTTCAAAACACTTAATAATTCAGATATCAGGAAAGAAAGATAAGGCATATAGAAGTATCTCTCCATAGCAAGAGCTTAAAATGCCTATCTGTCTATTCTGGGTAAAAGCTTATCTATGAAAAATCTCTTAAAGCCAATTCTCACTGAACAGTAGCACAGCTCACAAAATTTCATCACTGCCATGGGCTGACCCCTCTCCACCCACCTGCTACTCATTGTTGCTCCTCCTGCAATGTACAGGACATTCAGAGCATGAGTTATTGCTCTTCACCTCAGCAGAATTTACARTGTACACTGGGACATCCATTTTGTTGTTCTTTGATAAGTGACAGAGATATATGTATCTAGTAAATGGAATTTAAACCATATTTTCCATATGTTTCTCATTTGCACATCTGTGACAGAATTCCAAATCAAGTTGATGGCTGTCAGAACAATTTGCAGCATTCTTAATTAAAAGTATAAAGCTGAAATTACATTTATTTTCTTATTGTATTTACCCTGTTGAAGTGRATATTCTCTTCCACTGATTGCTGCATTGGGAGTAAACATCTATGCATAACATTTCAATAACATAACGCACATCAGAATAAAACACAATTAGTGATATTTTATTTATACAATGTGGAAATATTTAAGTGTAAAGTAKGTCTGTTGTGATATTTGTCTGTCACCTGGGGCATTCTGTTCACTCTGAACTTTGACAAGTGTTGMAGACAAAAACCCAGGAATAAAATCTTTCTTGGGCTCTGAGCTTGGTGAAGGAAAGCCTGAGTCACTTCACAGATCATATATGTAGCCCAGTAAACAGAATTTTTGTAAGAGACAACAGTCTCTATTGACCTGACAATGCATGGTCTCAAAACTCATTTGGCCTTGACTTGACCTATGCTATTTTAGTTTGTTTAGCTATAATAACAATTGTCTAAGCAGTGAAGCTTGGTTTAKGTTGGATTTAGTATATAGAGTAACTAGTAGTTACTCTATGTAGATTGCATTATCAGTGATCTTAAAGTAAACTGTGGTTTGAAAGAGTGCAAACATAGGATTGTACAAGAAGTACCAGGCTGTAAAATCGCAATGGCCCATCAGTGGTCACTATAGGAGCATTATCTTGTTAAAATAGTTTAGAAAGAGAACAAATAGCAGAAAACTGAATAATTGAGAACTAATGGAGAGAAAGCTCATATATGCAGATTGTATTAAGAAAATGTATAAAAACAAACCCAAGCAGATCCTAAAAATCAAAGTACTTAAAAAAAAAAAAAAAAAAAAGGAAGGGAGAGGACCAACAGCATCAATTTTTTTTTTCTTGATGGAGAACTTAGCGCACTGATGACTCAGTGAGATCCCCTGCAATATAGTAGTGTGAATAAACTTGAGGCCATGCTGAACAAATAATCTCATCCTATTCAATTTGCTAGTTTAGGTGCAGCCATAAATAGCTGGAAAAAAAGATAAAAATTAGGTGATCTAAAGCCCCTCAGGTCATTTTTGCAAGTTCAACTCAGATGGCTGATGACTGAGAGTTCTGGTCATCTGATAGTTATTTAGCAGCTCAAATGTAATAAATTGGAAGTCTGTCTAGTTCCTAGTAGGCAGATGCATACATTACAAAAAAAAACACCATCATAATTGGCACTGATTGACACCCTTTTATAAGTCTAAATAGCGAGGCCAAGAATAAAATAAGCATAGAGACTGACGTTCCCAAAGATGGTTCTTCCTGGTCACACTTGAGGGATATTGTCTGAGCAAGATGAAGAAATGTGCATTACTACTGCTTGAGATGCATCTCTTCTACAGCTGAATAGAGCAATCATACGATCTCTGAATTCTCTCGCAAAAATTAATTATAACAAAAATGTTCCCAAAATAAAATGGCAATTCATTCTGCTCTATTATGCACATCACTTCATATTAGAGCTGTGCATCTGACAATGAAACAAGCTAATATTCATTTTTCATAAATTATTTTCATAAATTATTTCTGAACTCATRGCTAGAAATGAACAGTTCAGGAAAGAACTTTGTATACAATTATTACACACATTTGTATGTTGATCAACAAATAAGCGCAWGCATTGGGGGATTTTTAAAAGTATTCAGATGTTTCTCCATTCATTATTATAATTTTTCCCTAATTTCAAATGCAATGTCTCATTTTCAAATGTAATTTTCTCTCACATCYTTCCTCAAACCTCTTTAAATGCATAGAACCAACAGCTAAGCAGCAATGAAACCCTCAGAACTGCTGCTAAACTTCTGCCTGAGTCCACAAGTGCTTAAACCCCTGCCCCAAGTTTTCTACTAGTTGATAACTGCATGGCCATCTCATCTTGATGTTTTAGGCTTATTGCTAGGTTTATATCTCTTGGTTCTCTTGGCTTCCACAGAGCKAGTACTTTAATCTCAATCCTCTGCAATGAAAATACAGTTCAAATCATTATACTAGCATAAATTAGATGAGATCCTCTCTGTTTCAAAGATGCTCTGTATTCATCCAAAGATTCAAACAGCCACCTGTCAGGGCTTTTGAACAAAATGAACCCACACCCAAACTGGATTTCTTTTTGAGTTGAAGTTAGGCAACCAGGAACTTTTGAGAACCCCTCTAAATCTCAGTCTATCTACTCAAAAAAATTAATGAAAAACTTGGCCCTTTACGTTTGCCTTTGGCTCACAAAACAAATATGAGAAATATAAGTTTCTGTAAATGTAGTTACATCAATTTCTACAAACAAAACATTAATGATATATTTTTTCTTGTTATTCACAAGCTATTCACAGATGCTCTATAAACAGATCATGCAGRAGATATGTATTTAAAAACTGGGAATGTATCCCAGTTAGGATGCTATGGAATGTGTGGGTGGACAACTATGTCAGTAAAAGATTGGTTTGATGAACAGGCTCAGAAGGTCRCAATTAATGATCATACTTTACCCAGAGGCTGTAACAAGTGGAGTACTGCAAAGGTCTGTCCTGGGACCTGTTATATTCAACATCTTCATTATGGAAGAGAAGGGCACTTCTAGAGGAAGGGATAGAGGACACTTTCATGAGATTTGCGAATTATGCCAAATTTGGGGGAACGCTTAAGGCTCCTATTGAGGATCTAAATAGGCTGAAGGAATGGGTCAACAGGAACCTCCTGAACTTYTGTAAGGACAAATGGAAAGTCATGTTCCTGGGAAGGAAAAACCCTTGGCAGCAATACCAGCTGGGGACTAACCAGCTCTCGGAGTCCTGGTGAACAGCAAGCTGAACATGAACCAGCAGTGCTTGATATGAAGAAAACCTCTTTCACCATGCAGACAGACAAGCAGTCGCACAGGTTGCCCGGAGATCCAGTCTCCATACTTAGAGGGTTTCAAGATCCAACTGAATGAAGCCCTGAGCAACCTGATCTGTCCTCGTAGCTGACCACTGCTGATCCTATTTTGAGCAGGAAGTTGGAATACAGACCTCCAAAGGCCTCTTCCAAGCTGAGTTATCCTATCTCACTAGCCAAAAATATTCATGTGAAATTAAGTGTCTCAGCCATAGCTTCTGGTGACAGACAGGTCTTTTTGAGATTGTTTTGTTTTGCTTTGCTTTTAAGAAAAAGATTAATGATGGTTAAAAGATCCAGCCATAAAATAAAGGACATTTTTTAATCCTCTCTCTGTCTGACAGTACTATATTGTCTGTTATCTACACCAGTGTTTCTACTATTGGTAATTCCAAAAAAATGGGGTATAGGAGAGGGAAGAAGAGAATGCAATAAACAATATGGGACATCATAAAGAAACTAATCTGAAAACAGTTAGTTTTCATGTACTTAGATAAATATTTACCAGAGATTTTAAGGATTATACTACAAATTTTATCTATGACCTCCGTATAGATCAGAGCTTTGCAGCCTAATAGTGCCCAGGTTGAAAAACAACACAAAAATGACTTCAAACACTGTTGTATGCTAGACACTATGATAGCTTTCATTGCAGGAAATCCTATAATTGATCATAGATAGCTGAGTCTCATAAAATTTTATTCCTGTTTTTTAACATTTCTAAAACTTGCCAGAATGGATGTTTCTGTCATTTCTCTTAACATTATTCACCAATGTTCTACTGCTATATGATACAATTTTCCTTAGTAATAAATTTCTACAAGTACTTTCTAAATGTGTCACTGAAAAGATATTTTTTCYTACTAGGAAATGCAGCACAGAGTCTTTTTTCATTCACCTTCTAATATCCTTTAGAACATTACAGGCAATGGGAGATTTAGTCAAAATTGTAAGTGCCTTAGGTAATCATGATGCTTTCATCTTAATTTGGAAAGTCTAATAAAGAGAATATTTTTTTCCATGCCATGAATAACATCACAACTGATTATGTTGATTACAATATTGCTATATCAGCATTATTGTTCTGACAGAGAGGATTGAAAGTTTGTAACATGAAATTAACTTTTCAGTTGTGTCAACAAAAAACATTATATGATGATTAAAGACCATAGAGACCACACTGAAATTGGAAAATACCACTTTTTGAATCTAACCATCAGAGAGGTGATAACATAGATCCTAGTATAGTACAYACTAATATTGCTGGTGATAGAAGGTGAATTTTAGCCCTCTCATAACTTATGGGTTGGGAGTATATCTTTGGTATGTGCAATCACATTGCGGTAAAATATGAATGTTTTTATTGTATATTCAGAAAAGGACTTAAAGATGTTTATTTATAATGTCAGTTATTTCTTTCTTTGTGAGTTCAGTTCTGAAGGAATCCACAAAAGCCTGGTATGAAATCAGAAGGCAGCACGCTCCCTGAACTAACAGCCTAAAAGGACATAAAAAACAAGTGAAGACATGTAGTAAAGGAAATGTTACAATATGTATGCACAGACATTATATCTTAAGTGATCAAGGTCTGAAAAGATAATATATTATTATTATATCCTACCTTATAACATGTTACAAGCGTCACCTGACCTAAGCTGTCCAGTAGCTCCTGGAAACTCAGGAAGATGATTCATCTTGCCTATTTCAAATACCTATTAAAACCTGACATGAATGATCCTCTCCTATTTCCTTTCACTTATATTTTTAGAGGAAACTTAAAAGAGATCAATCAGATAGAGAAAATCAGAGGAACTCCATCTTCAGTATCAAAGGGCATATCTCAGTGCTTGGTCAATTGACACTTTGAACCTTCCTGATAGAAATATTTGACCATCATATGTGGGTACTGTATATAAATATATTGTTGATACACTAGTCCAGGCCCCACAGAAAATGCCAGGATCTGATTTGCAGATGAAGAAAGGATTTTACCTCTTTGTTGAGCACAAAAGATAATAATGTATCTCTGTCAAAACCTTTTGCAATGTCTTGGTGTAGAGGATAGACATAACTTTAAATTAATATAATGTAATTCAAAGGCATGATTATTATATGGGGTCATTGCAATATGGAATTTACATTGTCTGATTGTCTTAACTCTGTTTCATCAAATGTTGTTATATTTTGATGCCTTTGTGTAACCRTGAAATTAATTTTCCTGTCTTTGTGTCTCATTATGATTTTGCCATAATCAAATGGGGATATTTACTCAATTCTGTTTTGGCAGTGCTTTCTAAGTTTTTTTTGTCTTAAGATATGCTGTCTTTGTGTTCTTGTCAGCAGCAGTGCAGGGAACACACTCAGAATCAAAACAAATCATTTTATGAAAAAAATCTGACTCCATGTTTTCAGTGTTACTCCATTTCTACTTTTGCTTAGCAGTGATGTCAATAGATATATTCCAAGCTGACCATTTACTAATACAAGACAACATTTCTAATATTGTGTTTTGTGTGGCCACACTGTTAGTAGACAATAGCCTGTCTGAGCTGAGCCTTTAAATGTAAACCATTTACAGGAATCATTTTATAAATACTGTAACACAGATGCATCCAGCAAGGTAGGGAAGTACCAGTGTCTGGACTGAAGAGCATGGCTAGCAGTGGGGCTTGCTAGCTGACTGATTTAATGTGATGTGATACAAAATTTGTGGTAGCAAGCTGGTACAGTTTTAAATGAATCTCTTCGTAATCCTCATTAAGCAGGTAGCACATGTTCTGCCCCAAATCCTGCATTACTCAGGGATGGGAGGCAGGATGCATGACTCGTCATTTAATGTAAATTATTTTTGGCTACAACTTTGATACTGTGGAATATTTTAAGAGACTCAACAGTCTCTGTCTCATTTTGCTTTCCTTCTCCTTCCATGTATTATTCTATATGGACATCATACAGATATCCATATATCTATTGATATATAGAAGGGAACTGAGTAACTCTATGTATGTTTGTATTTCATTCTATAAAAGCCAGATCATTTCAGAAAATTCTGATGTCCCGTTAACAGTGGCAGTCCCAAGCCAATGAAGGTGGTACAGCTCCATCTGAATGTATTCTGCGCTAACTGGCCTGCTAACCAGCAGGCACCAAACCATGCTGGGGCAGCTATACTGCTTTCAGCCTGTGACCTCTGAGCRCAGTGGTCTGAGTCCCAGCGCTTTTAGAGCTGGTTTAGGACTCTTCGCCATGGATTTATTAGGCAGTTCCCACATGCAGCGCTGTGACCTCCAGAGGCAGCAGCAGCCAGGGACGTGGTCACAAGGCAGAGACACCCTTCCTTGCAGCAAAGGGGGCACAGCCCCAGAGCTTGCAGAATCAGCCTCTAGACCTTTCTGTGAATCGTCATCCAAGAGACCTGATTAAGATTATAAATATGTTTTATAATAGAGTGCAGTATAATTAACTGCAGATCATCTTTATTTCATGGCTAGCATTCTTATTATGATACACTTTTTATTCTTTTTTAGATTAAGCTGATAGATACATAAATAGACAAAAAWTATGGGATTTATTCAATTTCACCAAATTAAATTGCCTAACTAAAAGTAAAACATTAACAACAAATTCAAAACTAAAAGAAATCCTTGGGCCCAAGACAATGTTATTTTCTTTCTATCAAAATCACATTTTTTTTTCCTCTAAATATTCTCCTCAATGGTATCAGTATAAGACTTGAAAATGATTTTTTTTGGGGGGGAGGGGGAGACTGCTATATTTCAGAATTTGATATATTATATTTCTTTTTCACTTTTTGGTAGATATCATCTTAACACAGGTTAGTAGTTCTGTTGCACATTTATTTTCTCTTCTACTCTTCGTGTCCAAAGGCCTGCTCTAAAACAAGCAAGCATCTTCACATTACAAGGTAAGACTATAGGTATCAGACTCATGAACAAAAAAATATTAATCCCTCTTACTGCCATCAGATAAGACAGATCCCTTTAACATACTTTCTCCTTTTACCCATTGGCTGCCTCTTATTCAGAAGTGTGAGTAAAAGATGGGGTATACAAACAAAGCCATTTGCCCTACCAAAAGACTACAGCTGTAGTTAATGAAGAGAGAAATAAAAGGAGTTTGAATGTTTGATATGTACCTCTATAACCATTCTTCTAARTCTAAATGTTTCCTAAATCATTCTTCAAAAGGGTAAAGGGGCTGACAAATTTATTTTGGGGCCAAATTTAAAGACAAAATTAGATTTATTCTTGTCTTCCTTTTTATAGTTGCAATATCCTTAGAGGGGATTCCTGAGCAAAGTGACGGTATTTAAAACATTTGCAAAATTATTCTTTCAAATAGTCAAAAGGTCTTAATGGCCAGTAAGTGAGAATGGAAACTACAGTTAAATTTGTATGTCAAACTAACTCTTGTWAACCATTCATTCTTAAGTGTGATAGAAACAATGGCAGAAGTCCTCATCACTCCAAGGATGTCCTATCACATGCTATTTTACAGTGTTCCTTTTAAAACACCTTATTTTTACAATGCACTGAACACACTTTGGGTAATAAACATTGATGACAAAATATTGAACTGTAAAATGAAAAGTCAATTACATGAAGAGTCTCCTGTCTCCAGGCTACCTCAACTCCATAACACTTCAAAAAAACTGAAGTCTCTTTTTAATGTTAATATAGCTTTAAAGTGAGGAACAAAGCTAACATGAAATGTGCTAAAGTTACATTTATACACTGAAGGGCCCAAAGAGACCGGTTGTTTATCTTATCCGACTTTGCTGTGCCCATCACAGGGTTATCAGCATTCACATCTATTGGTGAGAGGATATTTAGCTGATAAGTAATCTTTAAACTTTATTTTTAAAGGACATCTTCCATCTCTCAAGATTCTTTCCACCTTCCTGCTTTAGTGGAGATATCAAGAATATAGTAACACTTTAAAATGGAAGATAAAAAGATATCAGCACCACAAGTTTTTCAAATAGGCTTTACTTCTCCAAATAAACTATTTTCCCCTACTGTATATCTGCCTTATGTAGCCTTATGCTAAGTTTCTTCATCTCAGAGTCAGAAGTACCCTCCGACTGTCACAGCCCACAAGAGGTATGTGCACAAACAGGGCAATGTAACTACTGAAGAGCAGTTATATGCCCTAAACTTTTCTATACTTTTCTGATGAAGTTTTCTTAGCAGTTGATGTCTGAAGACTGAAATCATTAGCCTCTGACACATAAATCATGCTAGCTGGGGAGCTGAGAGCTGGTGATTACAAGAGTATGTCACCCCAGGACGGGTGAGCTGTGTTTTGGCTTTTATGTGTCATGTCAGACTATGCTGAGCATTTCCATGATCTTGCTTGATCTTGCTTTCCCTATTTAGGCATAATCCCACTGTCACTATTAGAATTTTTTTTCCTAAAACATAATATGAATTTTCATTGCTGGAATAAATCCTTTTTCAGTTGCATAATGAATTATTTCCTTCTTGTCTGCAGCAACTTTTTACATATGTGAAGGGTGCTATCACTTCCCCAGCACCATTCCCTTCCCTCAACTAGTAAACTCCAGATATTTCAATCTCTGCTCACATGTCAGGTTTTGCAGTGCTCCAGTTATGCTCAATTRCTCTTCTGTGGATGCTTTTGCAGCAGCACAGACTGGCCATAGTGCTCCAGCTGATGTTCTGCCCATGCAGTTTTAAGTGGAGATTAATAAGAACTGGCAGCAGTGGTAAAAATCCTATTCCAGGGCATCCAAACTTTTTTGCTATTTATCAGGATGCCTAACTAAGCTGTGTAGCCTGCTGTGACTTAATATTATGAATTTCATCCCATCTGAAAGTGTTAATTTCATTCCTGTAAAAGCATTTAGACTTTAAAGTCTCATAAGGCATTGTAAAACACTAAATAAACAGCCCTATGGAAAATGTTGTGTTCCATATTTAGCAAGAGAAGCCACRTTTTATTTCTCCAAACACTAGGCAGCAGAACTTCACATCAATGTGAGGATAATGCATTCATTTAAATCTGATAGTCTCAGCAKTTTTCAAATTTGTCTTTTTTTTTAGAAAATAAATTTCCAAAAGAAAATAAAAACAGTTTTTCAGACATAGTTTTTTTCTCTTAGGATATAGCATTAATTAATCCAGCTCCACCAGAAGCACTATCACTGAGAAAATCAATAGAGACCCTCCATAAATACAAACTATGAACTGAAGGTTTGTCGGGGTTTTTTTGTTATGTATAATAGCMACTCTATTCCTATGATCTGTAATCACTGTTAAATTAAAATAAATTGTCTATAAATCCACAAAAGTGAGACTTCTGGCTTTCATAATATTTCATGAAAGTATTTTTAAGTGTACAGATTTTGAGACTAGTCCTTTGCATGCTGTTTGCAGTTATTCTATACAACAGATACTCAGACAACCACTTGAAAATTTTTCTGTTTGCACTACCTTAAATACACTGAACTATTCAACACTGCTATACTTATTTCAAGAGTGTAACTTGAAATATCTGTATACGATAATAAGAGGTCAAGGGGAAATTAAGATTCTAGTAGGGGAGAGAAAGGAGTTTTTCAGTAGGAATTGTGAATTACTTCATCAATTTAGCAAAATAAATTGCTAATTGAAAATTGAAATTTACAAAGTTGTCGCTTCAGGAAACACATACCTGTCTTTCCTGCTCAAGTTAGGCTTTTGGGGCAGAGTGCAACACAGTAAGAAAGAAGCAGAAAAGAAGCTTGGCTATAGCAAAGTTGTTATAGAAGCTTATCCAGGCAAAGTGAGAGCCCTCTTATATCTGCAGTAGAGGAGGTGAGGAGAAAAACAAAATAGCTTGTGTACTGTGGTACTCTCTTGTGACTATATCTGCATTTGACCCATCTCCAGGGAAAACTACTGTGGATGTGCATGTATGTGTGAGAGAATGGCTGGATCTGCAGTTGCCTAGGAAGTGGAACATAAATTGCCCAGTTTGTACTAYTTTTTAGCTGATACACATACAAATGTGCTCATTGCAGTACTAATTTAATAAGTTTGGGTTTTAGCTCTGATCCTGTAGTGATCGGCTATCCTTTCCAGTACACACAGCCTCAAAATCAGTGTTTGAGCTTCACTCAACTGCCATCATGAGYTTCCCATATTCATTTTTCTTATGTCTAATTAGTCAATGTTGGCTTCWCTCAACAGTCTGAAGCAGGAGAGAGCAGGTGGGGAGAATAACAAGACTTCATTCCAACTTGAACAAATGGGGGACGTTGTGGGAGCGCCTCGATCTCGCCTTGATCAGGAGCTGAGTGACTAAGCACAATGAGCCACAGCCGACATGACCATGCAGACAAGAACTGAATGTCATGAGCCCTGGTCCAGGTCCTGGAGCAACAAGTGGCAGGAAAGCAATCACTGAAGCTGCTGGGAAGGCGCAATGTGGACTGACTCGTTGGCCTGTGCCAACATCTGGCCATAACCCCCCACAGTAATAGAGACTAGAGGTTAAATGTTGGTATGTAGATGTCCAACACCATGTAGAAACAGAGGGCTCACAGCGTGGCCAAGCTTGCCTGGTTTCCTTTTTGCCGCATGACATTAGAAAGCTGTGCCTAGGGACTCRCTCTGACATATACAGCTGGGTCACAAGTTTAAGCCTATGTAACGCCTTTCCGTTAGTGAAGGTATACGTCAGAGTTCCCTAAAGCATCAAGAAAGTACGTACTACCATTTCGTGAAAGAACTTACAAGTGCAAAGAGGTTTCATGGAATGAACATACAGTTCTTCAGCACCCTATTTACTTAATGTTACTAGAGTTCAAATAAAATTATTATTATTATATTGGTGAACACTGTTTTATGGAAAAGAAATTGTTCAGAGCTTCAGAATTTAGGATATTTTGTTAAGATTGATGAAAATAATTATTTGATTTAAGATATTAAAATGAAGAAATAAATATTGTTTCTTTCTTGATAGAATTTTTAAGCAGATAAGAATCAATAACCACCATTAGTAGGAGAAAATTCAGTGAAGTTCATTTCAAATTTTATTTATAATTTAAAAAAAATAGTATTATACCTGTAGCTATACATAAAATAGAAGAGAAAAATTATCTTTAATAGAAATAAGGAATACAACTTAATAGCAATTAAACTAGCAGTTTAGCAACAGTCTTATCCTGGGGAACCATAAACTTAATAAAGAAAGTTGACCTTTCTACGTGTCTATTGTTTCAAACCATTGTAAAAAAGAGGTATGTTCTAAGAGTTTTATTGCTTGCAATTATAAGATATTATATAAATATAAACACTTAGAATACTCATTAATTCCTATTATGTTTTTTTCTCCCCCACAAGGGACAATGTTTTTCTTGGTAGATGAAATTATGTAATTCTAAGGCAGGATGAATAACATGAATACAGGATATTTTTCCTATATAAACTTAGATTACACAAATAAGAAAAATACTTCAATATTAAACTCCATTTTCTTTGAAAACTAAACCTACATTTGAATGGCCAATGTTTATGTTTCTTCTCTGTTTTGGCCATGGAATTATACATTTAAAATCCTAGGTTTCATATTAACATTCTGGTTTTATCAGCAAAACCTATTTTGTGTGTCAGAAATATATATTCATTATACATGAAAAAGTTCATTAAAGTATTTTGGAGTTTAACTCTAGATTTTTGATTTTGATGGAAGAAAGTAGAGATACAGGGGAAAAGGATGACTCATTGTTCTTTTTTACTTTTCTTGTACACTGAAATCAGGGAACCTGTCCTAAACAGACTTTGGCTGTGCAGCTGATAGACTAGGTATGCCTACTCCACATAATCTTATTTTCTAATTATTATTCATATTCTTCTAGTATGGCTTTATATCAATTTTATTTTTTATATTTATATCAATTTTATTTTTTATATTTGCTTTAAGAATGTTTGTCACATAGTGAAGTCACAATCGTAATAGGACTTTTGGATGCTGCCTCACTGTAATGAGTCCAACTTAAGACTGAAGCATTAGTGCATGCAAAATACTGTCATTTTCCCTACTGTATTGGTTGGTTTGATTAATGCTGCTTTTTGAAGGATGCTTGCTCTTATAATGGCATTATAGTCTGTTGTTTATTATGCTCTTGTGCTGCCTCCAGTGTGAGATCTCAAAGTACCATAAAAATCTGATATTCTGCTTGTGGTGTTCGTGACCCATATTTTCTCCAGATTCTAATGTAACTGTCCTTACCTGTAAAATATTTCCTTCTTTTTCTTACTCTCCTCTCGTTATTATCTATATTCGATATTATTCCATAGTTTTCCTTTCCACTCTTCTTTTTAAAGCTTCTCCAAATACCATATAGAGTTAACATTTTGATACAGAGAATATGATTTTGACAAACAGTTCTTGTAATTTACAGTACAGAGCAAGATGATAATGAACACTGCACTGAACTAGACCTTTGGGTTGTTATTTGTCTGGCTGTTTGAATAACAATGTACTTGAAGTTATGATCCAAGAGGACACGTCTGCCACCTTCAAAATGAAAAATAATGGCAACATAAGGAAAAAAAAAAAAAGATTTTAAAATCTCCCAGATATTACAAAGTCTTTATCTGTGTGACTTTAAAATAAAATAAAATAAAATAAAAGCTTTAATAAAGTACAAGAAAGAAATGAATTACCAAACAGAAGGCATATACGTGCTAACCTGAGGAAATATTTCCCAGTACATACAGTTACTCTTTTCTGTTGAGTGGCATGACACCTATTATGAGATATAATATAATATTACTTGGAGAAGACCTGTGTTGTCTACTTGAAGAATAATTAAATTTTTCACTGCTCAGTAGATTACATCTGAAAACACAACATAGAGAAAACAAAACAGAAAGGCAAGCTTATATCAAATTGAAATCATAGAAGAGGGGGGAATAAAGGAATAACAGCATTTTTACTTTAAAAATATGAAGGGTTTTTTTCTGTTTAAGATTCTTGGTATTATTTTTAAATTTACTTTTGAGCAGCAGGAAGTCATTACTAATTATTTATTTGTAGAAAACCACAGCTTATATTTGAGAAAATAAGTCAGCTTTAATGATATACAATATGCCACTCTGCACAAAAGAGTATTCCAGTTTAGAGACAACTGGCCACAGACTGGTGAAAAAGGATTGTATCCAGCACTAGTTTGTCACTGTGTTTATACTACATGTTTGTATAGAGCTTTTCCAAGGCCTAAATCTTCACCACAACTTAGAGATTTGTTCAACCTTTTCTTACTTAAAACTCGTATTACTGTGAATTTCCCTTTATTGTAACTGTCCAATGATGTAAAATATAGTAAAGCCACTGAATCTCATCCTGGGAGCTAGATTATCTGCTCTATTCAATATTTAAGTACCTAAATCCAAGAATATAATCCATGAAATCCTTGCCTCACCAGAGAATTTATGCATTAAATTTTTCTCTAATAATACCCAAATTCAGCTACTATATGAATTCAAAAACTGACAAATGTAAGCACCTTACAGAAGATAGGGCTAGAGGGAAATTGAAGACGTTATCTACTCCATTGCCAGCATCAAGGTCAAATCAATTCTACTTGTGCCATTCATTACAGACAATTACAATTTGTCTGGAAAGACCTTTTCATTAAATAGAAGGAGCCCAGACTGGTTGCTCTGCATGTAGACATCTAAACTAGGTGAGAATAACCCTGACCTTTTTGTCAGAGAAAGGAATATAATAATATAGTGGGAAGAAGAGATGGCAGGATGAATGGTTAAAAAAATGGGATTTCAAAGACAGTGAGGAAAGTTTTGAGGTGCTAGCCTGAGAACATGCATACTTACAGTAAGGTACTATTTAGTGACCATAAGATGATTTCTGGCCCAGCAATAGTAGCAACTTACTTAAAAACTGAAAAATCCTAAATGATAATAGCAGGATAAAACCATTTGTGATTTTAGAGGCCATATCTAGATATAAGATAAAAGAATGCAATAGAAACTTGGGAACAAATAAGTCTAATATCAAGTTTTGTTCTGTAACAATCGGTTACAGAATCAGTTGAATTTGGATCCCACAACTCTATTTCCATGTGTTGTGCACAGGAATTAGATGACTGAATTATTCTTTCCTGCCTAAGTTACAAATACATATATAACAGGGTTTACAATACGTTTCTAAAGGGCAGTATACTTTTAGTTTGGCTATGGAAAGTAGTCATGCTGCTGAGGAATTAATTTTCACAGTTTGATATTGACATGAATCTCATGAATTCTATTGGAAATAAAATGTCATTTAAACTCCAAGTGAAATTTTCTGTTGAAACAAATGAGGTAGAACTATTTAAAATATCTAACAAGATCTTGCATGATATGCAGCATGAAATGCAGGATTTGGAATTTCAGTACAACTCTATTCAAACAATAAATCTAAGATTTATTTAGCATACATGTAAAAAAAAAAATCCCATGGAGTGGGAATTTCAATACCTTTGACTACCTGGAATCTTATTTTCAAAGAGTAAAGGTTAAAAAGAAAAGTCTAAGATGATGACAGGGCATTTGAAAGCCTGAAATTCTAGCAAGTGGGGTTGGCATTCAGCTGTGCATCACCAACTTTTGTGCCAGTTTACTCCGAGTGTCTTTCTGGCTGCCTAGACAAGATTGCCTAAGTCCCATGCACAAATCCAGTCTGCTCCCTTCGTAGCATTGTCCAACGTTACAAATGCCTAAAGTCAACTACATGCTTCTCTCATGGGCGCCTATCACTAGGAAAAAGGTTCAAAACTTTCTATTGTGAGAAAGACAGGTGCCATTTCTTATCTGGAGTAAGTGGTGCTCTAAGGAGACAACCAAAAGTAAAGGAAATGGTGAACCTCCATGAATACTTATCCCACTGCTCCCACAACCTAAGAGCCTGAACCACCACACAAGGAGGTATTCTGAGTGAAAGCMCTTTCTCTGTTGAGAGGGAACACAAGAATCGGGACCGTGAGAGCGCAGGCAGGTGGAGCATTATCCTGGAGCAGTGATCAGGGCACATAAATGGAAGGGGAGACTCAGGCTCRACACCCCCTTTCGTAATGGCTGCTGGCAATTTGCTGATGGTAACTAGTGCGAAACACAGCACCAGGTTTCATCAACCTCAGCGAGAGTCAGACCTCTCGATGCCTCCTCTCTAGCATGAAATTCTAGCAGTGCTAGTTCCAAAAGTCCTCTGTTTCAAAGGGAAGAGTGAATGGTGCCCTCAGCCTAACATGCTGTGGGTTCAAATCCCCTGGCCCTCACTTTCTCACTGATGGGAAGGTTTTTGAAACAGTAGGTAATAACTCAAAAAATTTAAGTACTCTTCCCTCATCCTTTCTTTCTTTTTAATGGAGCAGCACTAGAAGGCTATCTTCAAGAGCRGGAGGAGGGTGAATTCTGGGTGGATGCAGTTTCCTGGCAATTCCTACSCTTTTCTTTCACAGTCGGTATCAAGAGTTACAGCCTGTGCCACAATAGGCAGATGTGCTATTCTGTTAGTCATTGTCCTATACTTTTCCTTCGAGTGTCCCCTGTTACCAGAGCCACACTGTTCTTGCTAAGTCATGGGCACAATACATATTCTGCTTCTCACTTTTGCATTGTATTTGCATTTGAAAACCTCTTCAGATCTGCTGAACAGACTGAAGTCCTAATGAAGCCAGACTGACCTTATATCAACAAAAATTTCTCAAAATRCCTTACAGGTCTAGTTATATTAACCTTAAAACCACAAAATTCCATACCACAGTTGAGTAAAAACCCTAGTCTGTGGTTCCCTTTGTTAAAAAAATATACAGCAGCTCTCCTACCTTCTAATAAAAAAATTCTTCTTTCATATCTTTCATCATGAGAATTTTATGATCATGTATTTTTATGAGGCTCATAATTCAAACAAACCCCTTTTGATCATTAGATTTTTGTTAGTACATACTATAYTTTTCAAGCTAGTAATAAAGCCTAAGCTTAAAACTATCCTTTTGGTTATGCTTTGATAATAAGAGATATAGGCACTTTTATTTATTTTTTTTAAGGACAAAGGATTGTTTGTACTTACTCTGTAAAAATCACCTTGCATACATAACTTGCACAAAGTTTATAGTCTACTTAAATGTCAGGAAAGTATTATATTAATGACTAAGCCTCTTACACACCACAAGACTTATGAATACTCTGATCTTCAAATACATAATGAATAAAAGTATTTGTGTCCTTTGTTAGATCATACATGAAACTTCACTGTAGTTTCTTTATTCATAGGTCACATTGATAATGATAAACAATCACATAACCAGCTCATTTTGGAATTCATTCATTGGCCTAATCAATTCTTTRATGTTATTCAGCAAAGACTTCCAATGTGTCAGGAAAAATCTGCCTTGCTCAAACACTTCTTACTTGGGAAAGAATATAATTTGGAAATAATTCAAATGAAAATGCATATAATCAGGAAGAAATCATCTCTCAGCAATAGAAACAGTCTTGCTGAAGATGACATTGGTTACTCTCTGAATAATATAGAACAATTCAGCAGATCATGACATACATAGCACTCTATAGTGCCAGTATAGAATCTGAGAAAATACAATGGCTCTATAAACTTTTAATGAAACTGAAAAATAGAACTCAGTTAAAATAATGTTACATGCCAATATAAGGAACAAAGACTGTAACAGGAAATAATTAAAAGCCAGTTTATTCTAACATCGTTTATAGAATAAAAATCAAAGTTTCAATTAAGAGTACTTACACTTTTCTAGACAAAGATGAAAATGGTAAGAAATACATATTAGACCCCACTAAGGTAACAATAATTGATGAGAACAGAGATCAGATGATCCCATTAGCTGGCTATTATTAACCATCAACATRGGCCAAATCCAGAAAAACTCCATTTTATCGTGCTCCTGAAAAAATGATAAAAAGGAAGGTACTTTTTAACAGAGCTGACCTCTTTACAGATTAGGTGAACATRCAATAGCATATTAAGAGCAAATTTAAAATGCGGAGCAAGGAAAAGGTAGAGAAGGGAATATTCCAGAATTAATGAAATGCATTATTGTGTCAAGCTTTAATATTAAGTTTGTACTGAAAATAACAAGGGGAATACACAGGTAAAATCAGCAAGGMAGTTATGATCTTATTTTCCTGAGACTAYACCTGCATATTAAAAAATTAAGAATYACAATAAGTARCTTATTTTCAACATATTAATAAAAAAACTAGTTTCATTTGTTTTTTTGTTTGTTTTAATGTGGAATTCTATTGGAAAAGAGTCACAAAATTGGGTAGAACTACATTTTATTTAAATTCTTACATGATTAACTACAAAATAGTGAACAGCTCCTGATACAAAATGAGGTCAATAATGTTTTAAATGGTAGTAASTGTTTTATCTCCCTTGTGCTAACTGCCACAACAGAACTCTGTAGTCTGGTTGGATCTTTATACACAGATGTAAAGGTTGTAGGAGCATATATAAGGACATAGACAAGGATGCATTAGTGAAATTAAAATGGATTGTATAATCCTCCCTTGTCCAGATCTAATATATAGTCAAAAGCATTTGTAAATAATGGCATGTTAGGGCATGGGTAGTTAAAAGAGGAGGAAATGCACTGGAAAAGTTCACAGCTACTGTGGTCAAAAATCTATCCACCTTTTGAGTTACATTAATCATTCCAAACACTTCTGATATGTTCTGTCAAATTTGTAACAGTCCTTATGAATTATATGCAATATTGTAGCTTCAGGTCTGCAAACTTGAAAAATCTATTCTGAGGCAAAATTCATACTTSGGTATAGAAATGAAATATATGCAATAGTTAACATTCCCCTATATCCTTTAAATAGCATTCTGCAATGTAATTACATAGGTTTTTTGGGAAGATGTTTCCTGCATATGCAAAAGCATTCCCCAAATCTACATTTGGGATATATTTTTTTTATTAAATTATGTTACACTGTTTAAAATCTTTATTAAAGCTTATGATTGTCTGATAATATCTACAGAGAGAGTTTTCTTACATATGAAGATTTTAAAGCAAATAAGAAACTGATTCCTTCCTAAATTCTGATTATTGTATATATTTTTACATGCTATAATTTAATTCTATTAAATATGATGATATATTTACAGGAAAAAATATAATTTAGGACAATAGTTACAAATAGAGTTATGTAAATCAGCAGCAAAGCAAAGCTTTAAATATCTGCATGTACAAACGTTTCCTATTGACTTACTTTACTGTACCACAACCATCTGCAGAATATTGTAAAAGTATATTTCATTTAAAATTGTTTATACACAGCATCCAAAAGTGTACTGGCTCATTTGCAGACATAAAAGAATCTTTTCTCCAGGAGATGACTCTTTTATTCTTCATTGTTTGGCTGCTACCTTTAATCTAAAATTAAAGCCATTTAGACTGATAATATATGCTTGCTTCTTGTATATTGAAAGCATAACATCGACTCTAGTGTCAAGCAGGCTGCAGGATCAAAAGCTCCACCACTGCCTGACAGGCTGTGAAGTGGATGCCCCTGGAGAAAGGCTGAACTTCTGCTCCTACCACACAGTTCCTGGCCACAGAGGCTGGCAGACCTCCTTCCTTGCACTGTGGGGTGTATGACTGCTAGCTTCTACTGCTAAAGAAAACAGAAGCAGCAGCAGCTATTTGCCTCCAGGTTGTTAGATGCATCATTTCAGACAAATAATCCCCATTAAGAGGGCTGTAGTAAAAGATCTAGCCTTACAGAGATAGAAGAATGTGAACGCGCTTTTAATTAAGGACTAGTATACAGTGACAGAAGAATTGAAATTGTGCAATAGTATTAATTACATTTTGAACTGTTGCAGAYTGAGCTTATTTGCGCAGTGGTAGAGGCTGACACTTCATAAAAATGAGGTCCCAAGGGCTTGATCTTGCAAGGTGCAGAGCTCTCCGACAAAGAACTCTGCCACAAAAGGCAGTGTGATGTGGTTACATTCAGCCCCACAGGAGAAATGCTCAGCATCAGTAAGATCAAGTGTATCTTGAACTGTGAATAAAAGRCAGGTGGAAAACAGTCTTCTGAAAATGCCCAGCTTCTTAGTCTCTTCAAAGCCCCGATGTGATTGATTAAAAAYGCACCAAAGTTACACAATGTTAACCATTCCTATTAGCGATGATTTTTCTCTCTGAATATTTTGTCCTGCACCCAGCCTGAATTCAGCCTCCAGCTGTAGTTATTCTTGTGATTTATAGTAGGGAATCTGAAACAGATTTCTACAGCAGTATATTGCTCTGCACACTTCCTTCGAGAATGGGATTTCAGTCTCTTTCTTACATTTAGGTGTACTTGTCATTTTTCATTTCATTCCTTTAGAGACTAGATATACTTTGCTACAGTTGCGGATAYCCTGCTATCGATTGGCATTGAGTCTGGCTTGTCCATTAAACTACCATCTGTCTTTGCCTTCACGCAGTCCTGCTGATGCCAGCTGTGCTGGTAACTGGACACTGCTGCTGGAAGACTGTCTCCCACCAATTTTTACTATTTGCAGAGGAACCCAACAACCATGGTTAAAAAAAAAGTATCCCTATTATACCAAATGTTACTCACTGGTTCCAGCACTGATGACAGCCAGACATTGGCACTCAGAAAGAGTCTAGAAGCACTACTGGAATATAGAAATCCAACATATGAGCTCAATAATACTGAGTAAAATCAGAACCAGCAGCCCATTGGAAGTTTATATAACCAGTATTGGTTATATTACATTTGGTTCAAGGTATTTCTGTATATAAATTTTTGTAATTTTTTAAAATAACTGTTGTGTTTCTTAGGYGCACTTGTTTGTGTGCATACCCAGAGGTGAAAAGATTATGCAGAAATTCTGTCAGACACCGCAAAGATCAGTGTATGAAACCCCTGCAAGTCTGAAAAGAGTCCAAATGTATACCTGAAGTGTGCATGTTACTCACTGCTTTATACTGCCCACTGTGTGTATAAATATATATGTATACACATTTGTATGCTTAGCTAATAATGTTGCAGAAGATGACATCCATAAACAGTTCCTGGATCCTAAAAGATTAATAAGCTTCTGTTTTTCTTGTTTGGTACTGCAGATTGCTTCCATATGTGCAGCTATTTATATAAACTCTTAATGCTAATATGATGTTTATCCAATTCAAGTCTGCACTAGGCTTGCTTTTTCAGGTGTGAACCATGAATACAGCCATTTATCCATGTTAGAGGATTTATGTCTGATCTTAAAATGTGAAGCAAGGGAGCATTCATGTGATGCTTTTCTGTTGAATGCTATATGAATTTGAAATCATCATTACATGTAATAATGGAAGAGCTGTCCATATTATCCCAAATAATAACCAATATAAACTTAATGAGATAAATATTATTTGTTAACCTTTTCATTCTGTGGTGTTACAGAAGTATGAGTTAGGGATAATTCACTGATTTTTAATTTTCACTATTGATGGTGGCGGTAGTACTGGTCTTCTTAGTCATTTCTGTGTAAAGCCAGGAGCAATATTTACCGAGAACTCAACCACCAAAGACACAGAAAGTTCCATAAAAAAACTTTAACCTCTATTGAAATGTCTGCACTGAGACAAGATAGAAGTACCCTTTTCTGAGACTAAAAGTTGAAATGTTATTTGTCATTTGGAAATGAAAAATCTTTCCCATTCCTATTTTTTGATTATGATTTTAAAGCCCTGACATTTTTCACTACAGCTTAAATTACTATGTGCATAAATACATACATTGCTCTGCAGACAAACCATTCTTCCAAATCAAGGCAAATCAACAGCTGCTTAAGACATAATGCTGCAGATACTTGTGGGGAGGAACAGTCTGATTTGCCCATTTTATGAGTATTGATTTTTGATTGTAGAGGTTATTCTGCAGACAAAAAGATCATAATCATACTAAGAGATGCTTCACTGAAAACTTTATCAGCTTTGTGGCTAAGCTGCTGACTTAAGAAAGTAAATGGAGAGCTGGTTTTAATCAGAGCTGAAATACAATATAGAAGCAATATAGCAATATAGCAATATATAACATACAGTATAGCAATATATAAGCATCAGAGCACTAATACTTCCATGCAGAAGACATTGGTTGGCCTGGGTGTGTTTTGGGAAGAGGCTGATCTGCAGATGCAGCAGGTGTGTTCCAAGCATATTGCACTGCACAGGCCTGAGAAGAAAACTCAGTGCACACTCCTGGAGAGTAGTGTAAACACTCAAAAAAAAAATCAAATTGATTCCTGCTATGGGTTTAGTTAAAGGAAGACCTAAAAGAAATGCCCAGGCTTTGATTGAAGCAYTTAAGAATATAATTCTGTGATAAGAATTCTGGGAGAACTGGTAGGAGGGGAAAGGTATAGTCCCAGCTCTAAGACCTGCATACATATTTTATGTTAAAAGAATTAATAGTTAAAATACATAAAAATCATTGGAAAGAAGGATTGGCATATCAAAGGAGCTCATCTCTAATTATAAAATCCATATTCTTTTTATTTACTCCTCCCTTTCTTATCAGCTCCATCAGTTCTTTACTGCACAACAGCAGTGTGACAAAAAGAGGCCTGGAGACTGCATAGCCACTCCACCCTGGGCAAGGGGGACTCCAACAGGAACCAGCCTCTGATGCTACCGTGGAATATTTTGGTCCCCAGAGAATTATGCAAAAGTGAGCCACAGAGCCGCTGTCATCACTGAAGGAATATGGATAACACAGATGCACTCTGTGTTAAATTCAAGGTTGTTCGTGCATCTCAGACATTATAACAGCATTATAACCGCATAATTTTCACTCACAGAATTCAAGTACCTAATTTGTGAATCCCAAGCGGCAATAAGGAGAAGGATGGGAGCTGAGCTGCTCCACTCAGCTAAGGCAGTAATCCCTGTGGCAGAACTTTACCCTCTGAAATTTTTGTTTAAATTCAGATGGCAGTTTGCACTCAAGATTACATGTTTAGGAGAATTTCTGTGTTACAGTCCTGGATTTAAGTATAAAACCATTTTTAAGTTGTACACACAAGTTTTATTTCTTTTTTTAATTTATCACAAATTGCTTATGTGTTTAACCGTGAGGTTTTTGCACTGCAGTCAATTACAGTTAGGAAGCAAGAGCAGCTAAGTAACAGTCTTGAGAATCACAATGTTATATTGAGCCATACAAGAAAAATAACATTAAAATTTCACCTTTTTCAGATTCAGCCCCAACATTGCTTCATTCCAGTGAAGTGACCATGCTCAAATTTGTAACAGTAGTTCCTTGCCTTAGAAATGCTCTCCTTTTAAGCTTTACTACACCCCCCTCACTTTCATGTCCTAAAAAGTTTCTCTGTCTTTCTTTGTTCTTTAGTTGTCATTTTGGTCAGTTATGCTTCTTCTGAAGAAGCACATACTGTCATCTTCTCAAATTACTACAGGTTTTCTGTGAATAAAAAGCTTTGAACATAAAGGCAGTGGTTTTATATCATAGCTGAGTCCAGCTAAATTAAAATGGATGCCACACTCCTTTACTGTGAACATAGAAAGCAGCTTTCTCCATATTTATTTGGGTAATCTAAAAGGAGGTATAACTTTGAGAAAAACTTCAGTAGAATTCCCTTTTTAGGAATTTTAACAATACACATTTTCTCCACCACCAGCTTTAAGGCAATACCAGCTCTAGATAAAGAGGATAAAAGTCAAAAAAAATAGTTGATAAGTTATGAGTAGGATGCAGGTTCTGAGTGCACATGGCTGGAGATGTGATAAAGGTACATTTTTTAATCTCCCTATGGTCAGCTTCATTATACTGCTAGATATTTTGCTCTAGATAACTGCTTGAAGAACTATCTCACTGGTGAGGAGGAAAATGGACAGTTTTTCTTTTTCAGTGTCCAACCATATGACTGTTTTTCTTGAACTATCCATTAATACTAGATTATACCATTCCTCTTCCATTTCTATTTTGAGGAACAATGAGCCAGAGATGAGCTTTTACTGAGATATAACACAGAGCACATGAAAAAAAAATGTATGTGAAATATGGAATTACAAGGTTATTAAGGGTACCCCTTTTGTTTGACGAGGCAGTTTAACCTTTTTAACTCAAAGAGTAGACACGGCATGCTATGTGCAGAAATGTATGTACYAGCATGCCTCAACAGAAAATGTCAAAACAGTATTTTGCCTTTGTGCCAATATTACAGAGCTATCCGCCCCTCTATCTTTTCAGTGTCTCTATATTCCTTAAATGTTAGATGTCTTTAATTGCTTTTGGATATGGTTTAAAAATTCTTCACTTAGACTGAACATAAAACTCTGCCACAACAAGTCATACCACGGTGTGTTTCACCTAGTAGCCTGCCTTTAGCAGTGTTCAGAGCAGGCCTAGGGAACGCACACAAGAAATCAGGCAGGTAGAGACCGACTCGGCCTTTGGGATGCTCTCCCAGCTCTGAGTCTCTCTGAAGGAGAGGTTGYATCTTGAATACTGTGCTCAGTTAATATCTAGAACGAGACACAGGACTTTGCTTTTTCCAGCATGTAAATCCCTACTCCTCTGACTGATTCAGAAACCCACTTCCTTCATCCCCAGTGCCATAATGTTGATCAACAGCTATTAAAGCGAAGTTGTTTGATGGTTTGGTTGCTTTTTTATTTAGTAACCTGAAAAAAACAGAAGGCAAAGGGTATTTAAAACAATCAGCCCACAGGTATATCCAGTCTCATCTTATGCTTTTCTTCAAGTAAAGTCAGATAAGCTTTCCTCCCACGTTATAGAAATGCGACCAAGTCAAATCACATCCTGCTAGGCAGTCAGTCTTGTGCCTGTTCACCCACGGCAGCTCGTCCTGGTGGCCTCCCTTAGGTTGCATAAGTGTGCCTTTAGGAGCCTGTCTATATTCTTTGAGGGTTTCTGGACCTTGTTATCACAGATATCAAAGGTTCCTTTGTTTCAGGCCCCAGAAGTGAAGTCTCTGGGGCCTGAAATTGTTTCTTTCTTGAACTGATGAAAAATTCATCCATCCAAATCCATCTGGGAGAACATCCTGTGATACTTGCTCAGTGGCTTGAGACACAAAACCTTCTACAGTCCTTCTCATGAGCTGCCCTGGCATTTCTGAGGGCTTGATCTGACCATAGAAAAGACTGTTGAAAATCACTGTAGCTTATGCTAACTGCTTTATTTGGACATCTTCAGGCAGAAACATATGGTCTTTAATCATATTGAAAAGTATAGTAAAAATACCAGGTATAATAAGAGGGATTTTGTAGGTTTGTCAAACATTAAAATGAGTGAGTTGAAGATTACGGAGCTCAGGTTATATCTCCATCTACTAGCTTGTTAAAATTTCCTTTTCTTTAATGAAGCTTTTACACTTTGCTAGTGCTCAAAGGAAAACTAACATAAGATAAGAACGGCTGTTCTGGGTTCCCAGAGCATTCAATTCAGTTAGAAGATACATATCAAACATAACAATTTAGCCATAATTAGATCAAATTTAACTGTTTCTACAGAAAGCCTTTCCTATGCTAAGTTGTACAAGTTGTCTTACTACAGAAAGTGGAGGTGCTTAGATTATAGGGGAATAAAGGCAAAACAGGAAGGAAAGAGAGTGCAAATACGGTTCTACAAAAAGCAATGAAAATAATATGAAGACATGAGTTAATAAAAATGTTACACAGAGAAATTGCACAGCAGACAGAGAGAATATCTTTGCTTGTGTGCTGGTACTGAAAAGTCAGACATAGAAGAGGATCTCACATCCATTGGCTCACTGCACTTGGACTCTAACAGAGAGGTTCAGAGCCAGTAGGCTGTTGCTGTGTGTCATACAGCCAGTCCTCTTTATGCAGTGGAATGAAGCAAGCTCCTTGGCATAAAATTGACTGTACAATTCAGAAAGGTTACCCTGTCAGAGACATAGTTACTTTTCCAGCAAGAAAAATCCCAACAAAGCTTCTTTTCATATGTGAAGCCTCATGCAATACAGACATCTCACAAAAGTAGTTTATAGTTATAAATGACTGATCTAATTATTTCTGGAATTGTCGGTTCCTGATTTTAGCACAATACTTGTGTAACATCAGTTGTTGCGTCAGTGCATTCTTTTCATTCCATCATTATGTTCTGTGAAAGCATAGGAAATGAACTACACAAAGGAAAAAAATTCGTTTTTCTCAAGAAAGTGGAAGATGTTTCCAGAGTGATTGTGGGGTGGAGTGGGAAGAAAGCAGGGTAATCCAGGAGAAGAATGATAGGGCAGSTGTTGAGTTTGAAATTATCCACAAGCCATTTGCCATTGAAATACTCTTCCAAATAGCAGTCTTCATGTGAAAGAAGAGATTCTCTATGCAAAGCCTACTAATTCAAGCTTTGCGAAACTAGTAAATATTGAAAACACTCTCTTCTTCTTTTTATTTCTTCAAGTACTAAAAAAATGGTGGGGCTTAGTTTTTTAAAAGTGAATCTTTGGTAAAATTCTTCTTATTATGAAATCAATGATTTTCTCACTATCAGGGTATCAGCACCTAAAAGCAATAAACAGTTTGCTGTCACAGCTACACACAGACAGTTGTATCAAGCAGAGACTGAAGATAATCCAAATATTATTCAGATTACTTTGGAAGATCTACTTAGGAAATATTTCTTCCCATAACCTGAGACCATTTTATTTTTTACAAGCGAAAAATTTTCTGTCTACTGGAGTTCAACAGGAAGCTTGGGCAAGTACCACCTTTAAGTTTTATAGTACCTCCACTGACTGCACTGGGATGTGCCATAGCCCAAATTTGTAACACAGATCAAAATCTAGCTTGGAGACAGAAAGAAGAGAGTTGGATTAAATAGTCAATTTTCAATCCTTATCAAAAGGTTAATAGTGGGGGTCTCAAGTCTCCRCAGTAGGTGTCATGATGCTTAATGATCTGGAAAGGGAGTGAGTAGTGAGAAGCCACATTTGCAGAATGCACAAAGATGCCTAAAATGGTAAAGGATGCTATACAGTTATTTTATTCAGAAGGACTTGGAGAAGTCAGATGGATGGGTAATATGATAATAGTAAAAAATCAGTGTATTCTTTCATTGATAAAAGGAAACTGTCCTTGAAAAGGAAAAACACTCTACATAAAGACTTAGTGGAATTCTAAATGAATTATCAGATAACCAAGATATTTAAGAAAATTATCTAAGTATTACTACAAACAATTTCATGTTAGCTGATGCTTGATGTATAGATATATTTAGAAAAGCAAAACTATTAGGAATGTACGAGGAATGAATTATCACTATGGATACTGAGCTAGATAAACCTTGGATGTGGTTCAACACTACAAAGTCATGTTTTAAGTAGACAAGGACTATCAATGAGTGAGTCTAAAAATTTTCTAATAGGGGAATTCAAAAAAAAAAAAAAAAAAAAAAACAGTGGGTTTCCTTAGTGTGAGTAACACTTTCTTTAGTCTTAGCTTCACGATTCTTTAGTTCTGTTATGAACATCTTTTCAAGAGGAAAGGCAAGGGGAATTAAATGTGTTCAAGAGGTGGAAATGTCAGGTACGAAGCTGCTGATATACTYTGAAGTAAGGTATACTTGAGCATTTTAGGGGATTGGGCCTGTAAACTGGAGAAGTGAGGCCAAACATTTTGCAGCATTAACTGAGTCATAATAATGGCTTGAAGGCATAATAAAAAAATAAACAAAAAAGCCTACCATTATAGTAATCATTTGATCCAAAACACTGCACATATTAGGGATTCAAAACAGAACAGGCAAATTTTAGCTGTAAAGATTCAATATTCATAAAAAAGAGAGAAGTCAGCAAAATAGGAACAACTTATGAGCCTCTTCTGCTCACACTGAAGTCAGCTAGTTCTTTGCTGTTCAGAGTTTACTGGGAACGAGACTGGATTCCAAATATATAGTTTGTGCCAAACCATACGTACTGTGTTCTATTTCATTTTTTAAATACTATGTATAATAAAGAAATTATACCTGAGGGCAGTCAGAACTAAATAGCACAGAATAAAATATGACTTTAAAGTYTGTAGACAAATTACAAAGAAAGCAATATCTTGTGATGATATTTTTCATGTAAATACAGAGTAAAATGGTCAGTGAGAACTATTGTTCTTGCCCTTGAAATGTTTATTCTTTTTTTTTTTTTTTTTGATTTTTAAAGTACATTTTATTTAGAAATTTCAATATGTTCCAACTTCATTCAGTGAACACTAGGAAAACCCTTGC
Source organism: Rhea americana (assembly GCF_003343005.1). Classification (NCBI taxonomy): domain Eukaryota; kingdom Metazoa; phylum Chordata; class Aves; order Rheiformes; family Rheidae; genus Rhea; species Rhea americana. The sequence goes on from NW_028186138.1 coordinate 393,902, forward strand.
AACTAGTTTTTGTGGTAGATAATAAACACTGTGTACTCTAGCTGATAAAGTGTTTATGAAACAACTAAGCAGACACACACTCAAACCCTACTCATGCTGTGCTTATGTAAATCACTTTCTGTCAATGAGAGATTCACTCTTTTTTTTTTAACCAAGAAAAATAAAATAAAGTTTATGAAATGACATTTAATCCAGAACATAGGGATTTTTATTTGGTGCATTCTGTCCTGACCTGGGGGAGGGGGAAGGAAAAAATAATATTAATTTTATGTCCCAGTTCACAGTTCATCTTTCAGATGGGAAGAATCTTCAATGGCAGAACAGGACAAAACTGCTACAGCCTCTCCGCTGCAGATGAGACATGGTGCAGCAGACAGTGGCTATTTTTAGTTGTTTTGTGGTTTTCCTCAGAGCACTAATGATCTTCTGGGATCCATTACCAGCTGAACCCAAGTGTAAATCCAGTCCCCAAAACATGGATCAAAAAATGATAYTTTGACTTGGCCACAAGAGGCTGGGAAAATGCAGAACTGCAGGACTTCAGTTCTGACCTCAAGTGTTTCATGGGATGTGGCAGCATCCCTCTGCAGACACAGTCTTGTAGATTGAAAATCCCTCTCAATTCTTGTGAAATCTGTCATCGCTTGACCCAGACAAAAATGAGTGCCTGATTTCTTATTCTGTGGGGCCTAAGGCAGTCAGTTATGATGCCAGCTTTATCACTCACTCGTGTTTTGCTGGCTAGAAGAACTGGTGTGCCTCAACCAATTAATCCAGTGAGTCATTTGGGCTCAGATRGATCTTTGACCTCTGACTGTGAAAGCACATTAGACAGGGAGCAATACTACCGTCCATCAGTAAAACTGGTGTAGGGCCCAATTAGGCTCCCATTCTGCCACGTAGACTGCTAATCTAGTACAGATACAGTGGTGAATTTCCTTTTCAAACTGAGAGATTTCAGTCCACAAGCCTCCTTCTACCATCTTGTAGCTGACGTGATATTAGCTGTCCTGAAAGGGAAAATATTTATTTTCCAGTATATATGCTCACTGCAGAAAAGTTGTCATCCCTGGCTTTTCATTCATTCATTCTGATACTTCATTGCTCATAATGAATTCCCCATCAGGCTTCGCAGCCTTCTGGGCCACCTTTTCAGGTGGGTAACAGACATCATATATTTTCAATCTTGGAATTTGAAAATGTTCTGGATGGAGATACGCGGCAGTCAGAGTGTGTTACGGGCCATCAGAGGAAGCATATAGTGCTTCACAAAGTTCAGCTATCAGCAAATCAAGGAAAAAAAAATGTGGAGAACAATTTTGCTGTGAAGAAATGATGCTGTAACAATGGCACCATTTTCCAGAATAGATCAAATCTCATGTGTTTTTAGGCTCATATCTACTGCTTTTCATGACAAAAATAAACACTCACCACTTTTTATTTCCCTTAGCCCTGCAGAGGTAACATAACTTTGAGACAGCTGGATGCTATCCCATCCTGTGCATCATCAACAGATTTGCCTGCAAAGTCCCAATAGCTACACCTGTTCAAAAGCCTTGCAGGCAAAACAATTGCACAGGTACCACTCAGGGCATAATTTAGCCCTTGAAAACTTTGTTACTGGTGATGATATGTGATGCGGAAAGAACCCTACTTGGAGCTTAAGGCCCAAAATGAGTTTCAAAGAGCAGCAGGTAGGAAAAGCTCTTTTCACTCTTCAGTCGAGCTTCTCAGCTGTGGAGTGTGATACTCAAACTGAGGAAAAAGTACCTTGCTTCAAAAACTGGGCTAATTTCACTGAGAGTCTGGCAGATGAAGGCCTACTTTAAATTTCACCRTGAAACTATTCAAACCCTGGTGATCACTATGTCAGCTCGACAGTTAATCTGAGTAGCAAACACATGAGCTGATGGTATGTAGGTAAATATTATGACAGAAACTTGCCAGAAGAAGGCATGGTCTATGAGCAAGTAATTTAATATAAGAGATTACTGTTTCTATAACATAAACTACGTTAAGTACTTGGTGTCAGCAGTTTCAGTATATCCGTCATTGGCAGTAGTAAGCACGCCTAGAAAATCTGACTCATAGTATGACAGGATTAAACTGGTGAAACCAGTGGGAGATAAAAATTGTTTTATAGTCTGTGTGATGGGATATGAAGTACTTAAACAGTCGYCGTCTAAGGAGCCGTCATTATTCCCGCAGTGCCATCTACTGGTAAAATATGAAAGGTACTGAAAATAATGGTAGCTTACGTGTGCATCTGTTATGGATTAATGATCTGATCATGTATTAAGACATAAAGAAAACAAATAATCATTATTATTCTAACAGCTTTTCTCATTTTTGCATAATTTTAAGTTAACATTCAAGATTTCCATCATAGCTGAATATTTAGCACAGAGTGCCATACAGTACATGTTTTCAAAAACGAATGTACGTAYTATACCTGATAAAAAAAATAACCCTAGCTTAGATAAGCACAGAATAAACCTCAAGTATGTTTTCCAAATCTGTGGGCTGAATTACTCTAAATCTTTTAAAACTTCCAAAGCTTTGTTAATATCTAATTATCCTCTTAGGCTGAATAAAATAATTTGAGAAGTCTGCTTGAGATTTCGTACTATATAGCAGGGTAATTGCATCAGATACGAATCCCAGAAGATAAATTTTCTTTCTTATTTAGAGGCACTGTCTAGCATATTTTAAGTGACTCACACTTCAGCACTCCCTGGTTTACACACACAAAGTACTACTTTTGCTTTAACACATTGAAGAATACCTATGCAATTTTGCAAACTGATCTAATGTTAAGAGGGCTCATGGAGTCCACTGGAGTCTCTGTAAAAGGTACAAATTTGAGGATATATTTGATTTTATTAAAAAAAAAAAAAAGATTACATTCCAAATATTTTGAGGCTATAAATACTACACAGTACATTAATATGTACTCAAAATTAGATATTATAGATGATATTATAGAGTTTACCAGATAAAGATTTATGCTTAGAAAACACCAATAACTAATTTAAGGGCAGCCTTTATAGTATCAAAGTGTTCAGAATACACTTACACTTTTTATATTGATAGTAAAGACTCACTGGTGGCATGAGGGGTAAGTAACCATTTGTGCTCTATCTCACAGGCTGTAATATGTTGGGAAAACTAATGGAAACTGTGTCCTAAGCTGTCTGGCTTTCAAAACGCTTAGTCTACTAAATTCAGAAGTCACTACAGTGCTGGCCACCACAGAAATACAGGTTTTGCCACTCTCAAACAGGCTTCAAATGAGGATGTAGTTCAGATCAGTCCTCCCCTTCAAGGAACTTGAGTGGTTCTCATTTTGTTGGACCTTCTCTTGTGCTTATAATATTGACTGCTATTTAATTCTAAAGCTGTAGGAATCAAGGAAAATATTGTATCATGACTTTTTCTCTAACTTATCTCAGAATATGATTATAGTAATAGTTCCTCTAACTGGTTGCTCATCTGTGGCATCTTTACATGCATGCTCAAATATATGTTGAGGCAGCACAAGCAGAAGTGCCAGAAAGACAAAGATAACTCAACATGTATTTTATATGAAATGTAAAGCAACATTTTCTCCTTATTTCAACAACTAGCTGAAAGTAGTATCTGGATGAAAAAAACTGACTGAACCGCAATCTGGGTAAAAATAAGGTTATCCTGTCAATACGAGGACAGTACTTGTCATTTTTACAATGCCCACTAAGATGGTCAGATACCCTCAGTGGTGACTGGCTTTAGTTTAGATTGGCACTAGATGCCCAAACAGCCCGTAGAGGAGAAACTATCCACTGACTTCTGTGCCTGGCCCAAAGACAGCACAGGTTTGTGATCTTCTTTCCTGAATGCAGGTTTTTAGGAAAGATAAGAATGAAGCCTGTACTCTACGTTAAATCCTCAAAGGAAGCTTTGCAGTAAAATTTAGCACATTATACTGAGGAAAGCAGGATCGCCTAATTCTGTATTCTTTAAATGTGTGAATTTCTGCTTTTTACCTTCAATAGACATGGCACTCAGTAGTCATATATTCTAGTATCAGTCAGTTTCAACACAGTATATCTTTTAAAACAGGGTATTTGAATGCATACACAGTAGAGATTGTTGAAAAATGTTCTTGTACTTCCCAGTCATCTTCAGAATGACTTTAGTGATTAACCAGCAATGTCTGAACTGAGCTATCACTTGTCTTTTTTATCATTAATACTTAGAAAGAGGCTTTCTATCAGTCTGTCTCCCCTCCAGATTCCTGCATCTGACCTTTACTTGTCCTCACTCCATGAGGTTCCATTATTTATTTTGACAGTATCTGTCTTTCCTTCTTCTTGACCACACAGCCGCATATTCCTTCTCAAGTCATCTGTTCATCAAAGATGAATTGATCACTCAGCAAACATTACTCATTACTCTTTTTCTTTTTCTTTTCTCCTGCTGCATATACATGTTTAAAGTAACGTCTGAAGAAATCTATAAGGTTCATCAGCTCAGATGGTAATATATTCCTCATTGYCAGTACCACCAAAAAAGCATATTATCTTTCCTAGATGCTTATAGTTCCAATGAGTTTGATGCTGATTGAATATATATTAAGAATAACTCCTGCTATTACTTGTGCAAGCATTTCCATTCCACCTCCCTGATTTTAGTTGTTCATTTTCTGAAATCCTCTGTTTCACATTTGCATTTTTATATTTGTTGCATTTTACATTGTCATTGCTAATAATTCAATAGAAAATTATTATACATTCATAATACAAGGAAAGAGAAGGAAGCTTTTTTACTTTATGAAACTATTCCCCTTTTCCATTAGAACATGTCTAAATAAAAAAAAAATAAAGCTTCAGTAGAATATGAAAACAGCTTCTGAACACCTCATAAAGATGGAAAGAAAGGCATGGAGAGAGGTCTTCTCCTGTGAACTTTTAAAATGACCAAAGGAGGAAGATTGAAGAGTGGTCACTAACGAATAGTCGCGAGTCATTAGGAGAGTGTTAGTTCTTTCCTTTACATCATAAAAAAATCCTAATTCAAACAACATCTCTGACAAGTGACTTCACTATCCCTGAATACAACTTATTGCACATGCTTGTTACAAGCTTAAGCGTTCTTATTGTTCCACTACTTACCTCATTTTATACTGTCACAGATTTGAATCGACTGAACCTGATTCTCCTGTCACTTACATCAGTTGAAAGAGAGCAATGCTACTCATTCAAATTACATTAATGCAAGATTGTATATGAGCTACACAACTATGGCTGGGTTCTAGGAATGTACGCAACATGCAGTTTCTCTAAGAGGAAATTTTGAACATTCTTCTTTTCTGTAAAGAACTCTCATAGTTACGTAGAAAACAAGTTCCAGTTCCTGGAGATACTCTGTCCACTATGGGAAATGGCTTTGTGAGACATGTAAGTCAGAAAGGCATCCGTGTGAGTCCCTTAATCAGGAGGGGCAGGTGGAACTGGAGACAACAGAAAGTTCTGTTTGGAAAGTGCAGATCTCACTGGGAAGACAACAGCTTCTATTTTTGCAACTTGACTAAGCTTTCTTGTTTAATTTATACAGATGTTATACAGATATATTTTATTATACATGTGCTCTGATCTTAGRCCATCATGGTCTCCTGTGCTTAGGATCAGACCTTCTGTATAATAAGAGAGAAGCTAGGACTGAACTCGTTTTTCTCTACAGTATTAGAGATTTATCAAAGGGTGCATCACAAGCTCAGTCCTTATAGAAATTTTTGATCCTAAGGAAAAAGGTACATGTAGGTTGCACTGAGAGAAGGAAAAAAGTTAAGTTCAGGCTTAAAACTTCTGGGTGAGCATGCTATCCCTCCTACGTTGTTTTGGTGCAAAGAGAAGCAAATGAACTTAGAACACCTTCAGCAGCTGTTTAAACTAACCTGTTTGACCTTACAATAGGAGTCACTTTGTTAATATAGATCTAAGACAGTTTAAGGAGCTGTTATTTATTGGATGTACCAGTTCTCAGCCAAGACAGATAGTGCTTAATTCTGTGATTGCTTCAAGCCAACACTGGTGCAGTTAGACTGCTTAGATTAACCCACAGTGGTTTAAGCAGACCTGTTTGATTTTGTATTATAGTAGAGGATGAGCACTCAGGAAATCTCATCAGTGACAAAGTGCTAAATAGCAGCTCACAGCGGTAACAGCTATACCTAACTCAGAGGATTCTTCCCATCCAGGGTAAAGGTGAAATGATTAATTTCTCTGCTGGCAATATCAGTTGCACCCTAACTTTCTGCATGATGATCTATCTAACGTAGAGATAGAAACTCATGGCTTAAGCATGTGTGACTACATAACTATGTAACTTTGGCAGAGAATAGGAATTATTGCTWAATCTCCTGTTATCTAGAAAGCTTTTCCCGATACCTGGTTTGTTAGCTAGCATGACTTGGACTGAAAAGCAAAGGAAAAAAKAAGATTGACCAGCCCAGGGTCTGAAACTTACAGCTGTGCTAAACACATACCAAAATAAATCTTCGCTGTGTCCAAATTCTTCTCTCAGYGATACCTGTGCAATGTCATTTAGGACAATAAGTTCTGGCCAGTATGAAGAAAAGCAACATGTATTGCCCATATTCTTCTATTTTAGAAATGTATGGCAACAGCCAGAAAGAAAGAGCAGACTGGATTTCACATCCTTGACTAACTTTGCAGGATTTGCTGTTGGGGTCACTCAGCTTTTACATGCAAACTGAGTAAATTTGATATGGAATTTGTTATGACACAATGAATATGGAACAGTGTCATTGCTCAAAGAAGGAATGCTTTAAGCTTTGACTCACAACAGCCTTTTTACTCACTTCTGTATTTACAAATTCTGCCATATGAAAGGTCACAGAACTGTGAGGCAGGGCAGTGCACGAGGGAAAGGGACAGAGCTCCTTTGGTTTAGCTTTGACCTAAATCAAGCTGACAAGTCAACCAGCCTTTTTAATTCTGTCATATTTCTGAGCAAAGGCTTTCACACTCTCAGGCAATTTTCAGAAATCAGTAGACGATGACTATCTACCAGGACCTAAGGCTTAGATCTGTGCATTCATCATCATTTATACCCTCAGATATGCTCATTGGTACCCCTTCATTCATTTACTGGCCTGCTATTACTAAATTCCAGAGAGGTGCTAATTCTGCTTGTTTTAAAACCAGTGAAAACCCCACTATTTATTCTATTGACAAAATGATTCAGTTTTAAGAATTAAATGGCCACTATTATCATAGTTTTAATTCACTTTTACCCTAACACTTTTTCAGGAAGAGAAATGTAGTTATTCCCAATTACAGATTATTTGTAGATGTGGAGATTCTCAAGATCTAGTTTCAGCGGAAGTCAGACACCTAAATTCCTCTACGGAAAAATGTATTTTCATCTGACTTGTCTATGTTCAATTGGAAGACTGAGATGGAGCCAGCACTGAGCTCAGCTCTTACAAATCCAGAATCAGTATCTTTATATCAGAGCGTCGTTCATTAGAAAGTATCAATATTCACTCTATTGCTGAGCTTAGGGGTTTGCTGAATTCCAGATGGCATTTTAGAAATAGAAGTGATCCTGTTAAGAAACTACTATTTTAAATGTCCCCAGCTACAGTTATCATAACATTATAGCTTGTAACTTTTTGAGATTTACTGCATTCATGTACACTTTTTTCCTGCAAGTTGTTTAAAATTTTCCTTTTGCTTACCAGAACATTCATTAAAAAATATAGACAGTTCTTCTGGTAAGTCACCATCTTTGGTTTGATAGGTATACCACAGAGGTTCATAGTTTGCGCTCAAAAATTTTTGTGAAGCCAGCTTGGGGTTTGAGGATAAGAAAACCATGAAATATACATGTAGAAAGGAAGATTTTAAAGCAGTACAAAACTTGTATGTGAAATCCCCAGTTGGTAAAGTGTCTAAATTGGATACAAAATAATTCAGAGGAAGTGGAAATAAAAAAAAAGAGRGCGAGAGAGAGAGAGAGAAGGGAAGAATATTGAAGACCTCAAAATCTTCYTGCAGGTGGGCTTCAGAGGTTCATAAATCAATTATAAAAATGTACCTCAGGCTGAAACTTGGCATTTAACCCCCTGGATTTGGATCTTTGGATCAGGACTTGTTTATTTGTTTTTAAACACAGACATGAGAAAATATTGCTTGGTTTTAAATTAGATGAGTAAGGTTGAACGTATTCATTTAAGCTTTTTTTTTTTCTTTTTTGTACATCTACAGCTCATCTCTCAAAATGAGACTTTTAAGTCAATAATTTAAGAATAAGAAAAGTGCATCTTTGTAGGAATTGTTCTTGGGTCAATATCTACTTTTCAAGAAGTGCTAAAATATTTATATTTGCATCRTGAGACATAATATTTTATTCATGGAGTAAAACACCATTTAAATAACATTAAAATTATTTTTGCCTACTCACTGAGTATACATTTAACACCTTTRACAGAAGCTTCAGTTCCCTCAATATCCATTTTACTACTGTTCCCTGTCCACCATCCACCAGCTGAAACTGTGCACAGTGGCAGCTTTGAAGTCCCTAATGAAATTTAAAAACAGATAGAAACATGATCTTCACATAGAGATAACGATTTGAGAGTATCAGCAGAACCCATTTTGTCTCATTGGCTGCTAGAACCTATTAAGTAGTATTAAAAAATAATCATTGCAAATTATAAGAGACTTCCCCAAAGCCAAAAAAAAGAAGTGGAAGCTGTACACAATCTGGAAGGGGCAGCAAATGTGCATTTTACTATATGTAAGACAGTGATTCTCAGTAGCAGGCAGGAGCCATCTACGTGTAGGCAAGTCATGCCTGCAAGACAGCATGACTGGGAAACCTCTCACTGCCCTTCTGGGAAATAAGCACATCTAGGTGCCTCTGTGAAGTGCTTGTGCACTGATCCACACAGCATGGGGTATAAACAGAAGGAATCAAAGATCCATGTGCACTTGTGAGACTATGATCTCGCTGTGATTACAGAGATGCAGTGGGATAGCTTGCATGACTGGAATGYTGCTGTGGACGAATACAGGTTCTTTAGGAAGGACAGGCCAGGAMGGCAAGGGGGAGGAGTTGTCCTTTATGTGAGAGAGCAGCAGGAATGTGTGGAGCTCTGCCTTGGGGTGGATGATGAGCCAATTGATAGTCTATGGATAAGGATTAAGGGGCAGATCAATATGRGTGCCATTGCTGTGGGTGCTTGCTATAGGCTACCTGATCAGGATGAAGAAAGAGATGAGGCTTTCTACAGATAGCTGGAAGTAGCCTCATGTTCATTGGCCCTGGTTCTCATGGGGACTTTAATCATCTTGATATCTGATGGAAGGGCAACACAGCAGGACACAAGAAATACAGGAGGTTTCTGGAGAGCATCCAAGACAGCTTCCTGAGACAGGTGATAGAGAAGACAACAAGAAGAGGTGCTCTGCTGGGCTTCATATTTACAAAGAAGATCTGGCTTGGGATGTGAAGGTTGGGGGCAAGCTTGACTGCAGTGACCATTAGATGATGGTGTTCAGTATCCTGAGAAAAGGGAGCAGGGCAAAAAAACAGGATCACAGACTTGGACTTCAGGAGAGCAGGTTTTGGCCTATTCGGGGATCTTCTTGTAAGAATMCCATGGGATAGGGTCCTACAGGAAAAGAGGGTCCAAGAAAGCCAGTTGATATTCAAGAATCACTTCCACCAAGCTCAAGAACAGTCCATCCCAAAGAGCAGGAAGTTGAGTGAAGGTGACAGRAGACTTGCATGGATGAACAAGGAGCTCCTGACTAAACTTAAACATAAAGAGGTAGTACCCAGTAGATGGAAGTAGGGACAGGTAACCCAAAAGGAGTATAAGGATACCATCCAAGTCTGAAGGCATGGGGCTAGAAAGTTCAAAGCCTATCTGGAGTTTAATTGGTGAGGGATGTCAAGATGAATAAGAGCTTCTTTAAGCACATCAGTAGCAAGTAAGAAAATTAGTAGACATGTGGGCCTGCTGATAAATGGGGCAGTTTGACAAAGGAAATCAAAAAGTCAGAAATACTGAATGCCTTCTTCACCTCAGTCTTTACTGGTAAGACTGGCTCTCAGAAATCCCAGGCCCCTGAGACAAAAGGGAAAGTCTGGACGAAGACTTTCCCTCGGTTGAGGAGGACCAGGTTAGAGATCGTGTAGGCAAACTACACATACACAAGTCCATGGGCCCTGATGGCATGCATCCATGAGCACTGATGGAGCTGGCTGATGTCATTGCAAGGCCAGTCTTGATTATCTTTGAAGGGTCATGGAGATTAGGAGAGGTGCCTGAGGACTGAAAGGAAGCAGATGTCACTCCAATCTTCAAAAAGGGCAAGAAGGAGGATTCAGGGAACTGAACMTCACCAAGATCTCTGGGAAGCTAATCCTGGTCCCATTTCCAGGCACATGAAAGAAGGTGATCAGGAGTAGTCAGCATGGATCCACCAAGGGAAATCATGTTTGACTAACCTGATAGCCATCTACAATGGATTGACTGGCTTAAGGGGAAAGCAGTGAATTTTGTCTTCTTTGACTTCCATAAGGCTTCAGCACAGTTTCCCATTAACATCCACATAGCCAAACTGATGAATTATAGGCTAGATGAGTAGACAGTGAGGTGGACTGAGAACTGTCTGAATGGCAGAGCTCAGAGGGTTGTGACCAGTGGCGTGAAGTCTAGCTGTAGGCCAGTAACTAGCATATCCCAAAGTCAATATTGGGTCCAATACTGTTTAACATTTTCATTAATGATCTGAATGATGGGACAGAGTGCACCCTCAGCAAGTTTGGAGGTGATACAAAATGGGAAGAAATGGCCCCAAAATAGTGGTTTGCATGGGACGGAAACTAAATGCTGCTATAAGAGAAATCAACAAAAAGTAGCAAGATGACATACCTCCCAACAGTACCTTGAGCACAAGACTGTTTCCCACCATTCAAATAATGTATTTGCAGACGGAAAAAAGACATCATAAGATTTATGCTACTTATTCTAAAAATTGTGGACTTTTACATATGTCTTCATTGGCGATGAGAAGCCTAGTAAAGCACATACATACACTAAGCCTGAGCCTCACTTTTGGCTTCAAGCTGACACTTTTATCAGAGTATCCTGCTCTTATACAGTGCCCAAATTTAGCAGCAGTGCTGTGGTAGGCTCGCTTGTGCACAAAGCTCTCTTCTGTTCGAACAGAAGAGAGGCATCAATGGGGTAAAGTAATAAGATGATTTATTATTAGCATATTTTCCACAGCAGTAGCTTCACCCTAGCACATGACCCATTGCTCCTCCTTAAGTATGTGTAACATGTCCTGTGGGCAAATGCCAACTTTGGGCACATGTTTTATATGCCAAGACTGTAGAAGGTTTCCGTCCAGTCTGCCTTATCTGTCTCTTCCACTCATGACAAGTAACACGTCTTCAGCACCCTCAGAGGACACTTAGGAAATCTGACATTAATGGAGAGAGAGAAATTTTCCTGCCTACATTAAAAATCTTGTTTCYAGGGCCCCCAGGGTTTCCACTTGTGCTAGGGCTCTCATCAGCTCATCTGTTGACAGCAACAGTTAGGTTTCTTTGAAAATGCCAGCTGTAGAAACTTAGATGCCTTAGGGAGCTTAGACATCTAGGGAGATTAGTGCCAGCTCCGAATATGTTACTGTTGCCTACCTGGTGCACTTTGGTGGCTATTTGCTTGTTCAAGTGTTGAAATCACTTTTAAAAGCCTGGCCAGAGGCTCTTAGTGTTCAATATACAAACAAGCAGATTAAAAGACTGTCACTACTGAACTGATATTCACAGCAGGGCTTCCATGTATGCAGCTAATAAATAAGTAATGACAATAGAATAATTTCTGTTCTGCATTTGATTCACTAATGCTGCTCTGCAATATTGCTTCCAGAAAGACAAAAGAGAGAGAGAGAGAGAGAGAGAATGAATTGGATTTTTGTTGAATTTTTTCTAGCCCTAGGGACAAATTTTGGCAGAGGCAAAAATAAAATCCAGTCCTTGCTTATTTGGACAGCTGTGTTACCTGAACAGAACTACATATCTAAACAGGATTATTTGAACATGCACTTCCTACATTTAAAAGCAGCCAACTTAGAGAAGGAATACAAAAATATCATATAAATTGTCTTAAAATCCAATGTAATTTTCCCTTATCAGCTGCACCCACACCAAATGTTGTCCAGCTTCATGTCCTTTGGAGCAGTTAATGGTGCAAAGAAAACAGGGACTGTCAGTAATTTCCTTAAGCTCTTTCTTCTGTCCTGCCCCTTCTCTCTCTCAAAAAAAAAAAAAAAAAAAAAAAAAAGGCATTCCTGAAGTGGCTATAATGCTGGCGCAATCGATTTACAGCATGCCCTCTCCAATATGTGACTGTGGAGATAAGGGGAGGGGCAGATGAGAGTGTGAAGGATGAGAGAATGAGAGCTGTTGATTCAGATACAGTCCCTCAGAAAGTATTTATCAGTTATTGCAACTTGGGGCAGCTCTTATGATGCTTTGACCTGCCTTTGAGTCATTCAGACAATGCAAGTCCCCTAGTTAGCTTCACAAGGCTCATCCTTTTTGCTGTAGCCTGTACAAAGTAGGTGCTCCATAGCATTGAAACCATTAACTCTGAATAATTAAATTAGACTATTAAAATTCAGGGACAGCACCACTTGTTTCAGTGGACATGGAGCAACAGACTACTTAGATGTCATAAGTATGGATGGAATAAAACTTCCACATCCCAAAGCAGGAGATATCWGCTAATCTTATTCTTAACTACAGCTTCAAAGGTCAAAAAAAATCTTAAGGGAAATATAGCAGGGCATATGGCTTGTATCCCATGACAAAGAAAATCTGAAATGTACTGAAGAACTCCAAATTCATAAAAAAACCCAAGTTAAATAGCCTTAAGAATGGGATGAATGAAGAATAAAAGACTCTAACAGTAAACTTCTAAACATAAGTTTTAAAAAAGGGGGAAAAGCCAAAGTTTAAATGATAGTGGCTTCTAGAGGATGCCAAGCATTTAAGAAGG
>NW_028186138.1:407018-420561 GCF_003343005.1 Rhea americana
AAAAAAAAAAAAAAAAAAAAAAAAAAAAAAAGCCAACTTCAACAGTACTGAGGCAATCAAAGAACAAAATAACAGACCTCTTAGAACAGTTCTTAGTTCAAAATAAATTGGCACACTGCAAAAGCAAATGCAAGCAGAACACAGCCTTGTTTTCACATTTCCTTTTCCCCAGATCTKCAAAACTGAGCAAATACAGACAGCAAGGAAGTAAAGGGACTATTGCTCACCCCTTAGTGATTTTCTCTTTCTTTTCTGTTCTGTCTTTACAATTTCTCCAAAAGCAAGAGCTTTTGCATCCTTCTTGCATCCTTGCCTTTGTTTTACTGGAGAAAAAGATGAATGAAAAAGGCAAGGTGAGGCAAAGATAGGAGGGGGGGGAAGGGAAAAGGGAAAGAGAAAGAGAAAGGAAGGCGAGGCAAGGAAAAAGTACGTAATATTATATAGAAAGACCTTAAGTAAAATCATACATTAAAAGATCTTCCAGTTCTGTGGATATCACTTTTTCTTTTTTAAAGCAAACTCCAAGGACAAAGAAAGATAACATTTTTAATAGCCATGCACCCACTTTTCTCATTTTCTGTGTCCACCTCCTCCGTTTTTCCTCCTTTTCCTTTATCTCCTCCTTTCTTAAATGCTCTTTCTCTATGGATCTCAACATATGATTCCATCACACATGGCTGGACTGCATCATAATTTTTGCACAATCAGCTCAGCTAAATCTGGTTGCCTCTAGTTCTTACGTGTGTACAGAATAGTCTTCAAACTTTCCTTACTGCTCTTCAGCATCTTGCAAGYGCAAGTTCTTATACTTCTTTTCCTTATCCTTCTAACAAGTAGCAATTACAGGGAGTAACAGAATAGAAGCTAGCTTGTGCCAGGTAACAAAAGGCCCATACATGCTGCCGTGCAGAACTTCCTAGCAGACAACAAACATTACAAATTTAGAAATGAAATCAACCAAAAGGAAAAATTCTCTTAATATCACCAAAAGGAGCATGTCAAAAACAAACCTGCAAACTGGGATATGGGCCAGAAATGAAGTGAGCAAAATGAATGCATCAGAAAATAGGTTTAATTGATGAACAAACTGTAGGAGTATGAGCCATTATAATCATTTTAGAAGGGGGAGGGGAATTTATAATCCAGCAATAGCTTCAGGGAAATGGACAGGTGAAACAGAGCAAACATTCCTGGGATTCTCTGAGAGGTTGTAGCACAATTAAGATTTCATAACCATATATTTAAGAGGCGTCCTTGAGAAAGAAAAGACTAAAGAGAAAGAGGATATGTAAATATCCTATAGAGATTTATATATTGTTTTCTATTTTCACATTAGGGAGTTTGTGATGAAATGTTCAGGCAGTGCAGCATGGCATTTTATATGTTAGATTTAGGGTCCTTTTTATGTCCCTTGTCTCATGTCTCTTTTCTCTGGTCATCTGCTTTTTTCCTTTAGTTTGCACTTCTGCCCTCGTTTAAAATGTCTGTCATAACGAGGCAATAGCGCCTCTTCTACAATGTGACTATGATCTTGTGACAAAAAAGTAGTTAAAAGCAGCATCTGAAACAACCCAACAGGGGAACAATTTTGCTGGATCTTTGAGGGGTCAGTAATTCCCTGTCTGTCTTTAGCACTGAGATAAAAATTGCATCCTCTATCTCCTCTGTTTGATATTTGTTCTTTCATATTCTCATTGTATATTCAGTTTTCTTTTTCTTTAAGGAAGTAGAGTAGTGACAAATGAAATTATATGGAATAGTAGTCCAGCTCAACTGTTTTGTCTCCTTTTTCCTGAGGTAAAGGAAACCCTGGCCATCTTCACTATGACACAAAAGGTTTGTGAAACACTGGGATTTATTTTATTCTCTCCTTAAGGAAAAGCAAAGAAGGAATTTAAAATGTTAAAGTGAAAAGCTTACTTTGTAGTTTACCTTTCCAACTCTTTACTATTCTTTTAATCTTAAAAGTTAAAAAGATTTTCAGCAATGTCTATTTGCCATGAGCTAACTAGGCTTCGTTCGTTATAGCCTCACTCAAAGAAATGCGACTCTCCGTCTAATTGGAGTCTCAGTGACATTCTGGCTAATATCAGGGCACATTCGTATTAGACAGAGCCAAATATCGCTACCAATGCTTTCATTTTCACTGATATTCAGTCATTCAATCTAACATATTTTTTCCCGTGTTTATGCTCATTTTATGGGTGTATTACCTTTTAATAATCTATATTCTAGATAAAAAATAAAAATAAAAAGAGCAGTAATAGACTAAAGAATAGGATTTGTATTTATCCTCACCTAGCTGAGAACTTAATCACTACATGGTACTTGCTTGTTTTCTCTCTCTTACCATTTAACTCCCRTTTTCTTGGCTATTCAGATTAAATAGTATGGGCAGTATGCAAGCCCTCCTATGCAATAGCATAGTAACTAAGGACAACTGTAAGAATTAGAAAATATTTATTGAAAGCACTGTTTAATGAGCCATTAGCTACGATTTCAAATGAAACAGCTCTTTCTGCCTGATTCAGTATTGTCTCTAAGCATTTGGGAGTGTCTGCTAAGCTGCTAGCCTTCAGGAAATAAGTGCAGTTGAGGTTCTTCTTCACCTTACAACTGACGAAATAATTTGGTATCTATAGACCCATAGGAAAATTTAGACACATCAGTCCAAAACTTAGGAATTATGTTTTGCAGCTAATGGAACACATTTCTGGATTGTTTGTCTAGGTTCAAGTATTTAACTTCTAAATTCTCCCACTGGGTTCCAAATTAGCATTTATGCCCTTCTACGTCATGTTGTTAAGTGGTATGTAAAAGGCTTGTAGCAGCAGGAACAATAACATGTATATTACACTCAAAGCAAGAGCTCTAAGGACCATCCTTTTTCATCAGCTCTCTTACATATAACACTGCACCTGTGTAATCTATTCAGTCAAATAATAACAGTATGAGCATACTGCAAAAGTCACTTTACCTGTTTTGAAAACTGAAGTACCTCCAGTTTTCTTCCATGAACAAATATGTATGTGTGTATGTATATGTATATGTATATGTATATTCACTTATTTTATTGGTGGTTATAAAGTGCCAGTTTGAAGTGACTCGTGGAGGCTGCTTAACTATTAGAGGCAGGGACCACCTTTTATTTTGTGTCCATACAGCATCACACAGTTGAGTGCTGCTCAGTCACTGGAGCTCAGTAATGCTATGGTTATATAATAAACAGTAATAACAGGATTATCTGCCAAACACAAAACTAGTGCTTTGAAAGAACTCCGGAACATGTATAAAGTATTCTTAAAGCATTGATCTGTTGAGTCAGACTCATTTTGAGAAATAGCAGTCTATAAAAGGCAGCAAGTGCAGTTTTCAACCCCATCAGTGGTGGCTGGATGGCAGAGGGAGTGAAAGCAGTAAAGATTTCCATTTTCAGTACTACTAAACTGGAACAGAGTCATCAAAGAACTCAAACTCTTGAAGGAACATTCTCACCTGTGAGAATTAAGCTGTCAGTTTCAGGCATCATTCACGATCCAAGAGGGACATAAGCACAAAAAGCCTACTCCTGCAAAAAATAACTCAGATGAATAGTATTTCTCAATAAGAAGGTAATCTTTTCTTTTTCTTTCTTTTTAATTCTTCTTYATTGATATCCTACTACAGCTAACAAATAGCTACCAGTTTATAGAGATTATGCTTATAATTTTTACAGAAAGGATCCTGCATTCATATTTAACAAGTTACTTTAAAATTAGTTTACTTTGAGTTTCATGGGGATAGATCTGCATGGTGCTCCCTTTGCTCCTGATTTCTGCAGTAGATAGCAATCCCTGCAATAGAACGTGTGTTTTACAGTATTCCTTGCTAATTGTTGTAATATTTTAAAAATTAGTTTACTGATAATCAYGCAGCAGTTGTATATTAAAAATGCATTCTGTTCTGAGATATATTATTAGTAGTCATGTTCACCAAWTCAAACAGGGAACATTTCTCATGGTGATAAAGCAGGGTGCACACCTTCAAAATTGATCCTGCTTTGCATAATTCTATCTTCTAGCTAGTCTTCTAAGAGAATAAAAATGGAAATCAAAGGACGAATGGAGGCCAGATTCTTTATCATGTGCCACACTTTTATCAGAATCATTTGGGAGAAAGAAGTACTACAATTCAATGGAACTCAAACTTTACAAATATGAGCAAATATTTTTATGAAAAAAGCAACAAAATATTGCAGTGATAACCAGACATTCTGAATTTGTGGAAGTTTTTGACAGTAACTAATGGAAGAAAGYGAGGTAAACAGCAACCATTAAGAGGAATTATTCCTGTATGTATAAAGGAATGAATGGGGGGTGTCATCTCATTTCTAAAAACTTCTGATTCCATGAACTGGAGAAAAATGCAACTGTGTAACAAGTACTCAGAGTTTCAAATGAAAAYGTCAGTCTTTATATAGCTTATATTTATTATCTGCACTTTTGTTGTTCTGTTAAATCTTTAGGTTTAATCATCTTTTATCACAGTTCACATTAAAATACTTTGTAAAACTGAGGGTCTTTTGAAGTTCATCATTACCAGAATGTGAATGGGGAAGCTAAGAAAACTGGAGATGATGGAGGGGCAAATCCAACAGCATTATTCWTCTACTTAATCAGGGGCTACAGAGAAGATGAGTCAGATTCTTCTCAGAGCTGCACAGCAAAAGGACAAGTCAAAATGGTCATAGTTTGGAAGAAAGGAAAATTCTAATAGGGCATAAGGAAGAAATTCTTCAGACTGAGAGAAGTCAAGTACTGAACAATATTGCTTTGAAATTAGCCCTGCTTTGTCCACAGGATGTTCCTATATGACCTCCAGATGTCTATCTTCCCTTTCTATGAGTCTGTGAATAACCCCAGATGACACTATTTTATTTTCTAGTATTTCCTGGGTTTGTTTGTTTACAATGAGATTTTAGAGTCAGGAAAAAAAAGTTAATATCTGGTTGTTCTTTCACCACAAACCCTTACTATATCACAGAGAGAAAAGTGGAGAAATCTTAGATAGCTTGAAAGGAGAGAGCTGAGTTAGTAGAAAAATTTCAGTCRTGAGACTGATAAGCTCTATACCACTGTTATGCACCTCTATATGGCCCTCTAGCCCAGATAACCAAAGAAAAAGCATTTTTATTGTCAATCCTCAAATGATTTAGTTTAATATATCCTTATACAAATGTTTGTTAGGACTGAATGCTAGGATGGAACTAAGGTCCTTCTAAACCAGAAGAGTTTCTCAGTTAATTGATAAACAAGTGATTAGGACAGGATTTCTTCTACTTATTTAAGTAATTGAAAGGCCATGTATTGGGCATTAYGGGAGAGGAAGACTCTACTCATTTTGACTGAGAAATTTAGCCTTGCCCATGGGATCTTTCAAAACCTGCCAAGTTTATATTAATTGACTGTGTGTTAAAGCCACTGGAATATACTCATATGGTCACTGCTTTAGCCAATGTAAATCYACACTGTGGCACTGATACAGATTCTTTCACTGATTTTCATTGGGAAGCAATGCAGAGCACTCAGYAGTGAATATAGTGAATTCAATAGCAAATTTTATCCTGCCTATAGGGTTCTTAATTGTCTTATCAAATTCTAAATAAAGGAAACAGCCGTTAAAATAACAGTTCTATTTAATCTTTCTAAAAGCATTGACTGATTCAAAATATGTCTAGGTTCAATAAGTAGATGCTGATGATTAAGTACCCATATTTAATTATTCATGTTCACCTCCTATTTGAAGTACACAATCAACCTTTTTCCTACTTCTGAAAGCCTTTTGCTTTTATTAGCTATTGTACCATGATCTGAAAGAAGATTCAGATTCTCAGTGGACTACCAGTGGAGAGAAGAGCAGTAGTGGTGCCACAGCATTCCCTTGCAGCTATCACATTCAGAGCTCTTAAACTCTCTGCAGTTTTAATGATGCTGTTTGTATTTAGTTAGTTTTCCTTAATGTATCTTTCAGTCATTGTTATTTTTAAGTTTCTTCTCAAACATCACTGTAGCACAATTTAAGATTGTATATCAAGGTGCTGATTGCCATGTCTATGCAAATATAACATACTCTTCTTTTCTTGAACTACAGGATCCTATGGCAGGTACCYATTTTAAATAGATTTTATTATATATCCCATGGTAGAGAATGAAATAACATATTTCCTGCAAAAACTCTAACTAGTATTGCTGTGGCATTTCAACATCGAGCTTTTGATCTTTCTGAATATCATCTCTATAGTTACGGGATGTGTGGATCCCCCTTTCATCATCACCTATGTAACAGCAGTGCTATAAAAGCTAGTGCAGTCTGCAGACTGGTAAAGCTTTGCAAAGAGGAAACTGCTAAATTCCTAAATTCTTCACCCCCCACCCCCCCCCAGCCTCCTGGCTAGCTATAGAGAATATAGAAAATCAGAAAGCATATAGAAAATCCTGGTATCAGAGTTTTTTGTTGTTAGTGTGGTGTCTTTCTGCTCCTGAAAAAAAGAAATATGCCCAGAGGAAAGACAGCATGAACTACAGAACTTGGTAGAAATAATTAGTTTTTGAGACCAAATTCAGGTATTAGAGAGAGAAACAGGGAACAATGCTACTGCATAAGCTGTTATTTGGTCAGGGCTGAGAAAGCAGGAGGAACTGGAGGAACCAGGATAAGTGGGGCAGTCTGGGTGATTAAGTTAATTAACTCAGTTGTTCCCTTTCAGTGACACTAATTCTGCACATGCAGATGTAAATGGCTGGATAGAACTCTGTGTTAATAGGAATTTCTGTTAATCTTTTTTTCTTCCTCAAAGGTTATAGGAAGCATACACCAAGATCGTCATACTTAAAAAGTCCTTTCAAAAAAAATGTGTAAAAAATTATGAGGCCAGATTTTGAACCCTTAAACTGATAGTCAGAAAGATTTGCATCCTATCCAGCTTACTATCACCCATATTTCAGCTCAGAATTTCTTCAAATAGTTATTGCCTCCAATATTCTATTTTGTCTTAACTAGAAATTAATTGACATTAGTGAGAAAGGGTTCTGTCATTGCCATTGGAAAAGTACCTGGTCAGCTTCTCAACATACACATGCCTACAACTAGAAACTAAAATCCCAGGGCTGCAGCTACAAAAACATAATGGGAAAAATAGATTATTTTTATTAATGAACCACAGATATATATTGCTATTTATAAACAAACAAAAAAACTTCCCAATTGCAAAGTTTTTACATTCATGACATCTCAAATAATGCAATTCTGATCTAAATTTTTAGCATCAATAAATGGGAAATAACTACCACTGAGTAGGGCAGGAYTGCTGATAAACTCTTCTTAAAAGTCAAAAACGTAAAGATACAATTTTACAAGCTATTTTTCTGGCAAAAAAAATGATTGCTCTATCCAGAACCTAAAAAAGAAAGTAAAATATGTCAATGTCACGGGAAATCTTAAGAATCATTGRTTAATATTAAAATATTTTCAGATCTCTTTAGGATTATTAGGACTTTTTCATTATTTAGATAACTGAGAATTAATTTGTGTATATCAAAACTTCTCTCTTTTGGACATATCGCACTGAAAGTATCCAATCCAACAAAACACTTCACATCTCCCATTGCCATTAAAGTAAATCGAAATTGAGTCCTCTGAAGACTGGACACAAACACTAGTCAGATCATTTGCTTTCCCATTTACCTTCAAAATTCATTGCAATCAGGATTCTCCTCTCCTCTTGAGATGACAATTTCTAATTTAAAATCTGATTATCATCTCATTAATTTTAGCCTGTAACTTAGCCTTAGAAAAATTCTTACATAGTTCTTCATTTTTGTGAAATTAGAAGGATGGAGGAAGTTATATTAAATTGGGGGCTAGGGTTTTTTATCATTTGTTGCAGTCTTTTTAGTTTTCATCTTTTCCCTTTTTTGCCTCCCATCATTATGCATCATTTTCTTCTGTGCCTACCTTTTCAGACTGCAATTTCTAGAGGGATAACATTTTCATCTCTGAAAATTATTCACGCACCCACATACAGGCACGTACACACACACACACACACACACCGAGTAAATAATGTCAATAAAATGTGAATTCCTATAACCTCAATCCTCTCTCTTCCTAACTCTACCCTTCAAACTTATAATTGTTGTCAGACTGTAGGTTAGACAGTGAATTAAACTCTTGCTTATTATAAATGGTCTTATTTCATATGAACACTACTAGTAAAAGAAACKGAATTAGTTGAGTTGCATTCACTTTTTTCCTAATATTAGCCTTAGTTCATTGTCTATCAAGGCTTTAAAAACATCTCTGCAAGTGTGGTGTTATTTAAACTCCTAAATTAGAAGAGAAAGAGAGCAGGATAAACAGCATATTGCCTGAGGTGAGAGCTATTGCTATAGATTAAAGGAATTAGAAAACTCATCTCTCCCTGAAAGAGTAATCRAGCAAGTGCCTCTGCAGTAAAGTGTTAGCATAAAAGAGCCAGTTTGGAGAAAGTGCAGAGATGCTATTCTAGGGCAGCTCAGCAGCCCGAGAAGTGCTGCATCGCTTTGAGCTGCCTGGGATTTCGCACAGCCAGCCAGTATGCCTTCCCTTTTCCATAGCACCCAGCAAGAGCACAAGCCTGATTATCTTACCTTTTGCTAATACAGACAGAAGCACCACAGGGACCCAGCTGTCAGGAAGGGGAAAACCACACTGTCTCCAGCTTTGCGCTCGGGGTCTTATTTTCCTAGAATGAAAGAAAACATGTAGGTGGGACAAGACCTCTGGAAGTCCCTAGTCCAACCGCTTGCTCAGAGCAGGACCAAGAGAGGTCAGTTGCTCAGAGCAGTGTCCAGCACAGATTTTAATATCTCTGAGAACAGAAACTCCATATTTCTGGGCAACCTTTGCTGGTGTTTGACCAGCTCCATGAGTAAAAAGTTTCCTAAACTCTAGTTAAGATTTTTCATGACTAAGTCGTGTTTACTGCCTCAGCTCGTCACTGTGCACTATTGAAGATGGTCTGACTCGACCTCTCTGAATCCCTCTCCCAGTTAGACAGTTAAAGCAATAATAAGATCTTTTCCTCCTAAGGCTGATCAAACTCAGTTTTCTCAGCCTTTCCTCGTGTGTCTTGGCCCTGACCATTTTTATGTACAATGCCTTGCAGAAAGTCAAAAAGATACAGGTGTCTTTGTCCCTACCATTTGTGTGGCTCACATTAAACTCTGCTACAGCTGCACATCCTGAAGTTATAATCCTCYCTGTAACAGCTTATCTCAGGAGAAGAGAGTAAAATAAAGAGACACTTGGCAAAAACTGAGTTGCTATTACATTTTCTACAGTATCACTGCATAAGGAGATTGTATATCATAAACTGCGCTGCCTTTACTGTATTTCTTCATTATGAATATCAACATTTCTTCATTTTTGCATATTTAGTATAATAATGTAATTATTATTACCAAAAATACATTTTCACATACATAGTCTTATTAATTATAAAGAAAACCAGTAGCATCAAAGAAAAGCAAATGAGAAAGGTTATTTAACTTGCAATATTTGATTAGCAAAGTGTTAGGCTCTAGTGATCAATTATAAATTATAACTGTTTCTGATCAGTGTCTTGTAGAGTATCTTACACTATAGCATAATAGTTTTTTTTTTTTACCTGCTGCTTTATATATAAAGAGGTAAAGTCATACTGTATAATAGAGAAAGGTTTATTCTACCATTCTATTAATTAGATAATTAGATATTATTATAGTTGATTTTGAGCATGAATAATAATTTAACAAATTGTGAACTGAGTGATGGCAGCTTGAACATTTAATAGAGCAATCTGTATGTGAGAAGAAACTCCTGAAACCACCAGAGATACAGAATACCTTAACATGGTGCAGCTTATAAGGACATCTCCTCTGGCAGTCCTTGTTTCCAGTGTACATTTGCTGCTGAAGCAAAGCTATTCTCATCCCAAACCCAGTAAAAGACATCTTCACTGCTTCCTGTTTGAAAAACAAAATTGTTTGCTTGTAACAAACTATTGAATCCATCTGCTGTCTTTTTGTTGCAGAAAGGATCTTTGCTGGAATTGAAGAGTCTTCTTTACGGTGGATTTTGGAGTTTTTTTCTAGAGTCTGAGGTCCCATACAGCCAACCTAATGTTACTGCACTGTGGTCTGTGCCTGCTGAGTCCTGCCATTTCAGTTCACCAGCCTAGTGCGTCTAGCACTCAGGGTGACTGCTGCAGGGGGCAGCTGGGAAATCATAGAAGAATCTGCAGAGGTCAAGGGGAAACAGCAGCACAGCACCCAATACATAGTTATATATATCATACAAAGACAGTACACTTACCTAGCTTTAAAGAATGATACTCTGAAAGAGGTGCAGATTTAATGTATGAATTATGCTAGTTGTTTTGAGGGTAGAAAGAGGCCCATAGCTTGCCTTTAAAATCATAATTCCTTCCTTTAAGTAGTGAATGAACAGGCTCTCTATAAGCTAATAGATCCTACAAAGCACTTTGGAGTTTCTTGAAATTATTCACATTAATAGGAAGAAAAACACTTGTGGAAGGACTCTAAAATGGCTCCAGTTATTGCTACCTTAGAACAACACAGACAGGGGCTGTTAGTAATGTCTTCTGATTTCAAGTCTCTACACTTAAAAAAAAAAAGGATAGTCTACCCTCCAGCCTTGTATATATTGCAAGCTATACACTGTATTTATTTTGGCCTGATAATGTGTGCTTTGCTGGCCTGGAAACATTCAGACTAACCTTGGTGAATTAGACAGGCAAATTTACCCATCCAGAAACAAAGCAATGGCTTCAGAGGAAGAAGATTCAAGCTGGAGGGGGTCAGAGCTCCTTTCTCTTCTCACCAAAAGTGTCAAGATACATGAAATAGCAAGACTGAAGCATTCATCCTTAACCTTAAGAGCTGTATTTTGCGTTGTCTGCTTTACTCCCAACTAGTTAACRGGTACTAATATTTTTCTCAGTTGTGAAAATGGTATTTTCTGRATACTGTTTGTCCATCAAATTCATACAGTGCATTACATTTCTATGATCTCCATTATCACAGSAGTGAAGTGCTTCATAATCTCTAACACATATAACCTGATACCGTACTTGCAAAGAAAGAAGAGTAGTGTCATTATCTCCACTCCAGAGAGCCTCAAAGGTAGAGAGAGCCTCAGATTCCCACAGAGTGGGAGTTACATATCTAAATAACTTCGGGAAGTTCATAGTAGTATTAAAAGTTTAGCAGAGTTGGCTTTGGAATGTGGACTAGTTTCTCATCTACTTGACCTGTTTTCCCAAAATGGATGGGATAGGAAAATGCCAAAAGACTACAGTAAGGTGATGGTGCCAGAAAAGTTTAACAGATATTAGTGTTTTCTTTGCAGACTTTCTTCTGCTGGTGATTGATGGAATTATGTATGCTGTAAATCTCAGTGTGAGTGTTTGGGAGGGAAGATCAAGGAATTCCTTTAATATAGCATTCAGTGGTGCTAGCATCTTGTAGATTACTGTGACAAAATTTGGATATTCTGAGTCATTTGATTTTGAGTTTACTAACTAAAGGTTTACAATTAGGAATTATATTTTTATTGCAGACAACCTGACAAGCTCCCATTTAATTACAACTGACCTGTCACTTGGAAAGATCTGCACCRTGTACTATTGCTTTTGTGAAATAGCAGCTTTTCAACTGCACTGCTGAATTTTCAGAAATATATTCTGATTGTCCTGTGACTGATGSATTTGTGAGGGTGAATTAATATAATAAACACATGGAGATACTGACTTCTTAAAGGGACGATGACCTTTTACACAGGATTTCAGGGAATGAAAATAAAGAACTCAAATTCTTGTAGCTAGCTCTTCAGTTTTGCATGTTCTTATAAATATTTCAAAACTAATATCAGGACAAGAACAGGTAGAGCTGGAAATGTGTGATYCATAAATAAACCGGACTATAAATTTTATACAAAAAGATGGACATCTACAAATAAGTATGAGGTAAATCACCCTCTGTTCAGTTCTTTCAAGGTGATAGATTCATAGATCTAGAGCTGAAGTCCTCATCTGGACACAGATTTATGACAAGCCCTTCTATCACAAGATCCCAGTCATGGTCACAGCTCTGAGATCCATGAGAAAGAGAGCACGAGGCTATGAGACAGATGGATTTCAAAGTGTATTTTAAACTCTCTTTTTCTTTATTGAGTCATCCCATATTTTCATTTTTCCTGACCCCTTCTGAGCCTGGCTGTGAGGACTGAATCCATGTGTTTGTTGCTGGAAAACAGCTGCAGTGGATTAAGTAACCCTGAAATCTAACACAACTCTAGTACCATCCAAGCATCTTATTAGTTCAAGAAAARAATAATATAGGAAGTCTATAATATAATGTTTTTATTATGGCGTAACTGTTTTTCTTCTGAAATAATTTCATATTTATGGCTTATGTATATGACAGACTAAAGAAAGAAATAAATGTAGCAATACTAATAATGCTTAGTTTTAACCATGATCAAAATCAATTTTATTAATGATGAGTAATATAAAAAAATCCAAATGTTTTGGCTGGGATCTAAAACCAAAACAGAGTCATATGCAGCAGATGAGATTAACTATCTTGACTAAGACATTTTTAGGTAGCAGTAGGGTTAAGGTAAAATAACTGCTTATTTTAGTTTCCTGATRCACTTTAAAAAATAATCTTATTCTTTACAGATCAGCTAGAGAGCAAAATTACCTATTCAGAATCACTTAGGACAAAATAAAGAGATAAGTAACAGTGTATGAGAATTTGTTATGAACCAAATACATCAAACCASTCAGGCATCCTCCTTTGACAGGCATCCAGGCCTTTTGGATAAAAAGAGAAAAGYAGATAAGCTATGACTTGGGAGAATTATAGGAATGCTGTCAGAGTGTATAGAGATGCWGCAAGGAAGGCTAAGGCTCAGTTGGAATTGAGTCTGGCAAGGGATGTCAAGGACAACAGGAAGGRCTTCTTCAAATACATCAGCAGCAAGAGGAGGACTAGGGAAAATGTGGGCCCRCTMCTGAATGGGGTGGKGGCCCTGGTGACAAGGGATACAGAGAAGGCAGAATTACTGAATGCCTTCTTTGCTTCAGTCTTCACTGCYAAGGGCAGCCCTCAGGAATCCTGCAGCCTGGACGTGAGGGAGAAAGTCCGGAGAAGGGAAGACTTTCCTTTGRTTGAGGAGGATAGGATTAGAGAYCTTCTGGGCAGGCTAGACATCCACAAATCCATRGGCCTGGATGGGATGCACCCTCGGGTACTGAGGGAGCTGGCAGATGTTGTTGCCAGGCCACTCTCCATCATGTTTGAAAGGTCCTGGAGAACTGGAGAGGTGCCTGAGGACTGGGAGAAAGCCAATGTCACTCCAGTCTTCAAAAGGGCAAGAAGGAGGACCCAGGCAACTGTAGGCTGGTCAGCCTCACCTCCATCCCTGGAAAGGTGATGGAACAGCTCATTCTGGATGTCAT
>NW_028186138.1:421721-424112 GCF_003343005.1 Rhea americana
ACTAGATGATCTCCAGAGGTCCCTTCCAACCTTACTGATTCTGTGATTCTATGATTCTATGATAATAAAGATTTTTGATACTGTTTCATTTAGCATTCTTATGGATAACTAGGTGAAAATATTAGGAAGTATGTACAAACAATTTGGAAAACTGTAGCGTATAAGGAATTATATGTGAGATCCTGCAGAGATCTGCTCTGATTTGGGGAACAGTGATATTTTCAGTGTAATAGAGAGAAATYTTTTTTTAATTTATGAGTAATGGGGGGCTACACATGACTTAGAAAACAGGCATTGAATTCAAAATTGTTSCAATAAATGAGAAAGATGGTTTGTGTAAAACTAAGATGCTATTCAGTAGAGGTATATGCAACAGTCTTAGAAACAGTCAACTAAAATACGCTAAGAGGAACAACCATGCAGTATTTCCTCAAAAAAATATGTTTTGGTCTAGTGCATGACAAGCTGGCTGTGGACCAGATGAATCAAGCAACTGTAGAGAGAGCACACAAAACAGGGCAATTTCCCCAGCACTATTCTAGGCTGTCTTGGCCAGAAGTTTACTCTGTAAGAGACATGATGTCTCAGTACTCAATACTGGTGAGGGAAGGGAAAGCAGTATTCCAGGAAGGCTGCAGATTACTTGGAGTAGAGAGTGATAAGAATAGTCAAAGGGTCATGAAAATACAATCTATGAGAAAAATGGAATGTTCAGGGGTTAGGTTTAACTCAGTTGGTTAGAGTGTGGTGCTTATAGTGCCAAGGTCATGGGTTCACTTCCCGCATGGACCACTCGTTTGAGGGTTGGACTAGATGATCTTCAGAGGTTCCTTCCGACCTTACCAATTCTATGATTCTATGATTTAAGGAATTGAGTTATTTAGCATAAAGAAGGGAAGGCAATGGGAAATAAGGTAATAAATTTCAAGCATGTAAAAACAAACAAAATTACCACAGAGAAAAAAACTCTCTTCTCTATGACCGCGATGAATAGAATAAAAACGAATGGGTGTGTTTTGCAGCAAGATTTAAGTTAGATATGAAGGAAAATATTATAATAAGAAGAATAGTGATGCACTGAAATGTATTGCCCAGAGTTCCCGGTATGTGGTGTCTTTAAGAATAGGTTAGCTAAACATCCATCARGAGTGATGCAAGGTGTAGTTAATCTGTCCAAGAACAGAGGGATGGACTGAGTGAAATATTGAAATTTCTTTCAAACTTCTGAATCTGTGCTCTGATTATTTTCTCATAGTTTATTATCTGATCTACTACTAATTTAAAATAATAGCACCTTTAGCATACACACACTTGACTTTGATTTGAGCAGAAAACCATTAAGTTTCTTGTGTGTGTGTGTATGTGTGTGTGTGTGTCTGTTAGCTTTGGCAACATGTATACTTAATGCTCATTTGCTGTTTCTTGTTTTCTCCCTGTTCTCCACAAAAATCCACGTTGCATTTAATCTTTTAGGAAGAAGTGGAGTTCAAACTGTAAATAACAAATTGCCTATGTTTCTTGAGAACAGTCTAATCTCTCTTTATTTGAAAACTTCTCTTATGTAATTTGTATGAAGCATTTAGATTTTTCCTATCAATATGCATCCTACATTGCTGACATCAGTGGGTTTTTTTAACAATTTCTTAAAATCCCTCACACTCCTTTTAGCTCATGATTATCTTAAAAATGTTGACATTTTTTAATTTTACTTCTTCACTCTGGGTTTTACATCAACTGCTTATGGAATATATTCAGAAATATCTTTTTGATGATGCTGGAGAAGTCCATTACTACATTTCTGGATTCTGAAAATTATCTATTCCTATTCTCTGTCTCAGTGACTTTATAGTTCATCCCCATGCCTGCTGAGTTTCTTTAATAACCTTTTTCGTTTTGTAAAATGATTTCTTTTTAAAGAGCAAACTCATTACTTCCACTGTTTTCTTTCACCCATAATTTCACTGTCATCTTGAAACAGCCATGTTGCAAATTTCTGATTTCTGCTGATGATCAAGGCAATGAGAATAGCTCAGCTTTAACTGGGGTAAGTCAGTCAGCTAACCATCTTCACACATTTAGATAGACATTCTGTTACGTAGAGACAGACATTTTATCATGCTTACATTCTCATGTCTTTGGTGACAGGTTTTCATTGGAGATTATCTGAATTTCTTTTTCTTTCTTTCTCTTTCTCTTTCTCTCTCTCTTTCTCTTTCTCTTTCTCTTTCTCTTTCTCTTTCTCTTTCTCTTTCTCTTTCTCTTTCTCTTTCTCTTTCTCTTTCTCTTTCTCTTTTTCTTTCTTTTTCTTTTTCTTTTTCTTTTTCTTTTTCTTTTTCTTTTTCTTTTTCTTTTTCTTTTTCTTTTTCTTTTTCTTTTTCTTTTTCTTTTTCT
>NW_028186138.1:424222-478411 GCF_003343005.1 Rhea americana
TTTTTCTTTTTCTTTTTCTTTTTCTTTCTTTCTTTGCTGAATTTAGAAGAATTTGGACAGGTTTTTTAGCAGATAATAAATGGACAGTTGTAGGACTGTACACAACTGCAGTGTACATCAGGACAGCTGTGTAGTAGTTCAGCTGCTGTTGCAAAATATCTGTTGTATTAGATACAGTAACAGAAAAATCAGAGGATTTTGAACTCTTTCCTTCAGTATAACAACATCTACATAGGACTGTGTAACAAAATATATTTTTTCTCAAAAAAAAATCTTAAATAGAGCTTCTGTGTAGAGAATAATAATTGCCTCACATAATCATTTAGTGGGATGTCACTAAAAAAATTTCAGTGATGTCTCTAGTTGCCACAGATGAGGGCAATTTTCTTCCTTTGGGGTACTGGCATGWTATTCTCTTCAGAGACGCAAACGATGGCTTTAAAACAGCAGTTGAGAATATCAGGAGATTTAGATTCTCTGATACCCTTGATCAGTTTAGAAAAGACCATGGCAAAATGGTATGAAATATCAAGGAYTTAATGCTGGGAAGATACAGTCTATAGTGGTGCACAGGACTGCCTTTACAAATTGGCAGATATGAAAAAAATATTCCCATGGGGAAAAAAAGGAAATCATCTTAACATTGTCTGGCAGTGGAAATTTTTTTTTCCTTTTTTTCCTCCTCTCATTCTTGCCACAACAAAATCAAAACATAACTATGTGATTAAATGGAGTAAAATGTTACACTCAGACAACATCTGAACCATGTGGATAAAAACATTTTCTGCTTTTTAGGGACCAGAAACATATATGACTGTTTAATGGTTTCCCAATGTAAAAAGTTCCTGATGAATCAAAACTTATCTCTCAAATGTGTTTYTTGTTCCATCTGACTTCCTTTAACTGAACTCTTTTCTCTATTTCATCTCAAGTTTTGTCTTAACCTGTCTGTGCTTGAAGAAAATTATAAAGCAAAAATTGCCACTTTTCCTGAGATTTGGATAAACTATGAAAACTGCTAATTGTGTTTTATCAATTCGATGTACATATTACAATCATAATTTTATTTCACTGTTTGTGAAAACACAAAGTCCATGACATGATATGATTTCATTTAAGTGAAAATGAATGAGGACCATATTCTAAATTGTAAAGAGCAAATGGCATTCTGTACTATATGTTCATCTACTCTGTTACTCCAGTGCAAAATTATGGGAATTGGAAACAAAACCAGCTCCATTGTGCATTCTCATTTAAAAATAATCAGACAACTCAACTGTTACAGATTGACAAATATAACAGCAAGTTATCACACAGGTCTTAAAATTAAAAGCGGAAAGTTCTAATGAGTAGCATATTCAGACTAAACTGTGTGCTCAGTGAGAATTTGTAAATTTAGTTATAATGTTAATTCCACCTCACGTTAATACTGCTGATAAACAGGAGGCTGAGCTATTAAAAGAAAAATGGAATATTCTGAGCTTAGGACGAAGCAGTCTATTTTCATATACAGTACTGTGCATCTTTAATGTTATCTTCCTCTGCCAGTCTTGTTAATTAGTCAATTATCATTGTYGAAGTACTCTGCTCCTGAGTGAGTTATGGTCAATTTTTATTAAATTTGCATACAAATGTCACATTTTATGATTCATTTGCACAACTTAGTGATAGAATTCATTCCTGTATATATAACTGAGGTAGTGTCCAATGACATATTTCATATGGTATATGTTCAGGTGGGAAAAGGTTGAAAGTTCACTTATTTTAACTGAGATTAAAATAGAATGGTAATTAGCAAAATTAAATTAGAAAAAGAGGATATAGGGTGAGAGGAAGAGAACTAAGTTTGAATTAGGTAGACAATTTCATTACAGGACTATATTTTTCTCTGACAAGTATTTCAGAATCTCCTTATATTCCAGGGCAGCATGTGGATCAATATAATCTTATTATAGCCTGCTGTCTCTTGGTGGGAATAGATTTACAGGGAAAAAAATTCTATCAGAAGAAAGGAAAAGCATGCATGAGATATGGCAGTACACAAAAAAAAAGGACACAGTGGGACTGGAAGGCATGAAAATTTTCAGAGTTTTGAGGTGGGAACATTTMTTTAAATGAAGATTGTTTCATTCTGTTTCCTCTTCCCTCCTCCAACCAAATAAATAAATAAATAAATAAACCACTGAGGCCAGAGCATATTGATCCTAGATCCTTAAGAAAAAATGTTTGTATCATCACTGGATGACAGAAATGGAATCAGGAAGAGTATTTGGTAAGGAACTTTGAGATGTGAACATAAAAATAACAAATTTAGGCTGTATTATATTAATGGCTGTATTGACTTGAATGAAATTCCTTTTGTTCCCACGAAGAAACCTAAATGTTTGTTAATCTAGATATTCTTAGGGTCAAGACTTGTAATCGCTATAAACTATATTTCTTGCTGATCATGACCCTACAATAACATGCATTCTAACTCACTAACATCTGCGTGCATCAGAACCAYTGCAAAACTCATCTTCACATAAGAGCAGGGCATTCTTCATCCCCTTCAGTGCCCTCAGCCAATGCAGTCAGTTGCTTTCACAAGATCAATGACAAAAAAAAAAAAAAAATCACAAATGGCAACTCTTCTAAGTGCTCAAACCCTTTCTCACACTGCCAGCATTAGGGGTCTTCCAGCCCACATGTCAACATCCTTTCCTGCCCAGACATCTAATTCAATGGCTTCAACCGGTAGCCACTACCTGGCTTTTTGTATCACTATCTGCTTTACAATAATGATTCTTTATTTAACTAAAGGAGAAAGATTTTTTGAACTATTTTTGTTGTAACTTTAGTCATCTATGACTTAACTAGATTTGTGTTAAATAGAAAAATCAGTTCACACAGAGTAAGAAATTTTTCAATGTTAGGAAAATAAAACACTTCATAGTTAACACTTTGACTTAGTTTTTTTCCATCATATAATTTACCTATTTATAATTTGTTAGTTAATTATGTGTGTGATGGTATTTGAGATGTTAGAATCTCTTTATTTTGTTGATAGCAATTAATTAGTTTTCATTTGARTGTTTCCCTAGCTGTGGTATTATGAGATGTTCAAAATAATTATTGATAGATTTTGTTAAGTATATTTCACTAATTAGGTGCTGTGGGGATTTATAATTGATTTAATTGAAGTTGAATGAGTTAGCAGATATATGGGTAGCATATCAAAAGGAGCACATGAAACAGTGAGAGGATGGGAAACATTTGGAAACATAGAATAAGTGGCTGAGTATTTATGTTTAAAGTGTTTGCTCTTTATGAGGACATATTACAAGCATAAGATATTTTTCTGACTTTTGCACTGCATGCTAAATGAAGAAAGGTTATTTTGTAGGACTAGACTAATATATATGAACATGATTATATGTAAACTTTTTCAAATATGCATATACRTATATGAATATATAAAATATGCACAGGCGATAGTATATATACTCAATATAAAAATGTTATAAATGCCATGTATTTATAAATACACATTTAATCTTTGAAAATCTGCTCTGCTCTCTGGTTTTACTACATTTAAGTGTATATTTATATATGTATGCATATATCTAAACACATATAAAATATATGTGTGTATTTTATATGTACTCTAAAGGGTAATAAAGACAAGGAAGAACACATTTTTTCTTAGGATAAATAAGAAGTTAACTGATAGCACAAATCTAACTCAGAGGACTAAACCTTTGCGTAGATAATACAAATTAAAAAAGGTTTATGAGAAGAACAAATAGGACCAGAGCCAAAGCTACATGCTGAGTTTTGCTTTGCCACAGGAGGAGGGGCCAAAGAAAGCAAAATAGGAAGTTAAACCTACTGATCATTTGTCAGTCTGTGTAGCTGTATCTCCTCTCATCAGTCGGAGCAGCTCTGAGTGTCTGTGTGTCCTGGCGGCCAACGTCTCCCGGGGGAGTAGCTAAGGACATTCTCAAGATACTTGATTTGTTGGCAGCAAAGAAGGGAGTAGAAGAGGAACGCCTCTGTCTACTTCTGTCTGTTGGGCTATGAGCCTTGCTTTATATCCAGTGGCCAGGTACTGGCAGCTGAAAGGCAGTTTTACATCACTGGAAAGACATACGATATTCTCCTAATACAGTCCCAGATCTGACCTGCAGTAACAGAGGGATTTTTCATTGTTTTTAATGTTTTGTGTTCATTTTAATTGCAAATTGGAGTGCATTGTCCTCTTTTCCGATATTATTTACTCCCTTTCTGCAAGCATAACTCAGCACTGGTGCTGTGTGACAGTACTCCCTCTAATAGACTGTCAGAGTTTTGGAAATACATTTTAATATCACATTAATCACTAGAGAGAGGGGAGGGGATGAAGTTCACTGACCACAAAAGCACTTAAGTACGTACATAACATAAAGAACAAAATATAATGTGTGTGAAATGCTGCTTGCTAGCTTGTATTAAATACAGCTTAAACATGGGTGAGAGTGGCATTCCTAACAACATGCTACAACCTATACTGAAAATCAAGACAGATGATCTGCATAAATCTATGACATTCAAAATCTTGTTTGTGGGCAAAGAGGAAGGACATCTTATATAAAAGTAAAGTCAAGAATTTTTTGTTAGTATACTTGAAATCTTAAAAGTCTAATCATTATTAGTCCACATCTAATTGTTACAGGAAAAGGGGAAAAAAATAGTGCAACTAGAATTGTTGTACATGCACTTCTTAGTATCTACCTCTTTTCTCAGTGTTATATTCACCCTTCCCCTGTTCCTGTGTATCTGAAGGTTAGTGGTTTCATTTGCGAAGAGGGAAGGTTACAGCAAGTTGTCAGAATCTAGAAGCCTTTGTCAGGAGTAATATGATATTCATATGATTTTTATTATTCCTCATTGTAGGATCCATTCAGGGTCATTTCTATGTGTTTACTAGCACACTTTTACAACTTTATCTTTCTTCATTGTCTACAGCTGTAGGTTACCTCTGAATTTACTGTATTTGGTGCCTCTTATGTATGTTAGATATTATTTCTTTGTTCTCTTTGTTTCTCCTAAGACAAGTTGCATTCAGCTCCAAGTCTGCATTTTTTAACTGACCATTGGTGAGTTGTTTATAGCTATGCCAGGCCTGTGCCCCTTCTCTTTTCATCCTATCCCTGTACCCCACACATCCTGTGTCTCCACCTCTCAAGGCCTCTGCTGTCATGCCACCCTGCATTTCTCTACTCTGCACTATTGCATTAAAGTCATCTCATCAATATCTCATTCCATATAGAATAGCTACTTGTTACCACTAAACAAGTTGTAATAAACAAATATAAAACTAGTTAGCCATGAACACCTGGTCAACTGGAAAAATTGCTAGCAAGCATGACCAACATCAGTCCCAAGGCATGGCAAACTTAATACAACACTTCTGTCCTAGCAAAGGAAGTCACATATTACAAGGCTGTATGGTTACCTATCAAACAAAATAATAAGTATTGATATAATTAATTGTCTTATGACAGAATTTGGGTTGCAGCTGAGATTAGGGCACCATAGTTTGTACCTTATATTGCCGAGGGTGGTTTGAAGTGGATTATCATCCTCAAAAAATAAAGTAGCAACCTTTGTATAGATTTTGCAAAATTTCAAAAAATAAGACATTATTTGAAGGTAGAGGTTTCTAAGCATTAGTGAAAATAGTATATTTAGGTTATATACTGCACATTAAATCTGAAGTATTTGCATGAAGAAGTAAATAACTTTGAATTCCACTACAGAAGTGTTGAAATTATCAGGGCAAATTGGAAGGAATAATAATATAGTGAAAAGGCAGGAAAGAGAATAGAAAGTGTTTAAAGCTAAATTAATGTATATCCAAAGGTTATGCATGTCAGGTAGCAATAAATACTGAAAAAGTAAAAAAGGTCAGTAGGGATGTACAAGAAATTCTAAAAATAATTGAAGTAGGAAAGTCACTATCAAAGACATAAAATATCCAACATGGACTTAGAGAACTTAGAATGAACCCTTGATAAGAAAAACTAAAATGGAAAAAATAAAATGAAGAATCAAAGTGGTGTTATATTTAGAGTATATCAAAAAAAAAAAAAAGAAAAAAGAAAAGAAAAGCAGTCTACTAAATATGCTGTATGGTCATGGCAACTATGAAATCAACTCCTTATTGCTGCAGCTTAAAAAATAGACATACATGTGTGTTTCATTTTAAACGTGATTTCAAAAGTTTATCACAAACTTCACAATGAGTTAAAGCTACCTTTTGGACAGTTCTATCTCTGCTCAAGTATGCAAGCATAAAAGTACTATCTCAGCTCCTACCTTTGTCCACTTTTCCACTCCTCACCATAGTATTTTTAATTAGGATTTAATTAAATTGTTCATTCTTCAAAATATTTTAGTTCCAGTTAGAGCATCAGGCAATGGAAAATTGCAGACTTAGGCACTATGAACAGAAGCAGAGAGGAAGAAATTCTCTTCCTTCGTGCAACAGCCTAAGCACTTTTGATTTTAATTAAATGGCGGTTCAATGCAAAACAAAATCGCAGAAAAGTTGGAAAAGATAGTGGGTGTCAAACCCTCGCTCAAAATAGGGTCAACTTTGAATTCAGATCAAGTTGTTCAAGATCTTATCAAATTTCAGAAATTACTAAAGATAGCTTTGCAACCTTTATGGGCAACCTATTCCAGTGTTTGTTCACTTTCGTGATGAAAAAGTTTTTCCTTAAAGTTAACTGCAGTTTAACTTGCTGAAACTTATGACCGTCACCTCTTGTTCTTTCACGGTGTTCAAGAATAATCTGAGCCTATCTTCTCCACATGTAGTCTCACAAGAGGCAAATAGAGAGGGATAATCGTTCCCCTTGACCAGCTGGCTGCTCTTTGCTAATACATCCCAGTATGCAGTTGGCCTTCACTGCTGGAAAGGYGCAGCAGTGTTCCAAGCAGTTGAAGACTCCTGTCCAACTTGTCATTCAAGATAGCCAAGTCTTTTTCTGATAAACTCCTTTCTAGTCAGCTGGTGTCCGGTCTATGCTGTTGTCTGGGGTTATACTGAGTCATGTCTTTTATTACAGAAATCAGTCAGGTTGATCAGTGARGATTCACCCTAGGTAAATCCGTGCTGGTTGTTTCCTATTGACTTCTTGTCCTTCACGTGCCTGTAAGTGACTTTTAGGTGGATTTGCTCCATAATCTTCCCTGGAGCTCAGATTGGTTCCTTTGGCCTCCTTCTTTCCTTTCTTGAGGGCTGAAATACAAATCTGCCTTTTTCTAGTCATCAGGAACATCCTCAGTCACCACAGCCTTTTGAAGATGAGAAACAACAACCTTATCAGCCAGCTTTGCTAGTTGGTGCTGGTCTGAAAACCATCTTGTCAGGTAGACGAATATTTCAAATTTGCTTAAGCAGTCCCTAACTTGATCTTCCTGTACTTTGGGCATACTTCATTCCCCCAGAGTTTGTCACTGAGCACAGGGATTCTAACCAAGTCATTACACTTTCTCAGGGAAAACATGAGAGCCTCCCTCATGATCCCTCTTCCCTGCATGCTTCCTCCCAGCTGGAGACCCCTTTTCCTCCATTCCTTTTTGGATTTTGATCTCCCTTCCCCAGCAAACCTAGTTTACACTTCTACTTGCTAGACTAGCAAGTCTGTTGGCAAGTATGCTCTCGCTCCACTGTTGGATGGATCCAGCCCTTCCATAGCAGTCCTTGTCCCTTAAGGAAGGTCTTAGAGGGGGATAAAAAGCCAAAGCCCAGCCCGTAACTCCAGCTGCACAGCAGGCTATTGCTACCATTCCTACCTGGAGCCTTTCCTAGCAGGACTGAGGAGATCACCACCTGGGCTCCAGTGCCCTTCATCCTAGCTCTGCAGTAACACTTGCTCCTCATAAAATCACCCTTGGTAGAACAATTGCTGCTCATGTATAGGCCAAACTATAACCACCTCTCTACAACAATTTGCCTTTGGGCCCCAACAAACAGKAAATCTTCCATGACAGCAAGTATGGTCAGCAGATATGTCTTTCCATTCCCTGCAAAAGGAAGTCTTTGACTCCTATCATCTATTGCTTCATCTTTGTGGCACTGGCTCCTACAAACCTCCTAGTTCCTACCAGTACAGGCTCAGCTATCTCAGGCACCTCTTCAGCTAAAACTTCATCTTCTGCAAGGGCCCTCTCTCTATTCTGTAACTGCACATCTGCATGTGGAGAAAGAGCTGCTTTCTTATTGCCAGAAATCAAAAAAACTCCATCTTCCTCTGTCATGAGAGTCCTCATCCTCACCCCACACAAATCTAGCCTCTGATCATCCCTCTTTCCACATAATGTGGGCATCAGGCTCTTGCCCCTGCAGGACACATCCATGAGACCCTGTTCATCTCTCACTTGTCATCCCTGATGCTGCACAACCTGCTAGCATCCTCCTCCAGCCCCTTTGTTTGGTGATTTAGCTACTCAGCTAGAGCAAAGTATCCCAAGGTATCACTCCCAGGCATTAAAGAGCGCTGGGCACTTTCTAAAGCCTAAGACCTGGATGGCTCCTCCTTCCTTTTTTGGTGAAAATATCTGACATGGCAGGGACAGTTGTTCCAGCCGGTGTTAAGGACTGTGTCCTGTGGCGCCCCACCATGATCATTGCACTGCTTCTAGCAGTCTCATGGGCTTCCTCTGAACATTACCTCTGGGCTCGCTGAGAGGTCAGCTGCCACATTAAGTGCCACATCCCTGTTTACACACCCTACTTGCTAGCACTCCATGTCACTGATGGCCCCTGGGCATTACTTAAATCAGAACCCAAATACTAGCCTGATCAGCTTTCCCAGGAGATTATCTGCCTGGCAGGCAATCTCTTGTGCTGTTTTTTGGTTCCTGACTGCAATACATTCACCGTGCGAAGGCTGAATTCGCTGTGCGTCCTTTTTTGCTTACTTTTTGAGCTCTGTAAACTTGTGCTTCATTTTGCTGATCAGCTGGGGGTTTGGGACATATAAGTGCATCTTTCTGCCATGTTATGTGCTAACTTTTAAAAAGGCAGTTATGTGACCATTTATGTGTCTATTTAATTGCATTATACACAGATTCCTGAGCTGTTTAAGCACTACATTACCTCAGGTTTATTTGAATGATCTAATTTGCAGGACTGTAAAATAAATCTCTTCATTGCACATGTGAAAAATGGAAGAGTAAGAAAGGCAAAATCTTTCATGAGAAGAGACTTTTGACTTTTCTACACTTGACAAGATTTCATATGCTGAAATAACTAGCTATACTACTGGATTATTTTGTTACTTTGTTGGGTTTTATTCCGCTGTCCATCTACCTCCACCTGATACCAATTCTTTTATGCATAGATTTTAAATTCTCTGAGACAGAGACCAGCTCTGAGCTCATCCATTGCACAGCAGAGGGCAGTGCG
This sequence comes from Rhea americana, assembly GCF_003343005.1. Classification (NCBI taxonomy): domain Eukaryota; kingdom Metazoa; phylum Chordata; class Aves; order Rheiformes; family Rheidae; genus Rhea; species Rhea americana. The sequence goes on from NW_028186138.1 coordinate 433,662, forward strand.
TCCTGATGGGTCACTGATGCTCTTATGAAACCCTATAAAAAACTATTAGTAATAATTTCTAGTTCTGATGAGCTACCAAGACATTGTCTACACTGCATTTCATGTCCAGAGGAAACAATCTAGAATACCACTGTGACAAACTGGACGTGTTTTATTAGTTTGTTCCAGGTTTTTGGTATGCTCCTTTTAAAATTTAAGTGCCTGAGAAGAGATGAGGATTGCTCCCTAATATACATGCAAGGAGCAAAAACCTTTTTCTTCAGGTTGCTGATGTACTGTAATTGCTCCACCCTGGGGCAGAGAAGCCGCGAGCCTGCAAGGTGCAGCAAAGGAGAGAAGAGAAAGGAAAAGGTCAGCAAAGCTGAGAGCTTGGGAAAGTCTGTTGAGGGGAGCAGAGAGCAGACAGCCAGGGCCAGGTCTTCAGTGTGACAGAAGGAAATATTTGCTAGGGATGAGAGAGGACCTGAGTTTGCTGAGCATACTGAAACAAGAACCCTCCCTGCAAGGACACAGTGGTCAAAAAGAGATTTCCTTGTAAATCTTTCTTCTTTTCTATCTGACTTGCTCATTTTTTTCTCTGAAAAGTAAATTATTCTGATTTATATTTTAATAAAAGTGGCCTTTTTGAATGTAAAATCTCTCCTATGTCTTCTAAGTCTTCTATGGAGAGTGCATCAAGATGGAGATGTCTGGGAAGATTCACTTCAAAGGTCTTATTAACTTATGATCCATTTGTGGCACTATGACAGCATTGTAAGAGAGACATTAAATTTATCTGGATGCCATTGAAAAAATGTTACTCTTAAAGTCTAGACAGAGGATAGTATTTATCTCTCCTTCTTTGAGCCCAAGGCAAGAATAACCTGTACGCATTTCTTGATCTGTAACTTCTTCTTGTTCCTTGTTTCTGCTTGCAAAACTGTCAAGTACCATACCCATAAGAAGGTATTTTTAACTCCTATACACGTGTTTCTTGGATATTTTTAATGATCAAGTCCAGGTTCGAGGAACAGTGAGGCAATAAACACTTTTTCTAAACATACCTTATTTTTCCYTTGAAATAAAATCTATGCTAATCTGAGAAGCTGCTTTTCCATTTCTTCTTGATCTTGAATTCTCCAGGAATATAGACTGAAAAAGGGGAAGCAAATTCCTTTCAAGCTGCTTTTGGTCTTTTGGCAAACATACGACCTCCTGTCCCCAGKGTGGCCTAGAGTGCTGCAAGTACCTTTATATAGGCATAAAAAAAAGATAATCTAGAGCTGGCACTCTTGTGCTCCCAGTTCCTCTCTCATCATGACCTCTCCAAGAAACTTTGCTTCCTTTTTTCATTCTCTTTTTTCCTATTCAGAAGATTAAAGGATACTCAGACCCAGTCCCATGCTAGCATGAATGTGTAATATCTTTTTGTAATTTTTAAACACTACTTGTTTTTCCCCCTCATGATTCTCCCTGGAAGGTTGTTGCAAAATCCAGCACCTTTCTAATTTGTATTTTTTTTTCCTACAGTACTTCCCAGAACTTGGAGGTCTGCACAGGATTTGACAGTAGCATTTTCTTATTCTCTGCTTGTGTAAAAAATTATCTATTTGAAAATTTTAGATCAGAGAGATCCACTTTTGAAAACATGTGACTAAGCATTCTCTTATTACCCTGAAATCAATATATACCAGTATTAATAAAGTAAGATCCCACCTCTAGAGTCACTGCTGTTGGCAGTCTTTTCTTTGTCTGAGTCCTGAGAGAATGACTGCAGAAATTAATGTAAATGCACTGTTTGCTGGAAAATTGGCTCCTGCTTTTTTGGGTTTCTGTCAGTGGATCACTGTGCTCTGAAGCAATTTCTCTTCCAGTTCATCAGTTTGTTCTCCTTTTGATTTCTGCACTTCTCAGGAGGGTTTATTCTTTACCTTCTAGACAGTCAGGCTTAAAGAATCACAGTGTGACATAGTTGTTTGTTGTTTTTATCTATTCCATGGTGTGTGCCATTCTCCCTGCAGCTCAGGCTTTTAAATTAATCCCTAACTTCTCTCTAGGTTTTTACATGCTGCTGCAAGGCAAGGGGAGGAGGGAGTATATAGTCTGCAGGCTGTAGCTGTCTGTGAATTACCTGTAGTCTGCTAGCACAAAATTTAGGATAGTGTCCTTTTTTTTGTAAATGATGACTCAAGTTCTGCTCTCATCTAAGTGTAAATCCAATTCCATTACCAACCTAAACTGAAATCAGTATCTAGCCCACTATTCTGAGTCTGAGTATTCTACAATCTGGTTTTTTTTTACATTGAATTTAAGCTCATAGCTAACCGAGATGATTTTGTAATCCAAAAGAGCAATGGAAAAAAATCTCTTCTTTGAGGAAAATAAAACCTTTTCATTCAATCCACAGGCAAAAAAATACTAACCTCGATTCAAGATTTTTTTTTTTTAAGGAAGATGTCTGTGGGTGCCATAGAAATGGCACAGTACACAAGTTAAGAATGGGAAACTGTAGCCGAGTTGTTGTCATTAATGGTGGAATAGCAGTGATTCAAAAAATGTTTTAACACTAGAAAAAGTTAAATGTTTCAGTCTGGTTACTAAGCAAAATTTTAAAATTTAAGTCCTAATTGTACCCATTTCGAGTAAAAGAGTAAGCCACTGGGTGAAGAAACACTTATCAAGAGCAGAGGGCTTACGGAGGGCGGAGTGGTACCAAATAAGTGCCTACAATTTGCACCATAAGCTTATTTCTCTCTATCCACATTCCATTTGGAAGGCAGCATTCTAGCTAATAAGTGTAATACCATCTTAKAATATTCCTTTTTATCTCTTCTCCTTAACAAGATGGACAATTCTCCTTGTCTTCCTATTCATATATAAATATATTTCTATTAAATCTGGTGAAGGAGATACAAATGCTGCAGTGAGCAGTCTCCTTCCCCAATAACAAAATAACAGCAGCAAATAAATGATATTTTGTGTATGCCTGAGATATCAACTCCAGTGGAAAAAAGAAAGCCCCCTAGGCTCTCGTGGAAATGCTAAAAAAAATCAAACCAGGCTGAGGATGCAAAACAAGCCTGAAAGCTGCCAATATTTAAATTAGTAGATTCCAAAGGTGGCTTTTTATTGTTTTGTTTATTAATATGAGCCTAGGACAATCAGGGAGAAAAATGTCATTGTAAAATTAGAATAAAAATAGCACATTTAAGCATTTACTCTTTTTTTTCTCTGTGTTTTCTTCATTGAGTTTAATTAAACACTCCATAGCCTGATGAGCAAACTTCCAATTAAGTTCTTGTAATAAAAGAGTAAACATATAAAATAACCAGTTCCATGGGTAGCCACATTTCAAATCTAGGTATTCTAGTAAATGTCAGTGCTTGAAAGAACTGGTTTATGTATGTTAAAGTTGTGGTTTTTAAACTGGTTTGTTCTGAATTGATCTGCTATTCAAGTGGAGATGACAGTAGAAAGTAATAATGGTTATATTTGTAATATTTATTATACTTTAATTTTCACAGTACCATTGTGCAACAGACTGGTGATATCAGTGATATCTCCGAGATATAGAAACTAAGATGAGCTGAAGGTCAGTTCACTCTATTAGAAAATTCAATGCAAGAAATCTCAGTGGGGTGGGATAGGAAAATAAAAGATTTGAAAGAGGGCAGAAAAAATTTAGTTTCCTGTTTCCAAGAAAGTCATGGAGCTAAAGACTTGGACAGCCCCCATCCAGGTACTAGAAAGCATACAGTATTCCACAGGTTCTCTTAGCTGTATTCTCTTAGTATTCAGTATTGACTAGTATACAGTATTCTCTTAGCTTCTTGATGCCATTAGTTTCTGTCATTAGGTGGCTACCTCCATGGTGTTCAGCTTTTGGGAGAACTGGTAAGGACTGATGCAAAAAATGAAAAGAAAGCGAGAAAATTTCTGTGATAAGGTCAAAATTAATATTGATACTAATGCCAGGAGGCATGACAGTTTGGAGGAGAAGGAATTTTGAGAAATCACTTTCAGATGGCAGGTTAGCATAAAAGCTCCGCTGACTTATGAAGAGATAAGAAAAAGTATTTCAGACTTTGATGGTTTCAGTGCATGAACTGATTGTTTAATAGAATGTAATAAGACTCCACATACTAGGTGTGTTAATGCACATACATTTATAGAATCATTTTCCTGAACAACCTTAATCTCCTTGAAGGAAATGATCTGTTTCAGTTTCTATGGGTAGAAGATATTTTAATTGCAATATTGTTTATATTCATTTTTTCCATTCTGGCCAGGCCCTAAGAGCAATATYATGGGAAGGATAGATAACCTGCCCAAAGCTCACATGTGCATAGAGAGTGTCTTGGCTGACACAAGCATGATCTTTGTTATATTTTTTCTATTCTCTGCATTTTACTCCTTGTGTTGCATTTCTTTTTAATTATGTTGCAATRCTATAAAATCATGTGACTTGAAGTAATATCACGACAACAACCTGAACAATGACCTGCTTTTCCCCAATTGATTAAATTTCATCACTGATAGTGATCTCTTCCTTTCCAAATTCTGCTTTATTGAGGAAATTGCTAAACAGCTTTGAAAGCCAATGTAATACCAAGCATGAATACCATCAAATTCTATTACAGTCTTATGCTCTCAAATTACAAAATACTATTTAATGGCAGAAAGGGGATTTCAGCTATGGTTTAAAAAAACCAAATATAGTAATATTTGAATTTTTAAAAATATTTGTCTTCTGACAATCTCGTAATCCAAAAAGTTCCCTGATTAACTGTAAATATACATGGCAGTTTATATGGCATTTCATCATTGAAAAGGACCAATTTGTTTGTTTTGATATTGTTGCTGCACATTGAATATAAGGGTACAGATTTCTGAGTTATTTTGAACTAATAAAGCTAGTACCTTTTTTTTAGAAACCATTCTCATGATATCATTAGCAACACAGCAAATAAATATGAGTTCTGCTTTGTGCAGGCACAGCTTTATCAGTGCTCTCAGTATGTAGCTATGTATCCCAATATGCCAATGTCTTCATAGACTTAAAAACAAATAAAARTCTACTTTATTGTACTGATTTGTATGGGGTTCTGCAACCTCATTTATTTATTGTATCTATAAATTCATGTTGATATTTGCTATATTTTTGCTTTTTATAATACAACTGCAGAAGTCTGGAAAGCTAGGCTTGATGCAAAGTGTATTGAAGTTAGCAAACAGTCRCCTGTTATTTTAACGGCTTTTCAGTAAGGATATAGATTTAAAAATATATATATTTAGAGAATAAATGTTACTTTAGCGGTTTGGAATACTCATTGAACATGCACTTACTGTACACGATTTTCTAGCCAGTGAACTGTAAATCACAGTTAACACATTTGTTTCTTTTACTAAATGAATTTTCTCTACAAAGTGCTAATAATTCAAGCTTTCTTACTATCTTCTTACTATCATCTTCCAGCATGAAAATAGACTGCAAATCCTTTTGGAACATACTTGCCACACTACTGAAGCAAAAAATCGTCCGGTCCTTAGAGTCAGCTTAGAACCAGTTCAAAAAAAAAAAAATGTAGGTGTCAGGGCCTTAACACTAATAGTTTTGATCTACAGATCCACACTGTTGGTCCTCACTGCTTGCTAATGCAGATGTAGGCTTGGTGTTCCCTGGGAGGTGCTAAACGTGACTAAATGACCTTTTGTTAAGAAATCGATTCTAGTRTGAGTCTTCTTGATACATTTCTGCCACATATTTAGCTCAGGATGTGCTGGAAAGTCCAAGCTAAATAGTTCCTACTGGCTCATATATTTTTTTCCTCTGGAACACATGAAAAAAAAAACTCAATAACTTGGGATGTTTTTTCTGACAAGAGTTCAGGAGTTCATTGGCACTCCATTTTCATACTGCATTTACAATCACCACAAAAGGTTATTTATGGGAAAGCTAGTTAAAAAGGTCCCATGCAGTTCCAGTGTAGCAGTATAAGATATTAATGAATTATGTAACTTGTAATTTGAATGAATTATGCAACTATTAACTTAGTAATGTTAAAAGCTAAAACTATGCCATGCCTACAACTGTACTTGCTTGGGATTTGTGTTGCGTAGTCCTTTAACATGACAGGGTCACCATGTTTCTCACTTTACTACAAAGACTTTTGACATTTAAAATATACTGTCATTCTTTATTTTCTTGCCAGGTTTGTATGCACCCTAAATATAGCCTAGAGATATGCTGTACAGGAGAATATATTAATATAAAGTCACACTTGAGTAGCTTTTATTCTTTGGGTTCTCAAAATATGACTGAACTTTTGTGAAAGAAAAGATTATTTTTGTCCTGGCTGACTAGAAAAGTATACCTCAAATATGCATTATTATAAAGCCTGTAAAACCCCATCTCATTAATTTTTTTTGTTTGTAAGAAGTTTTATTAATATATTATTGCAGAAGACGTATTATAGATGTTTAAATGATGTTCCATCTCCATACAAGTGTTTCTTTATAGGGGAAAAGATTAAACTGTAAATTTTTACATATGCATTCACCAAATACAGTAGCAATTAGATTACATTTACTGAAATTGTATAGAGCACCGTTAATTGGCTAAGACACCAAAATATCTTTTACTGATCTAAAATGAGCAATGGGGAGATGCCACTATTGTATAAGATAGTAATCCAATGAATTTTCTGCAACAACAACTTGCTGGAAAAACTCTACATTTTTCATTATTAGCCTTTGGTTTAATATAACATAAACACAAAGAAGTTTTCAGAGAAATATAGAAAAGCTATATAAAAACACAAAATATAAAAATATATGAAGAACCTCATTTTTCTTCTAATTTTTCCTTAATCTATCAAATATTATTGATTTGTGTAGTTAAAACAGGCAGCAAACCCAAGATCTGATGCACAGAACTGCTACAGAAGAAATTCTTCACTTATGCTAGAGGAACTCTCTTCCTAATAGACATCATTTTTTCTCATAATCATTAATTACTACATTTCCATTGCTATGAGTTATGCTGAAATTCACGTTAAGTAACTTAGATATCCTGAAGTGAGCCAGTCTGGAAGCCTCCATCTAGAATCACAGGAGAAAGTAGCATTTCTGTCTCATTTTGTCTCYCTCCATTGAGTATAAATGTAGCCTAAACCACAAGCTTAGCATGCCTCCAAACTTGCAGACAACTATGGCCTAAGGTTATGGATTTTCTCTTTTTTGTCAAGTATTTATCAGGCCAGAAGATGCCTGTTATTTTGTCAGGAAAGTGCATATTTGTATGTGATGTGATGCATGTGTAAGGTAGCAGTCTTTCACGGTCCAGCTATTCCTAGGCTGGACTGAGTATGATGAGGGTTCTGGTCATGCCTCACAAATATGCCTACCCCAAAGATAAAGCAGACTCTCTTAAAAGGAAATAAAGCTGTTTCTGTGACCATTTCCCCTTTAGGGACTCTGCTGGCCCTGATTTCCCTAATTTATATTTTGCAATCTTACTGAAATGGTAGAGGGAGAGAAAATATAGGAGTTAAAAAGTTGTCATCAGTCAAAATATTTTTTCGCTTTCATCTTAAACTGTTTCTGTTTCACTGCTAAGAGAATTACTGATAAAATCTAGTTTGATAGTTGGTTAAGTACAACTGTGATTATGGAAGGTGTTGGATAAACCTAGTACATCAATGACTTGCCTACTAGTGTTAATAGAGATTAGCAGCAGGAAATACTATTAGTTTGGTATTTTAGGCTTTTATTGACTTACTTTACAGCAACACCTGATGGTAATTTGTCATTCTAATTTCAACAGAGATCAAAGGTAATAACTTCTTGTGAGACTGTGTTGTAGTATCTGCTAGTTGAAAAATCACTGCAAGGAGCTCAACAGCTAAATGTTTTAAATTGATTAGTTCATGTTTCACTATAGTGTTTGCTAATTAAAGACTATAGGACTAATTCCAGTCTCTTCAGTATTAATATCACGGAATCACAGAACGGTTGAAGTTGGAAGGGACCTCTGGAGATCATCTAGTCCAACCTCCCCGCTCAAGCAGGGTCACCTAGAGCATATTAGACAGGGTTGCTTCCAGGTGGGCCTTGAAGATCTCCAGASAAGGAGACTCCACAACCTCTCTGGRCAACCTGTGCCAGGGCTYCGTCACTCTCACAGGGAAGAAATTCCCCCTCACGCTCAGGCAGAACTTCCTGTGCTTCAGTTTCTGCCCATTGCCTCTTGTCCTGTCACATGAGACAACTGAGAAGAGTTTGTCCCTGTCCCCTTGACACCCTCCCTTCAGGTACTTGTACACAYTGATAAGATCCCCCCTCAGTCTTCTCTTCCCCAGGCTGAAGAGGCCCAGCTCTCGCAGCCGTTCCTCACAGGGCAGATGCTCCAGCCCTCTGATCATCTTGGTAGCCCTGTGCTGGACTCTCTCCAGTAGCTCCATGTCTCTCTTGTASTGGGGAGCCCAGAACTGGACACATTAATAGACATTGTATACTATATGTGATTTAATCTTTATTTTTCATTTTATTTTTTTCATACAATCCCAATGAACTACTACTTTGCATTCAAAGTAGAAATGAATTGGGAAATGATTTTCCTCTTTTCTACCTCTGGCTTCATGCAAGTGGTATATACTTTGAAATACATTTTCATTTAGGTAGACATCCTGTAAGCAGTCTATATTTCCCCACAGCTCTTCCTACTTTGCTGCAGAYTCATGGAATTGAATACGACAGTACTGGTATGACAATCACTGAATCCACAGCCTAATGCAAAGCCACACAGCAAGAGGCAAAGGCAGAAAAATTCTGGCAGGGATTGCCAGGACTTGGCCTTTCCCAGCTACTCTCTCAGTCTGAATGAGAAATGGAGGCCAGACTATGGCAATGAAATTCCAGACACAGCAAAGGGTGTCRACAAAGGAAGTTACAGAGCTGGAGTTTAAAGTCAAATAAAAGCTGCGAAGAGGAGGAAAAAACAAGAGAATTTTTGTTCGAACAAGAAAGCATACATTTAGCAGTTATATATCATATTAAAGATACATTAAAGCACACACACATATAGGCACACACATATATATAAGCATTCCTAATTTCATATCTTCAGATTTGAAAAATTAATTTCTAGAGATATTACTAAATGTTACTAAAATTAATAGGTGGAAAACATCTGAAATTTATTTCCAAYAGAAGTGGTTCCTTCCTGTTACCCCAAAATTTATACATTACCTGCAGAGAACAACATGTTTTGCTGGGAGTAGTGTTTAATATACGGAGTATTCCCTCATCATCTAATATTATGTGTAGTCAAAATAAGGATATATCTACAGAATGGTCTAGTTTCCAGAGATGCTTCAACTTTTAGGATATGTTATAAAGACACRGTTAGACAAGTCTGACTCTCTTCCTGACAAACAGTTGCTCTCCATCTCCATCCATGGCACATCTTCAACACTTCTGTGCCTTTCTGTTGTCTTTTCTCCATCTGTCTTCAAGAAATCTCTTCTAGAATACTCATAACAGTCTTGTACACCAAAAAAAGGAGTGAGTGCCAGTGATTATTTTTTGCTAGTATTATTACTTTCATAGGTGCAGGTTCACACTCAAGTCTGTCCAACCTATTCAAGACGGACAATAGGTTTGTATCTTACTAGTATTTAATTCTAAGAGTAATTCTCTATGGAGTCAAAATTAAATATATTACATCAAATAAAAGTTCACAACCTTCCACTTGTTTGCAAGTTATAGGTAACTATCTTAGACAGCATGAAACAAATATTTCAGTCAAACAGCTGTCCACAGTATGCTCTGCTTGGCCAAGCCAAATGTAGCACAAAACTTGCTTTAATTATTTAATGCTGAGAAAATTTCAAGTATCATAGAGGTGAATGTGGGTTATATAGATAGGTCCCCATAGGAAAAGGCTTCTGAGTATATGTTTTTAAAAGCACAAATTTGAGCTGACAGCATACCTTTAAACATAGCATCACAAACCAATAAGCTGACTGTACAATTATATAAGAAGCCCAGAATGATTCAGACAGTTCTGTAGTCAAGGTAACTTTCTCTATCAGCTCAGATAAGAGATGGTACTAGGATAGTGTTTCCTTTTACATTGACTAAACCTGTAAAAATTATCATACGGTAATCTGATTTTATAAATTAGTATATAAATTAATGTATAATGCTCAGGCTTGCACACGCTCTAGCATTTACGTAGAGGTCTGCATTGCAGTGATGCAGGGTTCCTCACCCATATTGGGAGAACACTCAGATATATTGTCAGAACATCTGGTAGATACAAAAAGCAAGCAGATTACTCCAGGGGTGCCTCACACTCAAACTCGAACCACTGCAGCTGAATGTTTTGAGAAACAGAGGATTCCACTTGTCATGCGCTGCTTTCCTGGATGCACCATGCATTAATATGAGCAGACAAAACTCTACCAAATCCTTTAGGAGTGAACAGGAAGGCTTTTGTATCCTGTGTTAGATCGTGTGATCATCCTGGAGTTGCAGCCAGGGATGCTGGTACCTGCTTGCATCAAGCAGGAGTCCGCCTRCTTGATGCAACGTACTCTAAGTAAAAAGAGGTGCAAGTAAGATATCATCATAAATATATGATCTGTGTCAAGCTTCTGTATGTGTGGCACAGTTAAATATGGTCTGTGTTTCAGTTTTGGGTTTCTTTTTTTTAAAAAAAAAAACATCTCAGTCATGGAGAAAGGATAGTAAATTATGAAAATTGCATTTTTTATGTCTGAAATGCACTTTATATTAAAAAGTGCACTCACAAAAAGGAATATCACAAAAATTTCTCTAAAATAAGTTGGTTTTTGCATGAATAAATCTTATGGCCTGCTAGCTGCTCATAAGGASAGAGTGAGAGTGTTTATTCTGAACCCCTTTTGCTAACTCACTTCAAAACTGTGCTTTTAAATGCTTCTCAAGGTTCACTTAGAACACGAATGTTTTTGTTTTCCTGAGGAGTTATTTTGTGTAGGTTAGAATACAACGAAATAAATAACGTCAACATGAACAGAGTTTGAAATTCCTTTCACTGTCCTCGTARCAGAGGGCCACAGATAGCACGGAACTCATTCGTATTTTCCTTATTCTAATGACATTGTCCATTTACAATAACAATAACAAAATAATAATAATAACAATATAATAACAAAAAGAACCTAATTTCTATCTCTGTGGTATTTCCAACAAAACCAATAAAATTGGATCCAGGCTCTCCGCACCACCACCTTCCTACAGTATGCAGTATTTAGTTCTCCAACTAGCTTTATATCACTATAGTTTTGGAAAGCAGATAGTAGCTCTAAATTACAGTAAGAAACTCCAGGCAGCAGGTTTTGATCTTTCTTTACTCCTGTACCTTCTTCTGCCCCCTGCTAAAACTATTCCTCAGTGTACCGGGGCTAGCAGTCATCCTTTGCTGGAGCAATTAAGAGCATAGCCACAGGTATTTCAGTGTGAATACTTGTAGTAACTTATCACTCACATATAGAAAACTACAAAAATGATCAGGGAACTGCAGAGCTTAACTATGTTCTTGTTTGCTGAATATTGCCAAATGTATGTTTATGTTATTATTTAAGAACGTTATGTGGGGAATTTAAAGCTCAAAGCATGTCATGATAGCCTGTAAACATAACATACAAAAGTGGATTGTTTCACCCAGGTAAAATGCCAGTGTAATTCTGCTTGGAAAAAAAACCTCATTGATGTGCCAGAAATACATGCAAAATTCTATAAACTCCTAAAAGCCTAAAATGCCTCTCAAAGCATTTTATCAGCTGTGCTCGGGTATATAGGGAGAAAAGCCATACTAAACAGTATGCAGCTTTTATCAGCGTAATCCGGGATATGTTTGTCACACTTGGAATATGATTTCAGTGCTCAGTCATATTTGTCTATTCCACTGCAGCAGTTCGTAATTCACTTTGATATTCTGTCCTGCCTTAAATGAAGAGTGTTACTGAACCTTAGATATACACAGAAGTTTCCAGAAAAAGGCAATAGAAAAGAAAGCAACAGTGAAACCTTCAAATATCTAGAGACTGCTTTAAAATAGAGTAAATAGAAGAGCAGAGAATCTCAAAATTAAAGCAAATGAAGAGGCAAACACATTTTTTAAAATATCTTGTTAAAGGTTTAAACATTATGGTATAACATGCAAAAATCTCCAGATGAACTGTAACTATTTACTTATCAAATAACACATAGAAGTTCTGATTAAACTTCTGGAAATACTGATTAAACTTTGCTTTCTATCAAATCGTGCAGACACCATTTTGAAGTAAGTAATGTTGGGAGGTATTTTTTTAATAAAGTATTATACCCACGGGCATTTAACATTTCGGACACGGATCATAATGCTGATTTCTCAGCCACAGCACGACTACTGTTTATTACAAAGATTTCTGTTTTAAGGAACTCGCGAAAGCAGTAATGCCGAGTACGGTGGCAGGTTTTGACCGCAGTACTCAGAACAACACTAACCTGTGGGCTGAGAGAAAATATGTTTAGCAATATGATCCCTAGTGGACAGTACTGCACATAATAAAACTACCAGACATAAAACGTTAGGGGTATAAAAACTTAAATTTTTCAGAAACTCCCTATTGACGAGCTATTTGAAATATGACTAATGAGTAACACGGAACAAGAATGACACCTAGCGGTTTGCTACTCTTTCCGTCAGGGAGGTTTTTGTGTTTCTGTTCTCTTTCTTTGCAAATGTACAGTCGGATACGTACATACCCGCATGCAAGTTTTCTCAGTATAGCATCGTCGATGCTACTTTTCACACTACTAAAATCAGCGTTGTTCAGCCCCACACAGTCCCTGGCTCAGCCAGCGATCTAGAAAAAGCTTTGTATAAAAGGTAAAGGAAAGATAGCCTTAACTTTGTTCAGTTTGTATTCCTCTAACCTGACCGTCAGCTGCAGGATATGGGTGTGCACCAGCAGGTGTATACGCTTCGTTGTCTTTATATCTTTTTGATTCGGTAAACGACCATATTAATAATCTACTGRTACATTCCCTCCCCTGCCCCCAAATTCACTGTGATAAGCTACCCCATTTCTTTGAGGCCTCATTAGCAAAGAGGCATTAAAAGGACAAGAAACTGTGTTTGGACACTGGCTAGGGAGGGGTATTGCATTATTAAGGGAGAATTTTGAAAAAGGCTAAGAGATGGGTGTGTGGAGAAGTAGGAAATGGAACTGGAACCTATGAGTAGATGGAAGTATTGAAAGAAAATTCCCAGGCATAATTAAAATAAATTAGCATCTCCTCTCCTTTTATAAAGCTGTTCCTGACATAGAGTTTTTTTTAATACTTGATTTCAYTTAAAAAATAAATATATTGTTATTGAAAATTAAATATATTGTTATATGCCCTTTCTTAATATTTACCTCAAAACAACAATGCAAAATCTTATAAAAATGTCTATCCCTAAATAACCAGAGCAAAAAAAAAGTTTTCCATAAAGCATGCTCCTTAAATAGGCAATAATGCTTTTATTGCTTCCTGAAATATTCTGCCCTGTGCTCTCCACACAAAAACATGAATATTGTTGATTGACTAAAGCATGCATAGATATAAATCAAAACCTTTTTAATGTTCATTTATATGAACATGTAATGATATTCTACTGCATATTTTTTTGCTTCTGAATCCATTTCCGTACCACTACCAATAAAAAAACATTGTTTCTTTCAAAGATCTAATTATAAATCTCTAGAGAAAACAGTGCAGTACAATTTAAACATTTGTCACAGTCACTGACCTCAGGCTGAACATAGAAAGAAAATCTGATACAGTCCTTCACCATACTTCGAAGTGTTGTTGAAAATCCACACCTATTAACAGTTCTATTTATTTACATGCCATACTGCATTATAGTAGCAACACCTAAGATTAAGACCTGGATTAAAGGAAGACAGAAAAATACACTCTGCCCTTTATTGAGCTTATCCTTGGAAGCCAAGCTTGAGAAGTGCTATAAGCATTTCGATAATAAGGGGATAACAAAAGCTGAGGAACGTGATAGGTTGCTAGCAAAGTGTGTTAATATCTCGGTCATTTCACTGAGGACACAAGTGGGTTACTGAGAAATACTGTTTATCATATTACCAGGATTGCAGCCTACTTGTGAATGTAGCCTACGGAGCTGAGTCCTACTTGAGAAATGCGCTTGAACACTCTTGGTATTCTTGATCAAGAAGACAACTTTCAATAAATTCTAACATAACAGGCCATATGTCAGGATTTCTATTATTTGCATCAGAAGGGGGGCTTCTGCATGTCCTGCTGAAAGATTTGTGGTTTTATTACTTTGTTATCACTGTAATTTAGCTTAATAGCACCAAATTTATTCAGTGCGCATAATAAGATTTTCCTCATTTTTTTTTCAAAAAAAAAAAAAAAAAAAATCTGATCTTTTGATTAAGTTCCTGGAGTAAGTTGTAAGATGTTGTGGCTAAGTTTCTGATTTCTGGTTGGACTGAGTCTAACTCTGAACTTCTTTGTGACTTAAATTCTCCATCTGTAAAACAAAGTAATTTCTTTCTATTCTTTTCTGTTCTGCTTTACCTGTTTAAGGTTATAATCTCCTCAAAGTAAAGCATGTATTAATTTCTTTGAATATACAGAGTTTAGCATCAGTTCTGCTCAAGGCAGAGTGATTAGGATTAAGAAGCCATGGCTGCTGCCTGGAAGATCATAGGACCCTGACTTGTCTGTTGTCCAACCTTTGCATTCTTCACTTGCGGATGTGTATTTGAGGATATGCACCCTGAATATTGCTGTCACAATATCCCATATTTCCTACTCTCTGCTCATTGATGCAAATGTGAGATTACTGTCTCTCTGTTCTTTGTGAATAAGTCTCAGATCACCTCTCTCTGTGAAAGCTAGAAAAGTATCTCGCCCCAATATTCATGTGAAAGACACTATTAAAAACATGTGCTTATAGTAAACGAATTCATTTGAACAACTATTCATGGTAATGCTTTTGTGGTACTTACCCTACTCCACCTTCAAGTTTGGGGTGAAGGTTCAGGTCAGTTCTTGTTCTCTCCAAACACTGAATATAGAAAAAAAAAATCCTGCTACAGTGTTGTGTGTTTAAAAAAAAAAGAAAGAAAAAAATCCACTTTAACATTTGAAATAGAATTTGAAATGTATGTCCCTAAAGCAAGGTGAGTTTTGATCTGACCTACCTGGTCAGGAAAGTGAGACCATTCCACTGCACTCAGAGTCCATTGAAGGAGTTGAACAGTAACACCAAAAGGAGACTCTGTCTGACAGTTTTGTCCTCTCCAAGGCTTGCTGGCTCTCCATACAGAGTCTTTCTTGGATAAACATGGCCTAGGACCTCTAATTAAGGATTATTAAATACTCAGCACATGATTGCAGCACCAAATAGAATGAAGAGAAGAGTCAGGAGAAGGAAAAGAAACTTCAAAACAAATCAGAACAATGTACTATAAAAAGGGTAAGTAAGCTCTTACTTTATCACCTTCACTTTATGCAAATGACTGCTGCAAAAAATCCCTTTGGAAAAGTGACTTCTCAAAGACCATAACATGACAATTTAGAAGAGGGAACAATTTATTAATATTCTGAACCTGAATGGTTGCCTGAGAAAGGTTTATTTTGTTTCCTCTTTCTTTCATTTGTTCTCGCTTTTATTGCAACACCTCAAACTCTAGAAATGGGTGTCTACAATTACAGATTATTTAAATCAGCTGTTCCTGTAACGTGTTCACTATTTTGATAAACTTTTGAATGCTAATTAGAACATTTTTCCTACTGTTTTTCTCCTTAGGAACTAGAAACTCAGCTGTGTAAATCAGCTTTTGATGATGTACACAGTGGTATGTTTGACTCTGAATGTTTAAAGAGAACAGAGATGTTGCAACAGCATATTTACCCTAATGGTATTCTGCTTCCCTTTGTCAATGGTAACAAAGAATGACAGAGGGAAAATAGATAGCCTTGTATCTAAGAGGCTAGACTGCAGTTTAGGAGATCAGTTCTTTTGAAGGAATTTCTTAAAAGACTAGGTCAGTTCTTTTTCCACAACACATCTCCTGTCTGACCTTACCAAAAGCAATTAAATTCTCTGTCTCAGTCCCTTATCTGAAAAATAAGATATGAATTTTCCTACCACACCAAGATGCTTTGAGGCTGTTTGTAAAGCTCTCTTCGTAGATGATTAGTGCTATACATGACTTGGCAGGTACATCTATTTATTTATCTCTAAACAATAGAGTATCTACAAGAGATAAAATGGTGTTTTCATTGCCATTCTCCCACGCTACCTCTTTCTCAAATGAATTTTTTTTCAGAATTAGGTGATGTAGGATGCTAAAGAGTAGCCGAATCTAATGCACATTAAGACCCAAGGGATTTCTCCTCACAGTTCATTGAAAACAAATTTAGTGGACTTTGGGATCCAATGGATTCCTCTTTCCTGGTCTGCTTGGTGTGAGGCCGCTGTGGCTCCTGGCTCTCAGGTCCAGCCTGTAGTGAGACTGAGCGTGTATTTCCAGTCTACGCACACACTCTGTACCCAGCATACACACACACTGCACACARACACCAGACCACCAACAGATCAACCCAAACATGGCATATACCAATAATACCTCTAGAGCTGCCACATACAGACAGCACTCACATAAACATGAACTGTCCTGGTCAGATTACCAGGATCGGRATCAAACGGGATGGACTCAAGTGCCTCGATCCTCTTCTTAATGCCAGCTAATTAGGCTCAAAGATTGCTAGCAAGTCTCACACCCCCCAACACACACACGTTTATATACACAAGGTGGTCTGGAAGCTGGCCTAAACCTGTGGCCCTCCAGTATCTGTCCCACAGACCCACAGTCTCTCTAATCGCTGGCCCCCAGTCGTCTTGTCCTCCTCACTGGCTTGTAGAGCTTGAAGTTTGCTACTGTCTCATACACACTCACGAGGATCCCTCCAGCGTCTAGCTTATAGTCTTGCCAGGACCTGGCTCCCAGACCTCTTGAACTATTTTCTGGCTAGTCTGGCTTGCAGTTTGCAAGCTTTACACACACACACACCCCAGAGAGTACACTTACACAGAAAAATTACTAGTGAACTGACCAGCTGCCTGCTTACGTGAGACTTATCCCTTTTATCTCTCCTTCTCTCTGCTTTCCCATGCTTGTTCTCCCTGGATCCACCTTCATCCCTCACATTTTTTGCCCATGMCTCTTTCCACATAAACAATCTTCCTCTAATTACTTTTTCTGCATTGGTCATGCTACACCAATACCCAAATTTGATGTTTCTGATACACTGGAGAATTAATGACAGGTTTTCATAATGTTTTGTAAAGGTAAAATCTCCAAAGACCAGAAAATGACTGATGGTCTCACTTGGTTGTGGAGGTTGATATCTGTTACCTTGATGCTTGTCAGTATTTGTATTCTAATCTGTAGGAATTTATCTGGGCAATGAACTGTGAGAATTATCCAACTTCTGTGCATAATCCTAAACTAACAAGGTGTTAGATGTCAAGTACAAATGGAAAATAGTTGAAAATTTACTCGAAACTTATGATGATGATAAAACTAAATAAGCAAGATGGAGAGAGTATCAGCTTGAAAAGATTATCAAAATTTTAGGTTTTATTTTATTAGTTCAACCTTTCGAATACCACAAAATCACAAGCTGTTACAATCTGGCTCTTCTTTTCATATAACTGAATACTTTTTAAAACTAGGATTAGAACAAGTTGATTCTGAGTTAGAATCAGAATTTTGACTTTATATRGAAAGCCAAGACTCAGCTGGATACCACTGTAGGGATAAATAGTAGACAGAGCAGTGGATGTATATGTATGTATATGTAGTAGTGGATATATATAGCTTGTTCTGAGGGGATGTAAGACTAGTTTGTTACAGTGGTAACAATTACCCTCTTCAAAAATATTTTATTCCTACATTTCAGATGAGGACGGTCTGGAAGAGATTTCAGTTGTATTACGTTTCGGAGCATTCCACAATGCTTGCTGTGTGCCCCTGGGACTTTGGAGAGAGTGGACTGATGAACAGGAGGTAGAGAAAAGCATGTTGAGGGGTTTCTATTCATTACATAATTGTACAGGTTTTGGTGGGCATTCATACGGGGTGATTCTCAACTTTGGAATTTTTGTATTTTAGTATCTGCAGAGGTATGCAGTGCCAGAGACAGGTGCTTCAGATTCAGTGCGAATAAACAAAGGGAAAAGGCTGTTTAGTAATGTGTATTTATGTGACTATTGACCTTAGCTCAGAGGAAGCAGCATACTACTACAATGATTTCCACTTAATGTGATCACTAGTTAATTTGATCTTCTGTGTTATTTGATTTGATCTCTAGGAAATAAATCATTTCCATTGATTCTTATTGTGTTTCCATTGATTCTTATTGGTTTTGTATTGCTTATTTTGTTCACGTCCACTTCAGCTAATACTAGATAATTCAATCAAAATTTATTGAATCTACCATGGAAAACTGAAGACCAGTACTGTTGTTTACAACATAAAAATAGACTTGTATCAGGCTTCTTTTCTAAACTCCTTTTCAGTTTTCCTGCACCAGTAGATAATGACTTGAAATTAGKAGTTACCTTTGAGAGAAGCTGGAAATTAACATTTTATAGCATCTGCAATGTGGCCAAGCATAAGTTAAAAATAAAAATTTAAAAAGCTGTTAATGTGTTTCTCCTTTCATTTGTACTGGTGTATAAAAGGATTCACTCTGCTGAAGTCAGGAAAGCTACAGTGGTATGAAAGCAATCAAACCAACAGATTACATCTCTGGTATGACTTACCATTAGATAATGAGCATGTACAGAGTGCTGTTTTTAAACAAAAATTTCAATAGTTTTGTTTTCTCAGATCATTTTATCAACATGCACTTTAGGTGCTCTCCTAACCCCCCTGTGAGTAAATCRTCTACTTATTATGATCCTGTAACACAAAAGCAAAGGTTCAAAATAATCAGGCTGCACTGAGAATTCAGTTGAGTTGGTGGCTGTGAAAAGTGGGGATGGGAAAAATTAAGCTGCTGATTATGGGAGCATTAAGTCTTTTGAGCCACTAACACACACAGATTTTACACTGGCTACTCCCATTAACACTAATGGAATTCTTGGAAGTGATTCTCTTGCTCACCGATCAGTGACCACACCAAATTCCTTAGGCATGAAAACCATGATTTTCTTAGWCATAAAATCTTCCTACATTTTTGCTTCAAAGTGTGGGATCCTGAAAAATTCCTCTGTGGACCAGTAGATAAAGAGGTTCAGATTTTATTCTGCCTTTCAATGTTGTGACAGCCCTTTGCTAAAGATACCACTATAAAATCAAACAGCAGCTCAATGAAGCTGAAAATTTTTCATATGCAAACAACTTCTTCTAATTGAATCTCTGCTCTAATTTTATCATGCTTCATTTTTATGGTTAACCACTCACACAGAGCTGATTTTTTTGTGGCATGACTGAAAGGTTTTTGTTGTAGTTCTTAAAAAATATTTGCCATTTTACTATAAAGAAAGGCTGAGTGTTTTATTTTAAACATTTAATTTTTTTGTATATTCTTGCACTCTAAAATATGATACAATGGAAAAGAACCTCAAGTTTGATTTATTTTCATTTTATAATCTCATTTAAGTAAAATAACAAATTCCTGAGAATGATCACAGTTTTTATTTCTGTACTAAGGAGCTGTTGTATATTTTACCCTAGCATGCTTTCTGTTCCAAGGAAGATGAGAACTCCCATCATAAGTCTTCCTTTTGTGAGCTGTTCTTGGAAAGAGATGGTCTTCTTAGGGGAACACAAATGATTCTGCTGAAGTGAGATGGAGAGGAAAGTTGCCATCTGTCTAAATCCTGTTTCATATGTCGTGATTGGAATTATACTATACTTGCATCTATATAAATTAAATCTGAGTAATTTCTGTCTTACCTCTTTAAAACTTTTTAAAATTGTATTTTTCACTCATAAAAGCTCTTTAAGAATTGTCTTTCATCATTCTATCAAAACTAAGATTTGTATATTGTTATATCACAGGACATCTTATACTGAGGTGTTTTACTTTACAACAAAATATATTAAGTAGTCAGATGTTAAAAATCAGCATAAAATCTAATCTGTGTATCATACATAGAGACTAGGAGATCAGTGTTCCAGTCTCTAGTTCCAAGGCCCATAGACTGAATCCTTTGCAAGATATGGACTAGCCTTGCTCCACGCAGAAGAAAACTTGTGAGAGACATGCCAGTTTGACCTTAAGAGAATTCTTTTCCAACCCTAAATTTGGACAAGTCTGTGACCCTGAATAAGTGAGCAACATATACACTTACTATACAAGGAATTCTTTAGACATTACAGGGTAATGTTCCATTTTGACTAGTGCCTTATCTCTGAGTGAGGCAGATCCCTGCTGATTCAGAAGAAAACAACAACAATAAAATAAATAGCATGAATCCAGCTAATTACACACTGAAAAAAAATCATTTTCATGAGGTATCAAATTCTAAAAGTTATTCTTTCTCCCATTAATTATAAGGGGAGAGTAAAGTGACAAATATAGAGAAGTTCTGGAAAACAATGCGGCAAATCCTGGATTGGTACAGTTTATTTCATACTTCAGAACTGTTTTTGCAGTAATACTTTGAGGAATTTGTACAAAGAATCCTACAGTGAAAGCGATCCCAGAATGTCAGCACTGACTGTAGTTGCATATGTTCTTGCATGGAAGAGAAATCCAATGGCAAGTGAAGTCCAGTCCAGATTCATCTCATGTAACTTCCAGAAAGAAATTCAGGTCTTAGAAAGGCTAGTGCACATTCTACAGAGAATAAGGAGAGACTTCTTTCTTTCCACTGACTACAGAAAGAATCTAGGGTGACTAAGCCCCTAAATGTATGCAATGCCTTAAGTTAGAAGGGAGGAATCTAGGTTTCTACATTTCTGTATAAATCAGTGAACTGTCTTCACAGAAGCAAGGGATGAAAACAGATGAGTCTTATAGATTCAATAAGATATTAACAGGGATATTATACTGGGAAAATGTAATAGCTATGCTGTTTTCCTATGCTGTTTTCCTTGCAGGCATATTGCATTAACTTTGTTAGGGTAAGCTCTAAAAATTCAAAGAAAAGAAAGCAATAGAAGCACATTTAAATGAACCAGCACTGAACTAGTAGTATGTAAAGAAATAAAATAAACKGATAAAAAGATACTGTCAGTTTAAATGACTGTAAATTGTGTATCAGACTGCAAGATAAACACACAAATAAAATATTGTTCTGGAATTAACTGAAAGGTCGGTTAAATGTTACAGCGGAAAATCCATAAAGCTCGAGTAGCTTTGTTATTAATTTGCTGATAGGCAGGACATAGAGGTTGTTGCTAGAATCCAAGGTGCTGAATCAGGCTTTCTGTGAAGCACAGTCTTCTTTTCTGAGGAAGCACTCTTGCAAAGAGAGCAAAATATTTTATTTGGCTATTTAGTACAGCACACTATTAAAAGAATTACTTGAGGGCATCTCCTTCAGGTTTGGAAAGTGAGTAGAACTGTTCCAYGTGCCCATATTCTGTTATGTTAGTTTAGCTTGAGCGCTACCCTCAGTGCAGCCACCAGCAGATCAAGGTTCATAACAACCATGAGTCAAGGGAGAATGATGAAAAGCTGCCTAGAAAGTAATATTTTTTCACACTCTGATATTAAGGAAAAAGGAGCTGGACTATTGGCATCCAAGAGTAARATTCAATGCAGTGCTGTTACCATTCTTTGGAACTCTGCAAAGAACTACAAACAAAAGTGTTTGCAGTCTAAAGTGGGTACTGTTGATGCAATACCATCTTATAGGAGCACCAGGCAGCTATTTACATAGAGACACAAATACCTGATAACAGCATTAAGATGAGCTTTCTTTTCAGGATCACAACTACACTAAGAGTCTTCAATCTGAAAAAAAGATGAATGGAAGTCCATACAATCATGAGTAGCTTGGAAAGGGTGGATGGGATTTGATTGTTTCCCCTGTCTTTCAGTAAAGGAACAGGACACCAAATGAAGCCATTAGAAACTTAGTTTAAAAACAGACAAAGAGCTGGTTCTTCAAGCAAGTGGGTAACTGAGCTGAGGAACTCCTCTCTGAGCAGTTGTGAAAAAAACGCTGAGCAAACTGTTACAGTGCTTAACTACTTTTATAACAAAAATATATTCCTTATGTCTAGTTGAAATTTCCCATGTTGCAAGTTGTGACTGTTGCCTATTTCTTGTTGACTGTGCACCTCTGATGAAAGTCRAGCTCTCTTTTCTTTTGAATTCCCTATTAGGTACAACAGTTAGATCCCTCTTTAGAGTTCTCTTCTGCAGGAAAAACAAACTCAGTCCTTCTGTCCTCTCCTTTTATCTTGTATGCTCCACCTCTCTACTTATTTTAGTGGCACTCCACTGGATGCCCATTTGTAAATATATTTCTCGTACTGGAGTCAGTACAAAACTGGACACAGGTCCTAAGTGGAAAACAACTACAGAGGAAAAGTAGAGAGTAGAGAGAACAAAAAGTAGTATGCTTGCCCTGTTCCTACCCTCTCAGCACCCATTTTCCATCAATTCTGGAGATATCTTACTGGACTAGACACACTTTGGATTGACTCGGTACATTATGTTCATTATTAAAAACTCATTCGTTTTTATGATTTATTACTTTTATCCATTATTTGTATTACCACAGTGCCTTTAATCAGTGCTAAACAGAGACTCACCATGTCAAGTCTGACTTGTTTTAAAGGGATTAGACCTATCTTCAGCCAATATCAGGTCTTCTATTTATTTGTTTTCATGTTTTATTTTCAATTTTGTTTTATTTCATCCATATTAATCAAATGATACCTAGCCTAGAAGTGGTTTATTAATCAAGGAACTCTGGTTTTTGTATTTATCAAAGACTAAGAATGAATGTTGCACCTCAGTCTTCTGTTTGAAATAGAGCTCTAGAGAAATAAAATGTGTAAATGGGCCATTTTCCATTAAAATAAAACATAAAATATAAACTCCATTATTCCCTTTCCGCATTTTAAATGAATAAATACATTTCAAAATGTTTACTAAATTGGTCTATTGTATTTAAACTCCACATTTAAATATGCCTTGTGTAATGTTAATCAGAATGGTAAGTGATTATCAAGTGGTACAATGTTTGCCTAGGGTAAAATTTATTTTCATAAGAAATTTAATATTTTCTATTTAAATAGGCCAACTGTTCAAATCTTCCTCAAGAAAAGGAAAACCAAAGGATGCTGCTATTTTTTCTCTGCCTTTCACATTCGCTTTCACCTCACTGTAAATATAAACATATTTTTCACTTCTTGAAGTCAAATGTCTGACTAATCATGATTTCTTAGCCCAGATTTTCCAAGCTTAATGAAAGCAAATACAAAATAAATAGAAATAAATAGGTAGCAGTCTCARTCCCAGAGAGCAAACTTGCTCAAAGCCGAAGTTTTTGATCTCTATGACCAGGTATAGTGATTTACTGAATATAGCAAAATCCACAGGTCTCCCACAGCAGCTATCATTTGGGATCAAGCTCATTTTTTTTTCCTTTTCCAAAGGGAAATGGAAGATATATGTGAAGTATTTCTTATTTGCAGTGTGATTTGTTTGTCAATGATATGCTTGAGGTCTAAAGAAAGAATGAACTCTCTTCTTGTGTACTCCCTAAATCACCAAGCAAAGCACGACTTTCGAGTATTTTCCATACCAGAAGATTTGAGGTCTTCTGTTCACTCTCAGGCCATTGTCATAACCACTTTTCTGCTCATTCATCTTCTCTGGGGTTTTCAGTCTTCAATACTCTGAAATTTCCCAAGCAAGCTCCTACCCCATGAAACTGTGTTGAAAATATTCATTCTCTAATCAGTTCCTGCCTTGTTATCTTATGTCAAAGGAAGTAGTTCTTGCCTCTACTGAGTTTAAAGAAGTGCTTAGCCTCTCCATCAATCGTTTTCCCAGCTGTTTGCTTCTATTCCTCTTCTGTATGTTACCAGTTTCCTCAACTCTGTCACCTAGATTTATTTTATGAGCACTGCCTATTCTTTTCTAGTGAAAGCAAACTGTTTTAGCAGAGACTATTTAAATTTCGAGGAACATATATTCATACAAATGCTCTTGCTGAAATATATAGCTGAAATGTGTTGTGCCACCAGTATGAGAAGACAATGTCCAATGCAGAGCCCCACTCTTGTGTAATCTAGGTCAGCTTCTGCTAGCTAAAGCTTAAGGACTGGCCTTAAAGCTGAGCTGCATAAAAATGTCAGTCAGCAGCTTTCCACTGAAATAAAACTTCCTGAGTTCTCTAGTGCTGAGAATGCAAAGAGAGTTTCTTTGAATATGGTGAATCAGCAAATATGTTTTGAAATTATTATGCTTTATAATAAACCAAATGCTTAGACAAATTTCAATCATTTTTGCTTTTGATTTGTAAATTATACAGCTATRGTTCTCCCTCAGCTCTTTCCACCTACATCAGATAAAAAGCTTTTCTTATTTCAGCCATATAACAAGAATAGAACAAARTCAACCCACCTATTAAAACCAAACTGGAGAATGTCAAGAGACTGYAGTTACAATTCTCTGTGATACCTCTCTCCCCAGTCCATCTGAGATGTCCATCTCTGATAAGCCATCTCTACTGCCAAGATTTCTCTCCCCTACTCTACATCTCTAATTCCATTTGTTATGGTAACTTCATCCTAGTCACTGCTGCAGTCATCTCTGTTTTATTCTTCAATATCTTCTTGTCATTCAATTTTCCTTTCTTACATGCTACATTTTTTTTCATCTTTGAATAGTGGCCATCTAGTCTTCTCGACTGTCCAATGGTCTTTTCATTTCTTCTCACATTCAGATGTGTTCTGCAGATCTGTGACTATATCCACACCTTTTAATCACCACAAGAGACTCGTTTGAGTCATTTTGACTATAAATCTTTTGTAAATGGTGAGATCTCTTTATTCTGATCCCAGTACTGAAAAATAAAGGCGAAACTGGACTAAAGATCACTATCACCCTCTTGATAGATATAACTTGATATGTAACTTGAGGGTTATCATTATATGGAGAGAATTCTAAAATCAGCTATAGACACTAAGTACTCAGATGCCATTTAGGAGGTGTAAAACAGCTGGAATGAGAGACTAAAAACACATGGCAACATCTACATTACTACATTAGGAAGTGCTTCTAACTTCTTACATTCAAGAGCACACCATGGCTTTACCTTGACTTCATAATAGGATAAGATTCAGGCAATATTTTTATTCTTCCCTTTAATCACATGCTCTGGATTCTTTTGAAAGTTGGACATGTATTTGGGACCTTTGAGCCACTATGTGGCTGCCTTTTCTAGGTGGATTCTGAGTGCCAGGTTCCCAAGGACACAACATGATATATCCAAAAGAGTAAGTGCCAACACATCATATAGAATCTACATATCCTTGGAGTACAGATGAGATTATGTTGTCCTCTCAGCAAATATATACTCAGAAAAGCGTTACATTCATAAATGAGAAATTCCTTCCCAGAATGAATAAACAGCTGATGATGTAAATATATTCAGAAACGCTCCCTAATTTTTGCACAAATTTTGCTAAAAAGATTGTTGTCTACTCAGTGAAGCTAAATTCAAACATTTTTCCTCAAAGAAAATTATACAGATGCTTGTTTCAGACCAAAAGTTTAAACTACAGCTTATTGCTGAGGATTTAAATACTATTGCTATCTGCCAATGACAAAATGGTTTATGTATTCTAGCTAAGTGTTAGCGTCAGTGTTGCAACTCCAACTATTCCTCCTCATTTTTGCGGTGACAATGTATTAYACTAGTGTTGGTATGTGTTCCTTTCCCTCTGTTCCCTTCCTCAAATCATTACCACTGCTTAATTAGGAGAGTGACATTCACTGAAGTTATTCTTAGAGGATAACCGTGATGTGATATTGGGATCTATCACTTTTAAGAAGAAAAAGTTAAAAAGTAGACTTCCATCAGAYTGGAAAGCTTAGACTGTATATAAAGTAAGAAATGGAAAAGACCATGTTAAGACAATAAGAGATTCTGGTTATGTTTAAACTCCAAGACTTGAGAATTCACTTCACTGCAGAGTTTGGGTGTACACACAGCTTGACTCAACATAGAAACTGGTTCCAGATACATACCATTGCTTTTGCATGCTGATTTTGTTTTAAAAGAAACTTATGCTCATGGGCTGGACAGTAATTGATCAGGCCTTTCTTCTGGGTGATCTGCAGGAGGATACTCAACTGTCAAAGGAGTAGGATAGTTCCTCTGCCCCCTTCCTGGGAGAGAAGGCAGATCTTGGCAATAGTTGTTTGCTTACCTTGAAAGAAGAGTAAGTTAGGTACTCTGAAACAGGCTGAGGCAGTCTTGCTGCTGTTCAGTTAAAAGACCTAAAGCACTGTGTGCCACAAACTGGCTCGTTTCTTTTGGTCAGAAAGTGGAGTTGCTGTTACTGGGAATWCGCTGGGCAGATAGCATCCTTTTGAGAAGTTGAAAGATGGTGCTTCCCCTACAATAATGCATAAAATGAAATGTCTCTATGAAATGTACAAACGTGCAAAAAAAAATGTGCAAAAGCTTTTTTGTTTCCTGCCAATAAATGAGCTAGTTCACACCACTCCTTATTTCCAGAATTATGATCGGATGTTTTCTAACAGTAAGATTTCCTCATAGTCTCAAGGAGTGCTTGCCAGACAAGCAAGATGTCAGGACAAGACTGCGCCTGATGGRTATTGCATGATGCTCGGTGTTGCTGAGCCACAAAAGCAACCAAAGGAAGTTCTCCCATGTCTTTCACCTCTGAAGGGTATTGTTCTTGTTACCTTGTTCTTACTGCTGTTGTGAAGTCTGGGGAGAAATTGGATCTCCAGGAAGCTCTAGGTGGGTGGCTATGACCAATCCACTGTGCAGAGAATTGTGGTTTCTTGCTCACATAGGACCAAGCAATGTCTCACTAAAAAAACAAGTTTTTGTCTCTCCTCTGGTCAGAGCTCTCAGCAAGGACAAAATTGTTACAATTTGTTGGGATTTAACTTCTACCTTTAAAATTGCCCAGGGTTGCTCAGAAATATGTTCTCAGTAACCTTCTCTTTGAAAGAAACATCTTTCTTACTCTAACTCTTTCATGAAAAGTCTTCTTCAGTTCCAATCCTTACAATGCTGATTGAAAGAAATAACTTTGTTAACAATCTCCAAAATAATTTTTTGTCTTCTCCTACATTAGTGTTAGAGGCTAAGATATCTTCTAGTCCATTTCCCCTTTAGACATTCTGCCTTCACAAATGTACATAAGGCTAAGTAGAGCTCTTGGCCAGATTATCTCTGATCAAATCTAAAAAGCTGAAGTTCACATTTAAAAGGCATTTGAAAGGCTTGCAACACATTCCATTAAGGAATCTGAATGTAAGAAGTAATATCCCAACAGTAGACAGGATTCTTCTTCTAGGGTAACACCGCCGGAAGATTTCCTCCCTGTTGGTAGGTAAAATTTTTGGAGAGTGGAAGTCATGCCTGAGTTACCTTAAATCAGAGCTGAAAAGCAACAGCTTCCCCTGCCACAGGAGGATCCATTACAGTCAGTCACTTTATCTCACTCTTTCCTCCCTCAGGGAAGGACACAACATCATCCCATAATGCAGTATGGCACTTTGTGAGTAACTGTCTATGTCTTATGGTGACATAGCTGAGATCCTGCTGTTCAGCAAGCAGACCCCTTGTAACACGTGCGTGCCACAATGATTGATGAGACTCTGCTGCACTAGACTCAATTTGTTCTCCTGGAGTTAAAGGCGCTGCAATACTGTAGCTAAACTGCCTCTGTCCTCCGCAGCTGTCTTAGCAATTCCAGCCAGTTAAAGGATTAGTGTCCTCATAAATAGCTGGATCATTAACCCTGACAAGGTACTATTTGAACTTTATAGTCACCAGCTTCTCTCTGAAATATTGGATCATTCTTTTATGAATCTAGCCAAGGAATGTCTACTTAGTAAGCTATATGATCACATCTATTAAACAGCTAAGATCTCTGGCACAGATGGGGTGAAGATTAAAGTACAAAATCAGTGATATCTGCAGAATAGATCCATTTATAGGACTGTGCAGGTTCCAGTGTTAAAGGAACCTGACACCTTCTTCTTAGGGAGATGAACCAAAATGATTCCTCTCCCTGAGTGGTCTAGGGATCCTGCTCCATGGTTTATATGACATGATAGAGTAGTTTCTCCACTTGTCCACATGTTTTTTAGCTTACCAGTACTCGCGGTACTGTTTTTTTTTCTTTCATTATAGTAATTTTCTATCTTTATTTGGTTTGTGCTACTTCTTCCTTTCAGCTGTTAGATAACATGTTATTAATCACTGTCAGGATGACTTGGKTACTTTACAAATCAGCTACCTCTCACTTTGGTTCCAGAAATGTATTACCTAGTGTTCACCCTTTTCATTTGTATTACCAAATACTGGGGGTGACTGCTAGTTACTCAGACTCCAATATCATTCTGAAACTCTATTCCCAGATATTCTTTACCAAGAGCCTGTTCTCGGATTAACACTCTCTTATCACCTCTTTTTGATCATTTAATTAACCTTAAAAATCCACAGTATCATTGCCATCTGCATCTCCAACCCAGCAGTCCAATGCTCTTTTCTTCAAATCAGGCCAACACACTACCAGATACCAGCTCCTCTCCCTGAGCTTGTATTCATCATAAACACTATTTTATGTATGTATGTAAAATAGGTTTTGCCAATGCTTCCCACAAAGGGAAGATTTTGGCAGACATTTTTATGATGCTGGAGAGTCAAGTTTTTCCAAGGTTATTCTGAATTTATG
The DNA here is from genome assembly GCF_003343005.1 of Rhea americana. Lineage (NCBI taxonomy): Eukaryota > Metazoa > Chordata > Aves > Rheiformes > Rheidae > Rhea > Rhea americana. The sequence goes on from NW_028186138.1 coordinate 462,629, forward strand.
TTTTCTGACGATTTTCACCTTTTTCACTCAATCTTTTATTTAGCTTTGGCTAAATACATTAGCACTGTGCAATGTGCTGTCAGACTCGTAATGAAAAGCAAACTTAAAGAATGAACTGCATTTACTTTTGTCACTCATCAATATTACGAGGTTTTAGAGATCTAAAAAACATTTGTTTAATGTCACTATGACTTCATTTTGATGGTTTTACAAAAAAGTCTTTTATTACTCTCAGTAAATTCTAGATATAAGATAAATCAATCAGAACTCCCTTCACATATCCTCTGGACATGTTATGTACATCTCCTGACTCGAAAGTTTCCAGAAAAACCTTACTTTTGCCTTAATTTTAACTCAAATATCATTTATTTTGAAAGGTGCTTTTATGCAAACTAAATGGAGACTAAAATCCTCAAGACACTAAACTATTTCAGCGTGAGCAGTTAGCACAAGCTTCTGTATCATTGCCTACTGCCAATGGAACTGAGACTATCAACTTAATTAACATAAACAATAATGATGACTTATGCACCTTAGTGACCTGAGTCAGACTTCAGTGAACTAGATATGAAAGACACTGGATAAAACAATTTTCCTAAGTCATACTTACTCTGCTTTTACTCTGCTTTTACTCTGTTAAAAAGGTATTAATTAAGCCAAAATTTTGCTCAGAGGTTCAGCAGACTACAGTTTTAATGCTGTGCATTTTCAGTGATTTACCATGTATATGTGGTCCCTATTTAATTACAGTCTTCCTCCTTCCCTGCCACAGACAGCTCTGGAGTGCTGCCATGTGTCTGGATGCTTCAGTCCCTTTGGATTCCACTCCAGAGTGCCAGCACACTCAAATCATAGAGGCTGAAAGACCATCTACAGATAGCACCACTCTAACGCTACTGTGATTAAAAATGACCATAATGCAATGAAAGCATTGAATCCAGCTAAATGCACATGTTAATGTGTAATAAATTCACTGCAGTACTCAATATGAAGTTAWTCAGGTGTACTATTGTTGCTTATTAGAGTAACAGTATAAAACAGAGACCCATACGTTGTACTGGTTTAGACCYTTAAAGACTTTTTTTTACGCAGCCATGTTTCCTCTCTCTGGACTTCTTGTWCACTGCACAGAGTTACTATACGCACAAATGCCCATTGCCTGCATTAACTGCATGCCTAGTCCACTAGAGAAAGATTAAAGCCCAAATATGCAGTTACCATCCTGAAGGACTGTCTACTACCTTATACAGCTGTCAGTTTATAATACCACTTTGGTCAGAATAAGGCACAACCTTATAAAAGTTATGAATACATGATTTCAGATGTTGGATCCCATGGACCTGGATGGGTTTAGATTCTTTTCCTTTTTCAGAAAAAAGGGGGCTATAAATATTTAAAACCTGTATATTTTCCCATAACATGAATAACAAGAAAATAGTTTGTCCTTTTCCTGCTAACTGCACGTTTTCCTAAACAGCTCTTGCAGTTTACAGTATCCTTTTTTTTTTTTACCAGCTCTTGCCATGCTGGTAAGCTTTACAAGAAGTAGTTGAACAATTCTTTGTAAACATAATAGGATAAAATGACATAATTATAATCTTTATTATAGAAAAACAAATATTATAAAAAATGGGATAGTTCTAGATCTTTGGGAATTTTCTGTTTATTCCTATTTAATCAATAGATTATATCCTGAAGTTTTATCACAAAAGGTTCTCTTCCTTATAAGAAAGAGGATCTAAAGTTCTTTCAATGGAACCAAGAGGAATGCTCAGACAGTGGCATATAAATATGTGGTAAAAGGTTTTGATATTAAAATCCATTTGATTATTGCATGTCCTGTTGCAATATAAACATAACATAAAGATACTGACAGTTATCACGGACAACCCCATTTCTTAACGTCCTTCCTGCAGTTATGTGGCTTGAAGTAAGTTTAAAAAACTTAATTTTTCAAAATTATAAAGTGTTTTTTCTTGAACATAAAACACAGATGTCTTATATGTCCTCCAAAATATTTGAATATCTGAAACGAGGCGAAAGTTCTAGTGAGTGATCCAGTGCTTTAAAAATACCCTCTAATAGCCTCCTCTACTTTTCATATTAAATATAATCTTATCAAAACAGTTAATTTGCCAAAGATTCTCTGAGAAAAACTCTCATTATTGGTTCAATGCAGAATAATTTTTCCCTTAAAATATCTTCCTGAAGTTTTTCTGCATCTTGGAGCTAGTGTCACTTTCCATACAAAGGTCAATTTTGTTAGAATATTTTGTTTCCCTTTGCTAGTTAGATTGTGCTTTTGTTGACTGACAATCAATTGATAATTGGCCTATGAGACACATTATGACTAATGAAGGATTTCCTAGATGTCTGCATTCCCAATTTTCATAAAGCAGGGAAGTACCCATCAAAGACCAACCAAGACTGAAATATTAATCAACCTCCTTTGAAGCTATCAGATCTGTCTCTTTGGCTGGGGCAAAGATTTCAGCTTTTAGAACTATATTTTGAAGAAGAGAGGAGATGGCAGAACGGCTAGTATCCATTTACCGGATAATTATTCAGTATGGAATTAGCTCTGTGTCCATAGAAAATGGTATTTTCTGGTAGCACCTGAATCTAAAGTTGGACTCAGCAATTAATTCAAAGTGCAATAGAATCCCACTTAAAAACTCATCAAACTGATGGAAGCAATGAGATTGCAGGATGCAAGTGCCCTGTTTCATAAAATATTTTCTGTTTATTGTAATTTAGAGTGAATTTAAATGTGGTTTGTGAGTGGCAAGGAATCAGTGAGAACCAAGGTCTTCATTTGGGATCCTGGACAACTGGATGAATTTTTTATATATTCATGACCAAAACTGTGTAACTTGGACAAGATGCTCCAGAGCTTCCTGCATCAGCAGCAAAGATAGGGCTATATAAGGCTATCACATCCTACCTTCTTGTCGTCTAACCTCCAGATAGAGGTTCCAACACAATATTTCACAAATTCTGCAGAACTTAACTAATTCAAGGACTAACATAAGTTTACAAACATTGTGAGTAGGTGAACAATTATTACTATATAATCTTGGGAGCAAAGTTACAGCTACTATGTACTCCACTTAACTGTCTATTAATATATTCATCTCCAACTATAAATATGCAGTGACCTACTCCAGCACATAGAAAGCAAATGTAAGCTGGGACTCCAGAAGTCACACCATGCCAGAATTGCAAATCCAAATTGCAGAATTACTCAGTAGAATGAAGTGATTGGCGGAAAGATAAAACTTCAAAGTGAAGCTTCTGTCCTACTGAGCCTTTGGATAGACCAAACAAGCATCTTTTTCAGGCATGGTGAGAACTATCTGTGGTGGCTTATTTTTCAGGGCTGAATTTAAGTTAATCTGTGGTCTGTATGTTGCACAAACTTCCATCTTTCTCAGACCTTTGTCCAGTAATTATTACAGCTATGAAAATATGTCAGGGCACCTTCATCAGGAGCAAGAATTCTATACAAGTATAATACTAAAATATCTCATAATTTTATATCCACACAAAGCATATTAAAAAATGCACCAACAGTACTTCTGTTGAAGTTCTGGTGACTTCTTTGGGGCATAATCACAAAATTTGAGCCTAATACTAATTTAGATCACATTTGAAAAGAAAATAAAATTTTGTGAAGATGTTATGTATAAAAGATACCTTTTAGGTAATGGCAATAAACTTTAATGTAGTGCCCTCCAGGCTAAAAGAACTCACATACCCTAAAGCTTTTAAAATCAGAAGAGATTGCATTAGGCTCCTGGCTTAACCCTCTGTAAAACCGGGTGCACTGGCCTCGTACTTATACTTAAATAAAAAATGAACACAAAGTAAGACTATATTTTAGGAAGACATCCAATTTCAGTGTCCTATTTCAGAACAACTATAGGAAAGTGTTATTTTAGCCATGACCGAAGTGCAAATATAACTGAAGGAAACATAATCATTGCTTTAAAGCACTAGAACAACACTACACAACAGTTAAGGAGAGGAAGTGAAAAATATCTTTTACAGCTGACACTACTTGTCAATTTGAAAACTGAATTAAGGAAGAATGCGTACTAGGCACTATTATTTTTTTGAAATGTCTTGAACCTTCATCATTCATGAGCACTCAAAAATGCAGTAGACTTAAAAGTAATGCTTTCAGCTGTTTACCTCTAGTATTTATTAGAGTGCTCATATGGCAAGTAGGTTGAGATTGCAAGAGATTGACTTCTTGCATAGAATTTAAGGATACAAGATCATCTAGCCTGGACTGTCAAAGTAGATAAAGCATTAACTCATATATTCAGTATGTTGAATGCCCAAACACTTTGGTTAGACTAAGGATTAGATTTAGAAAAGAGTGGATAGGCTGGAATGGAACCTGGTATTCTGAGTTTGAAGTATCCTGTATARTTCGAGGAAAGAAATGGACAACTGCAATATAAACCTGAGGTTTTTCTTCTGCACTGACCTTCGTGCACCTTACTCTTTCTTACTGGCCAGTTCTAGAAACCCTTGCTGGATGTGCTCATCTCTCAAAGGATTTAACCAAAGCACCATCAAGTGTTCAAATCCCTTCCAATGGCAGAAAGCTGATTAAGATCAAATGCTCCCAGATAATCCCAGCTTTTGAATTGTGCCTTCTACTGTCTAGTAAAATAACTCCAAAGACCCCATCAATTTGTTAGGAGAGATGAGGGAAGGGAGAAGGGAAAGCTTAGTAAGAGGAAGGCTTCATATTTTTTCCCAAGTTGAATCTGATAATCTGTATGACTCTGATTGTATGAGCAAGACCAGAACAGCCAGGTATCCAGGTCACTATTCCACTTCAAAGCATCTCCCGACAGTCACTACTATCCTCTCTCCATTCCCTAGCTGTCAGTGATGGTTGCTCAGAGTAATGCAGTAGAGGCGAACAAAAAGGCACTGAATCTCAACCAAACAAAAACAAAAAAAAATTACCCAGTTGTATATAATCACCTATACACGAGGTGAAAAGAAATATCCCTGTTCTCTGGTATGTAATGTGTGAGACTGGGTCATGGACATTATTTCAATAAAGAAAAACAATCATCCTGATCATATTAAGAGCAATGTGAACAATCCTATACTCCCCTGGAAGGAAAGAAGGGACTTAAGAGGACCACAGCTTCCAATACCAAAATGAAACACTAACATGTACAGCTTTCACTAGGATCCATTTTAATCTCATTTTAGAGAGTCCTCAGCATTGTGGTGAGCCCAGTAAGTGTTACCTAGCTTGAAATATCACACAATTATAGCTTCTCTTTCTTTATGTGTTTATGTGAAAAAAAATGCCTTAGACACATATTTGCTAAAATGTACATAATATTTATTTGTTATTTATTTGTTACAGATTTCAATTGGTCTTTCTAGGATTTGGGGGTTTTTTATTTATTTATTTATTTTTAACAGCTAGAGCTTTCAAGAGTCTGTGAGGTATCTGTTTGTGTGGCATGCAGTATTTTTGTGGTGAAGTATGACCTGCTGTGGCAGCTGTTGTTAATTTGTTAATTCTTATGAGAGCACGTGTGTTCTCAGAGCTGTGCCTTGGCGGTCTCAGTTCTGATGTTTCAGTTCGGAAAGTCCAACACTGATCTTGTTTTACAGACTGGAGTCACTGTCAAAGACTCAAGCAGGTTATTCAGGAAGGCATAGTCCTAGCACACTTTTTCTGACACGATGTTGTCATGTGCTTGCCTGCAACAGGGTATTAGCAGCAAACAATATCTTCTAGGTCGATACAAAGCTTACTGGGTTCCTACTCCCATTTTGTACAGGTGTGAAAACAAGCTATACTAATCAAAATAATTACTAAAGAGACTACTCCTGTGTCTCAAACTATCCTGAACCTTAATCCCAAACTATATTCTGATCTGGAGCTTCTTACCCCATAATTATCAYAAAAATGCAGAGTTTCCCTGTGTTTAGCAACTTTAGCTCCATTATTCCCCTTTGTTGGTACTGCACACACTGTACTAACCTTCTGCCCTTCTTAGCTCATTCTTTTTTGATGAATAGATCTACTGTTGGTTGCAGGGTCTATGAAGTCTACTTTGATTATGGCTTTAGTAAAGGCCTTACATAAGCACAAATGCTAAACAATGTTCCAGCAAGATGTTCGTTACTTGTGCCTCTTTTTTTTTATTATTTTTGACAGTTTATCCTTAGAACTGCCATATTTTATTTTAATGCCTTGATCAAAAAATCATCCCAGTAGGTTTTATCCAAGTAACAGTGCTGCCTCTCAAGTTAGTAAGATCGCTTCCTAAAGTACAAGGCGTTCCATGTTTGAATACTTAATTCTATAAATAGGAGGTTCGTGTTTTTAAAGATTCAGTTTTCTCATTTCTGACTCATACACACACTTAGCTGTATCAAGACCTCTTGCTTCACATCTCCTTGCTAAGAAATTAGGTCTGTGAGTGTCTGAAAGAAAAGGATGAGAGAATTTTAAAGTGCTTGGTACTTGACAAGTTGTAGGCATAAATTAAACTGTAATTTAAGTCAAATCCTGCTGGAAGAAAAATATTAGCACAATCTAGCTTGTGTTGATATCCAGCCACGTAAATTCAAATGGAGAAATGAATAACAATTTTAACTATCATCTGAGGTATTCTAGTTGGTTTCCTAGTCATTTTAGGAAAGAATTTATCTTACAGAAGCATAAAATGTTCTAAATTCACAACATGTAACGGAGGAAGCCGATTTCAGTAAATAATATCATTTATAGATGATAATAACTTTTAAAACTGGTTCCTTGGAAGGTGTGCAGCATCTCTGCTTCTTGTTTGATAAATGTAACTGCAGCTAAATTACTCTGCAAATTTATATGCAGAAACTGCAGTCACTAATTGGAAGTTTAAAACATCAGACACTCCACTAGCACTAGCCTATTTCTGTACCAAGTAATAGGATTATTGAAAAGTCTGTCCTTATGTATTGTGTTCAAGGAGAAAAGCACTAAAAAATTCAAAGGCTTAATTTAGTCGCAGTTAGAAATATATTGCAGTTCTTGGACTATTCTATGCAGATCAGCAAAATGAGCTACTGATAAGGGAGTAACAAACAAGGCATATAGGAAAAAATTGAAATGTGGATAACCTGTACATTCATCTCACTATATGGCAGGTACATTTCATTACTGCTTATATACATTTTGGTTCATAAAATTTAACAGTAAAAGGTGCACATAAAACACATATATAGCATTTTCAATTCAGGTCACTAGAATAGAGTTCTTAATGGAGAGGTACTAATATGAGCTATTTCCTTCCTGACTGTCCCTGAAATAAAATAGTTCATTAATCACTTTCAGCTAGATTTGCAAGTTGAGCAAAAGTAATAGACTCTTAAAGGTCAATATATTGTTTGATATAAACATGTCCAGCTCACTTGCTAAACGAGATGCTTTACTCTAAGTTTCACCAAACTAGGGTATAACTTTCTGAATGACAGCTTCTGGAAGGTCACCGATCCCACCATTTTCATTCATACATATTTACAAAGAAAGGTGTTTGAGTCATAGCTTTTGTATTACCCACTCCTAACAAAAAGTATAAAAACTTGCATACTTCACACCTGCAAGAAAAAGTATRTATGTAAAATTTCCTTGTGCTTATCCTAAAGGATTTGAAGACTAAATCTAAATCTATTTTAAAATGATCCATGAAACAAGTCTGTTTGAATGTTTGAGGTCAAAATCAGATTAGTTTAATAAATATTTTATCTTTAGGGGGATTTTTGTTTTTGTTTTTGTTTTTTGGAGTAGCAATCAGCTATTCTACTCAGCTGCAGRTATTTAAGCTCACTTATTTAAATATCTTGTAACTTTATTTTTCTTCTTTCTGCATTTCACACCTATGATATATAATGAATGTAACTGTTCGTGTAAGTACTTAACTAGCTATTGCAATTGATCTAATTCTCTCTCAAAGGGAAATATTTTTTAATTTAATGTCATTCTGTTTTCAGAATTTCTCTAAATCAGGATGAATATTTAAATACTGTTATTTATTTGAAAAGCACAACAAGGTAGGAATTCTACAGAAATAAGAATCCATCTCAGTTCTCTGTTCACTTTCCTAGAGATTGACTTCCTTCTTCAGCAGCTGTTGTAAATCATGGCACAAAGGTAAGAGACGTTATACTAATTGATTTCATACTGAAGACATAGCTTATTTGGTCTGTATTTACTGCTGTGATTATTCATGTTCATTCCATTTGTTTTGAAATTACCTTTCAATTACAAGAGTATATGAGAAAATGTTCTATATAAGATTTACATAAGGTCAAGTAAATTTTACAGTAGCCCTACTATATTTGTTGTGCATTTTTATTTCATAAACTGTGTGTTTTTCATTTGGGCATTTGTCTGTGATGAAAAAAATATTATTGCTTTTTAGAAAAAAAAATGAGTAGGTGCAGTGAAACCAAGTAGCAATTTTGTCATGTAATTATGATGGCTTGTGTTATTTCCCACTACCTATTGATCCAGTTAGTCACTTCTGTGAATCATATTTGTTACTAGTTTACTATTGTTCTTCCATCTCATATACTYGCAGTGTGGTTTTGGTGAACTCCTTAATTTTATAAAAAGTTACTGTCACATTATGAAACTTTCAGTTTCATCAGCTGATCTGAATATACAATGTGTACATTGATGCAAATGCCCTGTGACTAGTCAATATTTACATAATCCTTTTTGTTAAAATGATACTAAATTCAATCTGTTGACATAACAAAAGCAGCCTTTTCTTCTCAGTTTGCATCCCAACAAGAGAGCTGACTGGTGAGGAGAAAAGAAGTGGCAGCCAGACACGTGCCCCTGCTCTCCTTGACTGGATCGGGGCGGGTGAGGACCCTTTTGTGGTCGTAGGCCCATGCAGATGGCTCGCGTGGGTTGTGGGGAGTGGGTGAGTGCCACCTGAATGCTTTGCAGTGCAGAGCTGAAAGAGGGTGAAGGGGGTTCTGGCCATGGGCGTGTTCATGGTACCAGGTGCCCAGGATGTTTACTGGTGCCATCACTGATTTTCCCACTCTACCTGCTGTCTTCCCAGCTTCATCATCCTGCAAGGCTGGGCTGGACTAAGTGCTGTGGAGCGCTTTTGCAAGGAAAGTGTGTAAGCAAACAGCTCCTCATGTAGAAAGCAGCTGTGTGCCTGTGTGAGTGTCCCCAGGGAATACGCACAGTGTTTGTCAACTTGCTGGCCCAGCACCCTTTGTGGAGCATGTAAGCTTGCTAGGAAAGAGTGTTACGGGGATCAAGACAGCTTTGAGGATCCCTTCAAGAGATAGAATGAGCAGTGGTTGATAAAGGTAGATTAACCCTGTTGTTCTGCATGCCTGGCTTTCCACAGGTGCTTCCTTAACAAGAAAAGTGCAAGTTTTCCAAGATCTTTCTGAAAGGAGAGTRGTGACAGAGATGTGACATGGAGTATCCAGGGATATGTTACGGAGTTGATGTCTTTGCTGTGCAAGTGTTGAGAGCTGTACRAGTCATATATTCAGAGGGTTTGGGGGAGCTTTTTACATCTGTTGTYGGGGTCTTTCATTTGAACTTGTTCGTACTTTCATACCAAGATCACGTCTTACCAACCTAGTTAGTGGGCTTGCGCTGGGCCAGAACACCRGAGTAAACTATAACTTTGGTTGTAATGTGTTAAGAAACATAGATTCAAATTACGAAAATAACACACCCGGCCACACAGACCTATCCCCTACCATTTCATGTACTAGTTCAGTTGTTTGCACAGTCTCACTCTGAACTATACCAGGAGTCACATCTCATAGAAGAGCAACAGATAAGCCTTGAACCCAGAAAATGTCTCAGAGAAGCCAAAGAGGAAGCAACACAGTCAGCAGCACAGTCTTTGGGGTTTAGGACAAGACTGCTGAGAATATAAACAGCTGAGCTCCAATTGATTTGTAGCAACTAAATATAATCTTGTGATATGACTGGACACCTCTGAAATCCACTTTCAAACCRAAAATCTTCTAAGCGAACTTTAGGATGTGGTAACTGTTAGTGTAACTGCTGTTGCTGCGTGGTGCGATGCTGTCACTGAGGTCACTACTGTTTTTTAATCTCTATTGGTATTTCATATACCTGTAATATCAAATTTTCTGGAAAGTTACATCCCACACCACATCACTGTGTGGAAACTTAATATTATTTTCTTCCCCTGACAAAATCATTTTTGTTTTTCTTTCCTTTTTTTTCTTTTTTCCTCCCCTTCCCCCCCTTTTTTTGATCTTATTGCTTGAATATAAAGTTGAATTGGTGTCATCCCTTGGAAATCTTGAGTATTCCAACAAGATGTCACTGGAATGCTAATTTAGCTTGATTTCTTTCCAATAAAGTGGTCCAGCATGTTTTAATATCTTTGCAACATCAAATCACAATACCGCAAAATCCTTGATATGTAGAGACACTTTACAAGAAGTATACAAACTTTACTGTTGGAATCTGATACTAAAAATAACATATTCATAGTTTAAAGTGTCATTTTATATAGGAATTTCTGACCGATTTATAAAATGTAACCTGACCCATTCAACTTATGTTTTAGCTTTTCAACATCTTTTTTTTTTTTTTTTATCTGAGGACAATTTTAAAATGCATATTTTCATTAAGAAAGAAGTTAACATTAAATGAGTTTCAAAAATACAGATTTTTTAGACAGAAGATAGTCTTAAAATAAATATAATAAAATAAATAATAGGTAAAATGCAAAAAGGAGTTGGTGATAATCTGTAGGGGCTGATACTTGATACATTAATGACAAGATATTCTGGGATAAGTTTCAACCCAAGAAGGTCAACAAAATATTAAGACTGGCAGATTTGTGGAAAAGCATTTGAGTGGCTTTCTGCATAACCCAAATACATGCCACCTCAAAATATCTTTTGCTCACTCTTATTAATTGTAAGGGTTACAGAATTCTTTCTGGTCAAAAAGTATGTTGGATCTATTCTGGAGTTTCTGGGGTAGATAGGCAGAGAAAAGCCTTGGCCGAGTCCTGTCCTCTCTGCTTCACTGGTTTATGTGTGCATGCTACCTCCCTTTTGCAGGTGTTCCCCAGCAGGACCTCAAGGAGGCATCAGTCACAATACATTGCCAGGTCTTGATGACTGGGCCATGACTTGGACCTGTCTATTACCTAAACAGGGGCTAGCACTGAGGCAAYCTTGGCTGAGTTCAGCTTCTCCTGCTCAGCTTCCAGAGTTCCCGCTGACTTTTGTGTGCATCCTGCCTGGCCAATGCGATTTTTTTCACGGTACAGATATATTACAGAGTGGTMTATGCAATCCTCCAGCACATTCACTGGCTGTATGCTCACTAAGCGTACAAGTGTTGTAATCTGTTTCTCTTGTGCAGTTTCTTTCATGACAAATACTAAGAGTAAATCGTGATTTTGTACCTTTTAGAGGTAAACAATCCTTTCTGTTGGTTTTTCAGACCTTTAAATCATGTGGATATCTGTAGAGATTATTAGGCCTATTGTAGGTGGGTGAGATGCAATTTACTTCCCCTTCTTCAACTTTAGCAACATTTATCATCCTCTCTGAGCTGCAAATGTTTATTCAAATAGCACAAGTAAAGAAAAATGGGAAAGGTGAGTTATTAATATAAGAAAAATGATCTCTATTTTCAAGAGACRCAGAATGAACATATTTTCTGAAATGAAGCAAAAGAGCAAGATAACCCACGTGGAGGAGGATTTAATTAGAACTAAAAAGGCGAATGGAAAATTGAATGATGTTTATTAACACACAGTGAAACTGAAAGGTCAAATGCAGGATTCACTCTGGGATGAAAAAAATGTCTCTATCTGATCAGGAATGGAAACTATCATGGTGCTACAGCAGAGTAGAGAGAGCGTTCCTCCAATACATTATGGCAACACCAGTTCACAGCAAGTGGGATGAATCAGCAGCCGACTTTTGCCACGTCATGTGCTTTAAGCTGAACTCTACAATGGCTTGTCAAAAATTATCATCAATGTTTTTGTGGCTTCTGGGAAATCTGTATGTAATATATTGGACAGCTGGAAAAAAAAATACCTGAAATGAGTTTTAATAAGCTAAGGGATTTACCTTTGAGAAAACAATTGTAAGTAAAGGACTCCTTTTTCTTGGTTTTCCTTAGATAGCTTTAGAGAGTCTATACTGTGTAGTGATAAATGAAGTAAATATATTTCAAAGAAATTAAAGCCTAATCCAACAACCACCATTTACTGACAGAAGTGGTTCCACTGATACATGACATCAGCTGTGTGAGTAAGTACTTCACGTTCAAGTGTATTAATGCAAAAAGTACTGATGTATTSGGTCCTGTTGACTATAAAATAAGTKTATTTCATTTATTCTGTGCTGCTAAACATTTTTCCCCCTATAAGGAAAATACAATAGATTAGCATAACTAAAAACGTAAAGATTTTGAAGAAAAATGTTAGGATACTAATTGATTGACAAAGGGTTAAGCTCTATGTTTATTTAAATACTTCCTAAGTGCAAGTAATCTATTACTTCCGTGTTTTCTATTTAGTCTTTTCTTGGTAATGTATATCGCCTTAAACTAGTCATCTCTTTCATTCTCTCATTCGTTAATGGAGAAAGGTACTCTTTCAAGGCTCACTCATTCCATAGATAACAGAAAGCTATCTAAAAACAGGATGAAAACAGTTTTGGGGAGTACCTATCCCTGCTAGAAACACYAAAGATCACTTTTACATTGCTACTAGTTGCTGAGAAGAACATCAGTGATAGACCCTGCCATGTTAGCTACCTGTTTCTGTCAAATTAATCTGTTAGAAATGAACCCACGCCCCAGTAAACATTCCATTTGGAGGGGAATTTGCAGAACCGTTAAAATTGTCACCTTTTCCCAGCATGTACCTGACAAACCTTGGAGGTCCCTGTTATCATGGATCAGGGGGACTGCTGGAATCTTGGGTGGAAAAGTACAATTAAATGTCATTAATGTTTATTAATGGCATAATTAACTTTTCTGAAGGCATGCTATGTGAGTGAGTATGCACAATAAGAGCTTCATAAAATCTAGAACATTACCTTCTTACTCATTATTGACTGTTTGCTATGAAATACTTACTCGCATAGCTTATACAGGGAGAGTATAATATGTTTTTACCATCTTCAGTTTCCACATCTGGTAAATTCCTTGATGGAAAACATCAGTAGAGAATTATGAAAGAAACAGTCTAGTGCCTCCTGTTTTGAAAGCAGTCCTTTAAGGACAAGATAAAAAATACAGTTTGGTTAGAAAAATCAAGAATCTATACAGTCCAAATCTCTGATTTAGGGTATTCTTGCTTAATTTGTATGTGTATACATTTACATGACAGAAATATGTCTTGACAGTATTTGTCCTGCCTACCCTCCAAGAATGAATTCCTCTTTGATTTACAATGCTCTATTGGACACAATGCTGGCTGTAACCCTAGGCTTTTTGCACTGTTTCATTCACTGATTTAATCTCAAATTATAAATTCTTTAGAGAAGGATTTATCCTTTGTGTACTCATCATGCTTGGTACAATAAGTCCTTGAACTTTGTGTCACATTCCTAGCTACTACTGGAAAACAAAATGTTCTTAATGAATCTCWAAATCCCATTACAAATGATTTTTTGTGTAATGTCAAATCATCTAGCAATTTTTCTATGGGTGAATTAAGAAGAATTCATATATTTCTCAAAACATACTAATGAATGTGAACAAAACACGCTGATAACTTGGAAATGACTAAGAGGATATAAATGCTGAAACGATGCACTCTCCTYGCAGCACAAGAAGTTTCAGAAGCTTTGTCACTTCTGGGCTGACTGCTCCACCATTTTACAGTAATATTGTATTAGTAATCTAGGAGTCCTAATTTATTGCACAGTACCTAAGGTCCAAAGGTCTGTAAAATCTGAATATGCATGTTAGAGTCAAATTCTGAGATTAACAATATGCGATTTTAAACAGAAACAAAGTTGCAACCATTTATTGGAATGTCAGGCAGCATATGCACGAGATACTCCTTGTCAGTACCACAAGAAAAAAAATGTGTGTTTACTGACTTGTTAAATTTCCATGCAAATAGCTATGCTAAAACTAAGGAAAATTTATTATAAAATCACCTACTTAAACCAAGTTGCAAATGTGTAACTATATCAATTTAAATATTCATTTTCTGCCTTGGCTGATGAGGATGAGAGTACAAGAGCAACCTTCATTGAGAGAAATAACCTGATATATCACTGAACCAGTACATATAAAACCTGTACATGGTTAAACAGAATTTTTCACACTTTATTTGGAATGGCATGGTTCATTTTCATTTAAGGTAGGTGCTACTGCAATTCACTGTAGAGCCTTGTGTCTTATGAGCAATTGATTATTTCTTCCATCACACAGTGACTTCATCACAAATTCCAAAGTGTAAAATTTCCTTTGATTATTTGTAGTTGGAGTAGAAACACAATTTTTAGGTGTAGTTGCTCAGGAAATACTTGAAAGAGAAGTTTCTGTACTAATTACATGGCTACTGAAAGATAACATTCACTGTATACTTATTTTCAGCAATTTGATTATTAATTATCCTAGCAATTTTCCACAATACAGTACATAAAATATTTCTTGTGTTTACTAAAGTAGAAATTACTCTTCCAATTACCATAACATAACTCATTTAAGTTTAAACAGACTGCTTCTCTGCAGGTCAGTTGTAACAATGGATTTGCTTTTTTATTATATTCTAATGCATTTTCTGTTCCTAATTTCATCTTTCCACCATTTGTTTCATTGCAGAGGTAGAATAAGATTTTAAGAACTACTGAGAGTACTGAAAAATGTTCACCCTGCTACTGAAAATTAGACTTTCAGGTGGTTAAGAGCACTGATACTCTGGAGAGAAGGAAGGAGGGACCAAARGCTCTCATTTGTATTCTTTCCTTCTCTCCATCTTCTGCTTTTGTGCTGCTACTACAAATACCTTCCCTTCTGCCTCATAGTATCTATATGACAGTATGCATATATATGAATTGCATGTTGTTTCTATGATTTGTGCGCTCCACATCTGCTGTCACCACAGGGTGAAGAAGAATATCTTGCTCAGGTACTGAAGGACTGTGTGAGAACGTTTTTCCTTGGAGAGGCAGAAGTCTTGGCTGTCTCAGTAGCTGTATTTCYACGACAAATTTCATGAGCGTTCTCCAGAGATACAAGATTTAACACAGCTGAATGTTGATTTGAGGATCTTTAGGAAATAGCTCATTTCCCATACTGGGTAACCCCCTTTTAGGTCTCCATGCAGACCCAGAGGTGGAGGCATGACGATCTCAGTTGTTCTGTAAGCTGGAAGCCCTCTTCTCCTCTGTTACAGAGCACGGAGGCRGATGAGGGTGGCAGCCTCCAGTCAGGATTTTTGGCAGCTGCTGTGTTTCAAAATATGACCCTCTCACCCAACTCAAGGTTAAGGGTCCACCACGGTCTCTGATGCCAGATGAGATCTGCAAGGCAACAATCTGATAGTAGCTGGGGATGTTTGCTTTTATTAATGAGATTTAAATAACACTGGGGCCTTTCCCTTTAGCTTAGTGTTTCCGGTGTATGGTTCATTATCCCCAAGTCATCAAAGTCAAGATGCTGTGAAGTGGGAGTTCATCTGAGCTACAGATCACACATTTAAAAAAAAAAAAGGCACAGTTAAGTCACAGTTCAGCTAAGAGCCA
>NW_028186138.1:478434-487358 GCF_003343005.1 Rhea americana
AAAAAAAAAAAAAAAAAAAAAAAAAAAAAAAAAAAAAAAAAAAAAACTTTCCATGAAAAGTCAACCTGTCCTCTCTTCAGATGCACATTTATTTCTTCTTCTCCAGTATAAAACACACTTTCTGTATATATATAAAATAGACTTTGTCGTATACCCTCAGTCCCAATTTTTCCAGGTAGAATATACCTTCAGAAAGCTAGGAATCTAGGCAAAAGTGAAAATGACATTTAGCTGTGGATAGTATATTGTTATTGTCATCTACCTCTTTGAATTTTTACGACTATCCAGAATTCTATAAGTATTTAAATATTTACTGAAGAAGCTAGGTATCTAGAGGACTTTTCAAGTTGGAAATGGTTTGAGTTTTTGAATATTTTGCTATTTACATCTCTATCCACCTATATCATTTTACAAATACAACTGCAAAGATAAATTTCTGATGAGGTTACTATATCTGTTTAAAAATTMATCTTTTAATTGAAGATAGTCATCTATCTGCCCGTTATTCTGCAGAAATGTAGGCACCATGAGATGGTGATTTATCTAACTTACATGAGACTGGGAGAGGGAAYAGGGATCCAAACAACCCTCCCTGAATTTCTCAGGTAAAAAAAAAGACAACCATTTTGCACAATTTTTTTTCCACACAAATGTTCACAAAGCTTTGTTTACATTCCATTCAGATGTCTTGAACAGCTCTAACACCTGTATAATTCTTGTTCCAAATTCCTGAGCGCAAAGGCAAAAAAACAGASTGAAACTCAGCACAAAATGTTGCAGATTGTGCAACTTTTTGCAGTTACTCGAGTTTACTAACTTGGGTCCTTACTATTGATTGGGTGCTCRCTATGTGGCCATGACACTCACACTCAGTACAGAATTGTCTTTACCTGTGTTCAAATATTGGTTAAGGAATCAGTGGGGTCTCTATCTTTTTCCACACTATAAATGTAAGTCCTCTTCAGTAGACAGTTCCTCCTCATTTTCATTCTTAGTTTTACAGCCTCATTATAGTAAAATTATTTTTGTTCTACTCCTGTGAAACTAAAGGGAAAACTAGTCAGTAATAAGAGTTTATACACATGGATGCATGTGGCAAAAACTTATGATATAAAGAAAGTTAATTTCCATAGATCAGAAGCACTGTCTGATTCTTCTTGTGGCTTTGTGCTTCTTAATTAAAATAATGAAGCTCAGTATAGTCTTTAAGTCATCCAATTTCAGAGTTCTTTGGAAAAATTAATTAATAAAACTTTATAATATCTGAAGTGGTAAGTTTTGGTAAGAGGAGACAATAAGTAGAAAAGTCACATAAAAATGTAGTTTATACAGGATTTTTTATTATTGCATTTTAAATGAACTGTATATAAAAACTGGTTATGTCTCATGTTATATCAGCATTTATTAAGGTTTATTTTCTCTTTAGTAATACAGTAATGTATTAAAACAAAAAATATGTGTTTTATTTTGGAATAAATTTTAGAAATTTAGAAATTCAGAATAAAATAAAATGTAAATTTTCTTCAAATATTCAACACTAAACAAAATCATGGTTTTATGCGGCTGACTACACTGCTAGGAGTCATAGTAGGAACTAGGTGGATGAGATCACCAACGCTTGAGCAGTAAGATTGGCTGCAAATCAATATTATCTAGTGCTTATCAGATAACTCATGAGATAAGAAATTTTGCCCTCCAGTCTTTCTTTAGATGGATACATGSTTTTTAGAAGACCAGGTGGGGAAGTACCTCAATATCCCTATATTTCTAGGTGGWGTTATTCAGGGATAGTTATGGTAAGGTGAGTTATGTACCTCATCTGGGTCCTTACCTCCTAAATCAGAGGATTCTTGTTATCATCATAGAGCCCCACCACCTGCAATTAATGATTTGTACTGCTATAAAATATATTTCCAAATAATATTGCTTAAGCAATTYGTAGCCTTCTCTTTAATTACAGTTTTACTTATTTCTCAAATTAAAATATCTCAGGCTTTCAGAACTTCTTTGAGCAGGAAGACTGGACTTTAGTCCATTAAAAACAAAATGCAATAGACATTTTCTGTACAGTTTGCAATCCTTGACATCCCAGTTTAAAAGAACAAACCAAAAGGCTAGATTTTGCCTAGCTGTCATGAAGATGCATTGAGGAGGTCACATAGTCCTTTTCACAGAAAGCTTTCTGAAAAGGGGACAGCRAGTACTTCTTATGGAAGCCCTCCTGGATTGTGTGGAAGCAGAAGGCTTCCYGAAACAGTTCCCAAGAGTTACAGGCTATCTCCTGCTAAAGGCTGGCATGAGCCCAGGGAATGAGGAAAACGGACCCCCATCTCACACAGCCTCAGCACACACCAACCCCCCCATCCTCCTAGCACAGGCTGGCCACGGAGGCCAGCTAAGCTGTACCATCATCATGCTCACAGCTGCTCTCTGCCAAGGGGCTTTCACAAAGATCAGCTCAGTGGGTGCCTACAAAAGACCACAGGAGAAAGACGAGGTGGTCTGATCAAAGCAAGTACGAACATGTATCTTCTCCAGATGGCTGTGGCATGTAATAGTGTAGCCTTTTTTCTAAATATTAGGCTACTGGGTAGGTGGCAATCGTTTATTTTTCTACTGAGGTGATTTTTGAAGTGAATTCTCATGTGAGTGCTTTTTTCTACTGGCAAACCTGAATCACAGGATTGCTCTGTGCAGTGAAATGAGAATGGTAGTTAAGGGAAACATTTTTTTCTGCAGTATACTCTGAGTCAGCCTACTCTGACATGACAGCCAGAGCAGGTAGTGATTTGAGAGTCAAGCTGTCTCAGACGTCAGGCTTTGAAGTGCATGAGAAAATACATTTCTGAATCTTATCAATCTGGATTAGTCTCTCTGAGGTATGTTTTTAAGATATTGTGAATTCGGTTTGCTTTTCTCCTGCGAGCTGTGTTAAATTCTATAGGTTTACTATAGAATTAATTCTATAGATGAGAGTATAGTTACAACAGGCATAGTTTTAACCCTAACGTATTAAGATTCTTRTTTTAAAGGGTTCCTTTAAACAAATCAATGAATTTTGATCATGGAACAAGACACTAACAAAACTCAGTTAAATATAAAGTCTTCTTTCTCCTGGAAGAAGGTACTGATCTGATCTTGCTATCTCTAACCACATGAATTACTCATTCATAATTCATTGAGTTTCACTCGCTCTCCCTGTGACCATTGTTTAAATGTGAAAAAAGCAGAATTACTTTTTGAAGCAGAGTCATAATAATGAACCACCTGAAAATAATTTCATGAAGTTGATTTGCACGATTTAACATTACACATGACATTTTATTTTAACTCCACATTTTAAGTTCAGGTAAATGCAATGCAGAGTTTCTAGTTCTTTGCAATATCTTGTTAATACAATACAAGGAGGTATTGTACAAAATATGCATATACATATACAAAAATATATGTACAAAAATAACATTTTAAATTAAAAAACAAAAATATTTTCAGCTCACTCAAAATCTCCATGATTAGTGTRTAGTCTTACCAATCTAGAGAGATCAAAAATCTCCAATGAAGTGAATAAAAATATCAAGCTGGTAATACAGATAACATCATCTTTAAAAAAAAAATCTATGAAATTCATATGGCTCTAGCATTTTGAACTTTCTATGTGACGGTGACTCATACTCATTTACATATGTACTGAAAGGTGATTTTTGGCCCTTGTTATCCTTCTCACCAGCCACCAGCATTTTCTGTCACCCCTCCTACATTCTGCGCCGTAATAAAACATTCCCAAAACATGCCCATACCCATACTTCTTCTGTCAGCTCTGATCACCATGAATTCTACAGGATCAGCAGCAGCTCTCCCTTTCCTATTTCTGTACTGCTCTCCTCCCATTCTCCCAAACCCAAGTGGTACAGCCTGAGCAGCCACCCCTTCTCCCTTCCCCCTCCTAGACCTAGTTCAACAGATAAGCAAACAGGAGAAAGAAAGAGCAGATGGCATCCTTTGCTTTTCCCAGTATGAAAGCAAAGCATAAAGCAGCTTTGAACTTGTGGATACCTTGTTCCCTGCTCCACAATACACTATTGAAAATGTAAGGTTGTCAAACCTCTTGAGATGGCAGGGCCATAGACCTGCAATGCCAGGATGCCTGCATAGGTAGGAGAGAACACATCCAGCAATTTTCAATAAGTTCTGACTTCTTCTTTCCCTCTCAGATCTTTCCAGAATCCCAGAGCATTTCATATTATGAAAAGCTAGTCAGCTAAGTAGCATAAGAACTAAATCATAGATTAAATTTGTCAAGTTCTGTTCCACTTAGATGAAAAGCAAGCATCAAATGTGGATCACAATACATAATAACTTATAAAAGTAAAGTAAATGCTTTAAAACTCTACAGTCCATTCAGCAGAAGAATTAAGGATTCATTAATGGCAGTGAGTCACTTTTTAATAAATTCTATCAACACAACCTGAAAAAGCCACTGTGGTTGTCATGGTATTTAATATAAAATACATGGTGGGATAAATGATTGATTTATAATGAAAAGTTCCCAGCCTGTAAAGCCACATATTTAGGCGCTAAAGCCATGTAGCACACACAACAAATTGTTAAGATCCAGGGCTTTGCAGCTGGAATTATAATTAGCCTATCTGCAGCTCCATCTGTACAATGACTCCTTGTCAGGGCATGAGGAGATTCTGTCATAGCAGCAAAGAAAATTCATAAATAACAATAAAAAGAATGACACTCATGATACGGAAGTCTATTTTAAAAAAAATCAAATCAAAACAGATGCTAACCCTTAAGTAAATTCTTTAAAAAATAAAATGCATAACAGCTAAACAATTTCAAAAAAAAAACATAAAATAGATTTTTAGCTTGAACAAGAAAAAAGTTTCAAGCCCTTGCTAGAAATCCAGTGGAAATTCATTCTTGTTCCCRACTCACCTGGAATATACTGAGTCATGACTGTGACAAGCAGCAGTAAAGCCCATCAATAACTCAGAAGCTGTTCCTATCTACTATTTTTCCATTCTCTCTGTTGATACACCTAAGGGTTTTACTCAGGAATCTTGCTTTAAAGGGAGCAAAAGTTTATTTATACACAAAATCCTTGTCTATTTTATTTGTCTCTACATTGTTATTGGAAATATTCCTTTCCACTATCTTAATTGCATATCAAACAAAAAGTAAACTATTATAACCACACAGTCCTTTACAGGGTGAATGATTGCATTCTGGCACCAACAGACATTCCCAATTCTTGTTAAATGTGAGGAGGCACAAAGATCTTATAGGGATGAAGAGGACCTCAGATAGAAGATACCACAGAACACACATTCTTTTGTGCCTACTGAAGGCTTCAAACATACTAAAGGRTAAACATGTATCTGAACAAGTTTGGGTAGAAGAGGTTAGAAGAGGACAGAAAAATGGCAAAAGCCAATTTTCACATGTAATTTTTCATGAGTAAACCATTAGAAGTTAAATATTTTGAGCTATAAGGATACTATTTTATTAGAACACTAAATATATTTCAGATTTTTTCTTTAAACAGGAAAAGATTAGAATCAGTAGGCAATTTAGATCAAAATACAAAAATTGAAAGGGATTCTATTACCTGGCCTTTGCTTCATTGAATTGTGATTCTTTTATGCGTCGGAATTTTATTTTAATTCCTTCATTTTCATTGATATTTTTGGTCAAGACCAACTGAATTTGCCTCTTGCTTCAGAAATATCCCAGGGGACCCCTGTTGGCCATGTGCATCTCCTCCAGCTCTCCAGACCTGGACCCAGGACCCAGACTGGAACACCCGGGCAAGACAGACACGCTGCTTTTCTTTGTTCTCTGTTTATCTTCTCGCTGCGCAGGAGATGGGACACCAAATGCAAACAACAATAGGAACGACAGCAGTAATTCACAGGCTTTGGGATCATTACTTGAAAGCACCCGAGTATAAGCGTTAGAATATAAAGAGACAAGGAATAATGATTGTAATGTGTCTATTTATTATACTGTAAGACAAGCAAAATGGTGTGACATTTAATWGGGTGATTATTTTAAGATTTTGTAAAATCAGTAAAGTATATGCTTTGATTAATCACACAGAGCTGAACGTTTAGGCTAAACTAGATGCAAAGAGGAATAGAAAGCCCCTGTAATGATTTTTGGGATCTCTACTCAACAAAAAATCCATGAACACACAAAGAGAGCTGAAACAGCTTCCCTCTCACTCCTCTGTCTTTTATCAACAAAAAATCAGTAGTTCACTTGAACTGCTTTCATTATACCATTACACTTGAACATAAATATTTAAATGATGCTTATAGGCAGAAGTTGACAGCACTACTTGATAATCACTTTAACTTGTAATTAATTCTTTCAAAAGACAATCTAGAACCTGCAGTCTAATAAAGTTTTGAGACACAACATACTGTTTGGGGTTAAAATATAATGCTGTGAGAACAATGCTGAGGTAGAAATTAAGTAAGTAGATGAATGGATGTGCATTTTTAGCTAGCAGCTTATATCGATGCTGTGATACTTCTTTCCTCTCTCCTTTGACACAATGCAGCAAAAAAAAAAAAACAGCTGACATTAGGAAATGTCTCTCTATCAGACCTTGTTTTGAATAGTCCTCAGCTCTTTCTGATTTCAGTACAAGCTGAAGGTATCACTAGAAAGGAGCTTATGTTAAAATGGTTAAATTAATATTAGTATTTTACTCTAAATATCTGGTGTTGGCTGAACCAAATTGTTTTACAGAACCTGCATTTGGTACTATGTTTGCCACTCAGAAATTCTGTACAATTTAGGCCACGTTCTAGGCCGAATCGGATGCTTTACTTTTTTTAATTATGACCTTCCTAATATTTTTACTGAAACTGCCACTATTAAATACAACTCATGGTCACATGATTTTAAAATCCTAGGTACAGTTGTTCTAATTCTTGTGCTAGGAGTTGCTGAGTGGCTTCCTCTGCATTCTGAATAAACCTTGTAAGGCTTAATTTAAACATTTTAGTCACACAATAGTTAAGTGAATATGCACAAAATTGTACCTAATAAAAACTTCTCATTTCTCTCAGCTGTCCTGACATGTACCTAACAAAAGCGCTATTAGTGAATATTGTGATTTAGGCAGAAAGAGGCAGAACAATAAAACATTTATTTAGTGTGTCATCTTTTGAAAATAAATCTTGTTTCAAAATCTTAAAAGCAAATTTAGTAGAGATCTAAACTCTGTGTGGCAAGGGCTGCTATGAAGAGAAGTATGTTTTTCCATTACTATCTCATACTCCCGTCTTCTTCATTTTTAATGACCTGCAAATAGAGGAAGAAAATGCATGAATCAGCAAACATATTCACATGCCTAAGCTAAGCTGCCATGCTACTCAGCTGCTGTGTATTTGCCTCCCATCTGCTTTCTAATCTCTCTCAATTTTTCACAGAGGAGCCGTATGTTTCAGAGCTTTCTCAGAAGCATCTAGCGTATCTTTGGATGCTAGGATGTCAGTTATCATGTTTAACTTGAGCAGAAAGGACCACTGAGCTCTGCTAGTTAAGATGGCTTTGAATATTAAGAAATTCATAGCTTATAACCTACAAAAATAAATTATTAAAACGTTTCCATCTCCAGTAATATTTCCTAATATGTAACCTAAAACTGACCTTATAATCTACTCTCATCACTAAGTAAAATACACGGCGAGGATTGTTGTTTGCATTTCCAGATTTGTGGGTTCCCAACTAAAACTCCGTAGTTCATAGTTCTCAACTCAGTAAACCATGCCAATGTGCTAAAAATTTACTAAGCTCTATTGTCTCCATCATGAAGAAGATAAGATTTCTCTCCTGGAAATTAAAAGGTTGGATTTACAAAAGCATTTGTGAATGTTTCATTTCTACTTCAATTAAAATCAACTTCAGTGATGGAGAAGTTAAGCCAACATTGTATGTTTTCTAAGTTCTGTTTAGTAGTAAAAGTAAACAATGGATAGAGGAAGGCCAGAAATGTTCTTTTTATCAATTAATCAACAATGTTCCCAAATGGACAGGGATGTGTAATTTGCATTATTCCTCTGATTTCAAGCGGAAGCTATGGGAGATGGCATAGACGGCTCCAGAGCCACCTTTCTTTCAGTCTCACTGTGTGTCATAACAGTTCTTTTTATTCATTTAGTTTACTTTAAAGAAGTTTTCTCTGAGAATCTCYTACTTCAATTTTGGAGATTCTATTCCTTTGGTCTATTACAGGGTTTATTTMTTTGTTTTATTTGTTACCTATAGTTTTTTATTTATTTATTTGTCACCTATACTCTCCCCTTTCCTTCAAAGCTCTCTTGCTTTTGATATTGATCATTGACCATTGCTCCAAATACAGGCAGGAAGTCATCTGCAGAGAGTAAAACTAGATATTAATTAAGTGCTTTGTTAATTTTATATCATTACATACTTGAAAAAGTTACCACAGTATGTTCAGACTATAGTTCAGACTATGAAGTCTGAACAACCACCTGAACGATGTCTCCCTTTAGTACAGCTGTGTCACACGACTGACTTATGCAGCCCTACTTATGCAAAGCTGTGAACACCTCTGAGTGACAGCCCAGAAAAGCCCACCTCTGTACGTCTTTAATTTAGGATTAAAACGGTGTTCAAAAATAGTGCATCAAGAGTATCACAACATACCAGCTGGCAATTGTTATGGTAAACTTTCTCATACTTCATTTTGTTCTTTCGACAACTTAMAACGCGTTGCTATGGAACAGTCAAACTTCTTACAGGTATCACAGTGTTTGAAGACCTAAATAAAAAAATTAACTGTAACAGAAGTAAAGCCCTATTTGCTAGTGTTTTTACTGTACTATAAAATGTATTATTATAAAATTTATTTAATTTAAACTTTTTGTGTGTATTACTGG
>NW_028186138.1:487494-617450 GCF_003343005.1 Rhea americana
CTAAATCTAAAGGCCAGCACAAGCACAACAGATGAACTTGTATACACAAACGATGTTATTTAGATAACTTAGAAAAAAAGGGAAGAGAATAGTGGACATGACCTGGTAGGGCACCCACAGGAAGCAGACATGCAGAGGGAATTTCTGAGGGGTATGTCAAAGGAGTGATTAGACTGGCAGAAGGAGAGGCACAGGTGAGAACAGTCACAGAAGCAAAGACAGAAAAAGATCTCAAAAAAAATAACAGGCAGTGTAGAGGTCAAAGGGCATGAAGACAGGCTTGAAAAGTCTGAGATTTTGCTAATATGTCACTAAAGAGTTTGGCAAAAGCAGATCTCTTGGAATGCAAGGGGGAAATGGGGTATTAAATAGCTGGGGAAATCCAGACTGAAGCAGTAAATGTTCTGTTTAATGAGTTTGAAGTAAAAGGGAGGGAGAAGAATGGACAATAAATGAGGGAAAAATATCGCTTAAAGGTGGGATATGTTTTACAGTGCAAAGACTGCCCTGTCTATGCTGTGAAGGAAAAGATCCAGAATGTAGTGAGAAAATGTGTGGAAAATACAGGCAAGGGTACAAATGGTGTAGTAGAGTTTCAGATATGAAGAGAGGTCACAAGAACAAGAGGAATATTGGAGGACTAGTTGAAAATATACAGATCATCATCAAGAAAGAAAGAGAATTAAATTACAGGAGAAAAACTGAGGGAAAGGAAGGGGAGGAGAAATTCATGCTGCATAGGCAAGGTCAGAGATTTAAATTAGCTCAGAAAACAGTTATTTAGCTAGACAGATGGCAGAACTGAATGGAAAGAGCATGTTTGTGGTGAAGAGAGACTGCCTTCATGAGTTTTTCAGGAAAGATATTCCTCTGTGTGTGGGAAACTGTGAAATATGCAGATTCAAAAGAATGAGAAAACAGAACAGATTGAGGGAAGCATTGCAGAGCTTGATCAGTAACCAGCATGAGGGTAAAAGAGAAAAGAAGAGGAGAAAGATGTTAAACACAAACCCAAAGCTAAGCAGAGACTGTGAGAGAAGAGGATTCCCCAACAGAACGAAGCAAAAGCATTTTTGCACAAAGAAATCCAGTTCTAGGCGACAGCCCCAAGCCAGCGGCGGGGAGGTATGAAGACACTGCGGGTATTTGTGAACATTTAGAACGGGAAGTTTGCTAACGCATCACATTCRGAAATTTCATCCCTCTAGTATACTGATCCTCCTGCAGAGATTTATTCATCTTCTATGGGAAATACATGGTTTTTATTATCTTTTCACAATTTCCAGAGGACTTGAGCTGTTTCCTAAAAAATACCTCAGTGTGAAAATCTCTAATTTCCTCGATTTTTTTCAGCTRATGCCTCAAGCTTATGAGAGAATACAACGTATGGGGAGAGACTGTCTACATGTTTTCTCTCAGCTCCTCATTGCTTTAAGCTCTTCTGTGGTGGTATTCTCTCTGTGCAGATATGTGTAACTGAATCCTTCCAAGTTATTTTGCCATGTTTAGCTCTCCTCTCATTTAATCAAATTTCTCAGTCAATTTATTAGCTATTCCCAAGAAGGGTCACAGCACAGCACTCCACCTGCTTTATTTAACCCATCTCTGAAAAACACCGATACTCATTTTTTTCCTACTCTCTTTTTAAAATAGCAAATGACAAGTCTTCCATTATTCTTTTACTTCAACACAGATATTTAGAAAATCTATTGGCAGAAATTATCACCAGCCCCATGGCCATTTTTCCCCTGAGACAACACAAAGCTGCAACACATATAAATAACTATATTTATCTCATGTTTCACCCTGAGCTTGGACGTAATGCAATTTTACCTCAATAAGGAAGAAGAGTTGAGTCCTAAGAGTATTGGTCAGTGCCACAGAGACAGCATATGTTTTGAGAATGGTAGATAAAATTAATTTCCGTTGATCTWATATGATTCATTTTCAAAGGGCGTAGTGGCTTCTAATAACAGTTTCTGTAAGCTGTAAAACYGAGCACAAGAAAATCACTATAAAATTTGAACATTTGAAATGATCAAAATTAGGAAAATTCAAACCAGAATGACTACATTATAAATTRCTCATGCATGACCTTGCATTTTAACTGTGACCTTGATCCTAATCAAGAATATAGGAGGGAAAAAAAAAAAAAAAAACTCTGGAGAGCTTTTAAATGCACACCACATCAAGTTATCATAATTAAATCATCATTTTCATCAAGCAGCAAAATGTGACCAAATTACCATGTAAAACTATTAATCACAGCACATATACATTTCAATTGCAAACAGTTTAGGATGCATTTATAAAAATCTTCCTGAGTTAATCRCCAGCAAAAATTATGTTAATGTTTTGCCTTTGGAGGAGGAGCTAAAGATAGTATAGAAAGATTATTATTAAAAATACTAAATACCTAATCCTGAGAATTATTGGTATAAATGAGATTCTTTTTTTATATATATTTACAGGATTGTTTTATCAGTGATAAATAGAATAAACAAGTTGAACATGTTCCCTAGTTAACTACAAAATCTAAGCCTTGTCTACTTAAAATTTACACGTACTTAAAAAGATCTAGTTACTTTCTTGCAAAAATCTGATGTGTATTAAAGTATAGAATCTAATTTCCATGTATTATGTACTCCATCTGAAATTTTCACATTTAATTACATGAACGTTTTAACTGTTTATAAACAGGATATCACGTGATGCAGAGAACATAACTGAAATCATATTAAGGTTCACATGTACTGTAGGAAGGATGTAGCATGCTGAAGAAAATTAATCTTCTGTGAAAAATGTTTTGACAAGCAAAGAGAAACGATCAAATTATTTATGTTTCAAATTCATCACTCTAATCTTTTAATCTCTTTGAAGCTGACAATCTATATGATTTGCCAAAATACTGTACAGTATGGATAGTCTCCCCTTTTTCATATTTTGTTCCACATTTTTTGCACTAATGTTGTAGTGATTAGTGAGCAATCTCCTCTTGTACACACTATCCCTTGTTGATTCAGCAGTCCAAATATGACAGTTAGATCAGTCTTTCCTGGGAAAAGCATTCCAAGCTCACCTTTCCATATTAATTTCATATTTCAGGATAAAATCATTTCTATCCTACTGCCACTTGATCCCTTTTTTGGAGTCTTCAGCTCCTCCTCTCCCAGTRATCTCTTCTAGTTTTGGTTGACATCATTCCAGCAAGTGCACAGGAGACAGTGTCTCCTCCACTATCTGTTCTGCCCTCCTATCCATATCTTTAGAGAGGGAAGGTCCTAAGATGTCAAGCTGTAAGAGCACCAGCCTCATTATCTCTCCTCAGTATCTCTCAAAAGGAGATACTCTCCTTTTTTCCATCTGCCTACCTGGCCATTTTCTCTATCATTTGTATAAAAGAAGGGCTTTCCTGTGCCTGGAACAACTAGAACTACTACTGTATTTTCTGAATGGAGTTAGCACACACAGACTTGGTGTGGAAGTCAAACAGCTAAGGAATCTCCTTGCCCATTGAGTGCATTCATTTTAAATAAAGATAACAACGTGTGCTCAGAAATGTTTCTGGACTCTGCAAAAGTATTTGTCCTTGTTTGTCAAGTTGGAGCTGGGATTTTGCTGCTCTGATCCATTCTCAAATCACTGAACTCAGTGTTCAGTCACGCCAAGGCGATATATGGTCATCCTGTATGGTCATATCCAACTGAGAGAAACAGCGGGGAAGTAATGGAGGTAAATAAATGCCCTGTTCTCCAGATTCTATGGCTACATCTACACTATCATCGGGGGCAGGGGGGAGAGGGAGAGTACAAGAGTTTCTTGAAGCTTAGCAGAGCTCAACTCTATCCATCTTTGCTGCATTTGTAGGCAGCCAGGCTCCAGCCACCTCTGCAGCAGACCTTGTCAAGCCCGTTCAAGGAGATACACGTGGTCATTTTGTCTACTCATTATCAGCCAACACAACATTATCTCAGAGATACAGGATGCACAGGGAAGACAGCCCATCCCAGTGTGAATCACTCCTGCAGCACTGTTAAGTGTGAACTGACGCACTACTGAAGTACCAAAACGGGAGCGCTTTGCAGCTGAACATACACCTGCAGCTTTGTACCCTAGGAGAGAATACGATTTGTTTTACCTCACACTTGGCCCCAAGTGAACTTCTAAAACTAAGTGGCTAGATGGCAGATTTTATTTCAAAATAGGCTGCAGAATTATTCTTAAAAAACAAAACAAAACAATAAAACCAGCAAAAACTGTCTCAAAACTGAAGGAGTAATTTTAATAACCTCTTCTTTATCAATAAAGGACAGGTGAAATCTCATTTGATTTGTGATACTCTACATAGTCTTGTGCTGTTTGTGTGAGAGATAAAAGCATAGATTTTATCATTTCTGTGGCATCTGCCCATGAGAAGGACAGATCAGAGCCTAATCTAGTCCTTGAATGAAGCTGACATTCAAGTAACATAGGAGCCTCTTTTAACTTTCATGCCATCAAGAAGAAAGCTTGGATGAATCAAGAATCAGGCCTACTTTGACAGTGACAGAAATTGTTTCTAATTCAGTATTTCTCACTGTTGTGCTAATATGTAAATTACTTAAGGGACTATTTATTCTGCCAGYAGTGGAGCTCAGTGCAGTTATTAAATTTATTGAAATTGTTTCCTTCCAGATGACTAATCTTAGTTTCTTTTGTTTGATTTTTTGTCTGTATTTTGAATACTGCTGCCCATGTGAGTAATACAAGGAGCTTGAGGAACAATGATGTTTGGTGTTGTACTTGATGAAAAGAAAATTATATTTAATATTGTAGGCACTGATTAAAAATATTCCTTTACCCCTGTTTAGTGGACAGGTAAAATTCAGTTTGGAGAACTTTATCTCTGTGATATCTGGAACAAGATATTACTCATATCAATAAAGCTTCTGTGTTTATTACTAGGTTGCTGATTTATAAACATCAGCTTTATTAAATTAGCTAAAGAAGTTAATCAGAAGAACAGCCAGCTCTTGCTCCTAACACAGGAAACTTAGTTGACAGTGACAATCTGGCTGACAAACTTGTCTTCATGAATTGTAATGTAGCTCGAATAACTGAAATTAGATTTGRGCCTGAAGAGTTAATTAGTTATAATCTCCAGTCATTAGGGAAGGAGTCAGAGAAATACATCCTCACAAGAAATCAAAAATGAAAAAGCAGAATYTAAAACAAAAATCCAGAATATCTAAAGCTACTAGGTAAATATTTAAAATGTAATTGTGATTTTAAAAATATGCTAAGTACATAGCAATCTTACTTGGTACAAAGAATTTCACTAGAATTATTATATACATATTTAAGTTCTATATATTTATATAATAGCAATATAGAAGGAGACATCATCTGAGTCAAAGAAAAYGTAAACAGATGCTTTTGAATACCTCAATGAGATTTGTGCTTACTTCTCTGCTAGTAAAAGAACAGAACAAGGACATGGGCTTCAGCACTGGTCCATGATTACCCATACTATTTCTTGACACGGTTTTCATTTGGTCCAATATATTCTTCTAGAAAATGCTCAGGTCTAGTTCAGGCAGCATAGACAAGTTCTCAGCAAGAAGCAAGAATAAGGCCCTGATGATGGGAGGGTTTTTTTTTTCTTTTTGTTTTTTCTTTCTTTCTTTTTTTGGGGGAGAGAGTGGAAGAAGTTTAGACATAAACCCCTGTTTTTCCAAGCCACTTGTTCCAAGCTTCATATAGAGAGCATTGGCCCATTCTCTTCTCTAGGAAAAAAAAAAAAAAAAAAAAAGTGAGAGACTGAAGAACTGGAAAGACAGATCAGGAGAAGGTACAGTTAGCAACATGAAAGAAGAAAAAGATAAAATGTTGATGTCAGATGTGCGGCGCATAGGAAGAGATGGGGACAGAAATAATTCAAGATAGATCTGATTTATAAARTCTTGCTATAACAACAGGAAAACAGCAACTTTTATTTAAGGTGCAATTTTAAATTGAAAGGGTCATAGACTGAAAGAATTCAAACAAAAGATGACTCTTGGTTAGTGGACTGTTTTTAAAAAAYGAAAAGATGAAAGTTTTTAAGTAGAACATAGAGGAAAATGGCAAACGCAGGAGTATAAAGCAGAGGAAGAAAGGTGTAAAGATAGGTTGATAGAAATAAAGATAAAACCAAACTGTTCGCTCAAAATAGAAATGAGTTARATAATGGACTAAATTTGGATTTATGGAGACTAATAAAGAAAGACATAAGCTCATTAATAGAGGGTTATTAAAGTCTCTACATCCAAAGGCAAGAAACCTAGCAAAGAAATGAGGAAATTTTCAGTGATCTACATACATATAAAAGTATGATATTATGAGCCTAACTGGAACTTTGCTAGAAGATAACAATAAAAATGTATTAATATCAAGGGATACAAATTGTTTTTAGAATGGACAGCTATTGTAATGATGCCCAGGCAATTAAGACAGAGGGCACATTTTAACTATGATATATGGGTAGGTAGCTGATTGTGCTGATACATCCCTTGCGCGCTCTTTAGTTAAAAATATTTGAGAAGAATTATAGCTGAACAGATCAGTATGCAGGCTGTATTTAGAGAGTAAAAACACTCTCTAGGCAGTCACAGGCCTATGGRCCAGATTTCTGGGCATCTTAAGATGCAAACATATATACAGTGGAATTTATTAAAGTACTTATCCCTGCTGGGTGACACTTGTGTTACCTTTTTATATTTCCTAGTGTGTATGTAGATGGTGGTGAGGTGTTAATCCAACTAAATATTTATCTGTACCTTAACATGCCTCCATAAAGCTGTGTCCTCTGTGATCAAAATCCTGGAGGTTGTGATTTACTCCTACTGTTTTTCTTTTTTCCCATTCAGATTTGTGTCCTGGCTTTYCAACCAGTATTCCCTTTTTCAATTGCCATTTCCAGCTGTAGTCATCCTTTAGGCTTTATAAGAATAAGCATATCAATAAAGATCAGTCGGTGCATTTAGTTTGCTCTCCAAACAGCCAGAGACTGGGACTAGGTACACTTATGAAGAATTCAAAGGAAATCTATGACATACAGCTAATCCACCAAAATGTTCCTCCCCTCAGGAAAYGGGAAATGTATAATTTGAGGAAGCTTTTGCCATCAACCATACTTCATACTTCAGCAGTCATGACTTAGGACACCTGCTTTCCAGGGAAGATACCAAGAATGAGATTCATCTCGGYTAACTTAGCTGTTCTGTTTATACATCATCAAAGTACACAGGTTTYATTTCCTTTTCTGTTCTGTTCCAGCTATCTTCATATGCCCTTCTCCCACTTCTCTTCATCTGATGTGTTTCTTTCAGAGTTAATTCAAATTTCATTGATATCAATAAAAAGAAATTAGATGACTTCACTGGGCTGTGTTTTAAAGCTTTGGAGCTTTGAACCCGTCTGTGCTTTGCATGTCTTTTCAGAAGAATTTTAAAGCTACATCATGCACAGTGCTCTCCATGATATTGTTTGGAGTAAAAAAGCTGCAGAAAACATGCCACTGATAGAAAAATATTGCTGTAGTAATTATTACTTATTAGTATTGTAATACGGTCAAGAGACTAAAGAAATGAACCAGGCCTTCACTGAGCTAGGTGCTGCCTAAATATTAAAGAAAAGGCAGTCATTTTAGCTTCTTTAAAGAACTCACACTTTAACACAATAATAAGAAGAACTTATTCTGCTTTTTGAAAAGTTGTTAAGGCCACTGAAAATCATAAAAAGTAAGATCAGGTCAGGCCATAGGCTCAAGCAGTGATCCATAACTGTCAATAACAATTAATTATGCTAATTAGGTTAATTATGCAAAGTTAATATGCTTCCTGATGCAGTTTAGGCCCATGTTAACCTACATTAGCCCAGAAGGTGCCTGGGCACCGCTCAAGAGCCTGGGCTGTTATAATTTTCTAGGGACCATTCCCAGTGGATAGTCTGAAGATAACTGGTTTGGAAGGAAAGCAAGTTTAGGCATGCGGTTACAAGCTGGGGCATATCAGCTAGGCTCAGTACTGGAGGACGGTCTCTGGCCTGTTATATTAGTAGTACAGTCTGCACGCCTTTACTCCCTCTTTCTATCTCCTTTCTTGTCCCCAGAACTGTCTTCATCAGGAGCCGGTTCTGTATTCTGCTTACTTTCATGATTACTATTTCTCCCCCCAAAGCCTCCTTACATTGCCTTTCCYATTCTTCCCACATCCCTGTGCTTACCGTTTCACTTTCCTGTGCTCGGGGCTCTGCGTGACCGGGCTTGCCCATCACAGACACGCTGTGTGTGTCTGTTCTCCCTTCTTCCTTCAACACTTGCTTTTTCTGGATGATCAGAGAATGACATTGAACCAAATGTATTTTTCATTACATTTGTATGGATTGAGTAGGAACAAACTTTTATTGTCTACTACAGCTCTTGGGAAATGCCAAAATATTTGTGCTTTTAAATTATATCCCATCATTTGTCTGGAGAGCTATCTCATGGAGATACTGTAGAGCACAGAGTTGTAAGACTGGATAAAACTACGGTATTTAGTTTCTAAGACATTAATACATCATTTTAAATTAAGACAAAGAAAGAGCTGTCACTGGCCAAGTTCATGGGTCAGAAGGAAGCATAAAAKGTAGAGCTCCAAAAACATGGTTACCTCACCCTCTATAGGTGAAAGAGACAATATTTTCAGGAGATATTTAGGYCATATGTCAGGAACTACAGGAGCAAAAGTTTCTGATGTTATCCTGTGGAATGATTTCAAAGACACTAATAAGGAGAACATATAACCAAACAAGGAGGGCCAGAGAAGAAACAAAAATATGTTTTGCTTGCACTGTCATTTTGATAATGGAAAGATATCTTCAGTGGCTCAGTTTTAATGCTAAGCAAAAATACGTTGCCAYAATATACTTCTGGAAGAAGACATAAGTTTGATAGAAAGTTGCAAAATGGTTGACATCAGACTGATAAAATACTTCCAGTATATTATCTGATGCTGAAGATCTATATCCTTCAGGAAAATTAYACTATCAGTCTGCGCATTCCGGTGGGAACTTGGCTAACCCACTGGTTGTTTTAATATATATCTCATAAATCAAAGGCTCAGGTTCAATCAAAAAAGAAAAGCATCCCAGAAAGTAGAATAGAATARACTTTTTAAAAATCCTAGGTATGTATTTTTGATTTATTCATTATTGGGCTTATAACAAAATTTTAACTCTATTATCAAAGGTATAGTTTGATTTTAGCATCAGTAAATTTACTCATATGGTAAATTTATATTCAGACTTGATTCCTGTAATACTTGAGGAAATACTTTTCAATGGAAGAAAAAGAGGATTGAACCTGTCATGGGAAAAGCCATTCTGTCAAGGAAAATGCAGACAAGCACAAGGCAGTGAGGGAAGATTTATGCCTTGAAGGAAAATTTTAGATAAATATCTTGTGCGAAAATAACAGACAAAATCCAAATATATGCCATATCACGCTTAAATGTGGCAGCTAGGATTTTGACCTTTCTCCAGTTGTGATGTTCTGTTTCATATTTTCAGTAAAAAATGTGATTAACAGGAGAAAAATTCAAAAGCATTTTTCTCCTGAAAACTTATTCTTCATTTCTCCAATGAAGTTTCCAGTCAGCTTCATATATAAGAAGGACTAAAAGAAAATAAACTTAACTAAGAGAGAACTATCCATGTCTTCCCTGGAAAACTTACCTTAGATCTCCAAAAGAATATCACCATTATAATAATTATTATTGATATATAGTAAATTTTATCCAGTAGACTGAAGAGGTTTTTAAACTTTTTTCCATTGTCCCCACTTACTAAGCTTTGTTTCATACTATGAGTGGTCCTGGAGCATACAAACTCAATTACTTCTGGATAAAACTAAATTTTACAAGGTCACGTAATGTTTACCAGTAGCTAGTAGGTATTCAGTCCACAGAACCACACTAGTGCTGCTCCAAATCAAACCCCCCAAAACAAAGTGTAGATGTCCTTAGCACCCGTCATTTTTCTGTACACATCCTTTCCAATTGCACCACTTATCTTGCCAATATAGACCCATCTTTCCTCAAATCAGTGTTAGGACGAAGGCCCAGAAGCTTGAAGGTATTTAAATACTTCTCTCTTAAATCCATAGCTGGTACATGCCTAAGAAAATCCGAGTGTGTGAGAATGGTCTGATGTAAAAGACTAAAAAGTAGAAGAATTTCAATACTCTTCATATGTACTGTCAGAGCAATGTATTATTAACAGCACAAGTGTATTCCTCACAAATAGTACACTGCTCTGTGTGATTTTTAACTTCATGTTTCTTCAGTCCTATATCTTTTGGCTATCATTAACTGAAGAAAAAAAAAAAAAAAAAAAAAGATGCAATTCTTGTAAATAGCTCTTTGGTCTATTAATTTTACCTTAAGGGGCCTATGCTATTATTCAAAACTACTTGATTTGAATCTATTTTTAATTTTAGTTTAATGCCTTTTAAATCAGGTCACTGACCAGTATACTTACCCATCTTCAGTTAAAACAAATATATCCACGCTATGCTCTGTGAAGCATTTCCATATAGTAGTAAGCACTAAGATTCGATTATAAAATCTTGCAGATAACAGCATCTGATTTTACCTAGACAAAAAAAAAGATATTTAATCATAATATTTCAGTTTTGGCTGCAGTTACTTTTCATTAGTATTATTTGCTTTGGGTATTTGACACCAAAATTCATGATCTGCTGTTAAAATAGTATTGATATCAACTGAGCTTTCATGAGTTGTGTAACCAAAGCCAAAATTTTTTAAGATTCTTGAAGAAAAGAAGATGCCACATTGTGCAACTTCTTTTTTTTCTTGTTTCTTATATCTACATTTCCATTGAGTTCCTATAATTGACACAAGTTGCCATACTTCATCTTAAAAAAATAACTTATTAAAGTGTTTTTTTTTGTTTGCTTTTAAGCTAAGACACACAGAGTCACCATGTATTCTACAACACGGGATTTTTAAGATAGGGATTTTTAAAAATTTAGAGATTTTTTACATTTTCAAAATTACTGTTGATTTATTTTTTTCTGTTATAATGCCAGACACCTTCCTATTACTTTATATCCCATGTAGTACCTCAAAGCCGAAAGACATTAGGAGTTACATTTTAATAACCTCTAAAATGACACAAAATAAAGTACACTAACTAAACCTTGACTTCAGCAAGGCTTTTGACACTGTCTCCTATAACATCCTCCTAGAGAAGCTCTGGAAGTGTGGGCTAGACGAGTGGACAGTGAGCTGGATTGAGAACTGGCTGAAAGGCAGAGCTCAGAKGGTCGTCATTGGTGGCGTGGAGTCTAGTTGGAGGCCTGTGGCTAGTGGCATCCCTCAGGGCTCAGGACTGGCTCCCATCCTGTTCAACTTCYTCATCAATGACCTGGATGAGGGGACAGAGTGCCTCCTCAGCAAGTTYRCTGATGATCCCAAGCTGGGAGGAGTGGCTGACACACCTGAGRGCTGTGCTGCCATTCAGAGAGACCTGGACAGGCTGGAGAGCTGGGCGGAGAGGAACCTCCTGAGGTTCAACAAGGGCAAGTGCAGGGTCCTGGGCAAAAATAACCCTAGGCACCAGTACAAGCTGGGGKCTGACCTTCTGGAGAGCAGCTCTGCAGAGAAGGACCTGGGAGTGCTGGTGGATGACAAGTTGACCATGAGCCAGCAATGTGCCCTTGTGGCCAAGAAGGCCAATGATCTCCTGGGGTGCATTAGGAAGAGTGTTGCCAGCAGGTGGAGGGAGGTGATCCTGCCCCTCTACTCAGCCCTGGGGAGGCCTCATCTYGAGTCCTGTGTCCAGTTCTGGGCTGCCCAGGACAAGAGAGACATGGAGCTACTGGAGAGAGTCCAGCACAGGGCTACCAAGATTATCAGAGGGCTGRAGCATCTGCCCTATGAGGAACGGCTGCGAGAACTGGGCCTGTTCAGCCTGGGGAAGAGACAACTGAGGGGGGATCTTATCAATGTGTAGAAGTATCTGAAGGGAGGGTGTCAAGGGGACAGAGACAAACTCTTTTCAGTTGTCCCGTGTGACAGGASAAGAGGCAGAAATTGAAGCACGAGAAGCTCCGCCTRARYGTGAGGGGGAATTTCTTCCCTGTGAGAGTGACRGAGCMCTGGCACAGGYTGCCCAGAGAGGTTGTGGAGTCTCCTTCTCTGGAGATCTTCAAGGCCCACCTGGATGCAACCCTGTCTACCATGCTCTAGTTGACCCTGCTTGACAGGGAGGTTGGACTAGATGATCTCCAGAGGTCCCTTCCAACCTTACTGAATCTATGATTCTATGATTCTAAAGAAGTGCTCCTGCAAAATGAAAACATCATAAGATACTTGCCCAAAAAATCTAGAGATTTTATAGTAATATGAAAAATCTTTGATACCATAATATAAGCAAAGATATTAAAATCACAAGGGAAATTGTTTCCTGCTATATTGGTGAGAGCAGAATTGAAATTTTGGAGGGATAATCTTGATGAAAAATTGACTGAAAAGAAAAAGCATCTGRTCTAGAAGGAAAAATCTCATGAATTAGAAACTGATACTGTAATTCAAATTTGCTGTAAACATGTAACTTCAGACAAATAGCTATAGCTGACAGTAAAATCTGAGAGCTGCTACATAACATACACAAGAAACAGAGGATAATCTAACAATTTAAAAATTGAATAATAATGTATTTTCCAGTGTCTTAGGTAACAGACCTTGAATAGCAACATGCCAGTTATCTGCTATAGAAGAGTTTGTCGATAAATGTCAGCTACAAGAAATAAATATTTTGCATTTCCTCCCATTGCACTTTGAAGAAAGTTATAATTTCAAGTATTCAGGCATGTTTTAAAATGCCTCTGTCTAGCTGCATTAGATTTTACGTATTGTCTTATCTTTGAACGTGAACTTAAGACACATGTCACATGTTGTGCCCATTCTTGTGGCCTTCCAGCCCAAACCATGGTCTAGCCCCGCGGTCCGCCAGCCTCTGCTTCTCAGTGACCGGACGGACATCCTCTGCATCTCCTCAGCCATGAGGTGAAGAATGCCTGCTGAGCTGAGGTAGTTTATTGCAGGATGGAGGACTCTACTTTTACATGTATAAGGATGTTGGTTTTAATGTTCATGCTCAACATAGGCAATTAGTATGCTCAAATTAAAAAAACTATAGACTGAATTTATGTTTTCTCTTGGAGAGAAGTGTTTGCTGAATTTTTAACAACTACTTTATTGAGGTTCTAGGCCTTACCTGTGCAACCCAATCTATGGCAGAAAAGAGGAGCACATGATGAAGAAATGTCTATTAAGACTCCATTTTTTTACCATGAGATACCATAGTAACCCATGGTAAGGAGTCGTTTTGTTGAGAAGAAGAAATCTAGTCATAGTTATAGTTGATATAAGCAAATTCAGTAGCAGCAGTAGAAAACTGATCAACATCCACAGTGCATCCAGCATGTGCCATCTTCTTCTGCAAAGCATCTTGTCAGATGTTTACTTAAAAATAAAGGGGAAGATATATTTGAAGAAAAAATAGTAGAGAAATAGGTACGTTATGAAAGTGTTTTGTGTCCTAAACTTCCTTAAATTCCGGGAAAGGTACATACCACATATGTGTTATACAATAATCTGACAGTTAGAATAACTCACGATAGTGGCAATATATAAAGTGCTTGGTACTTGAAAACAGTCTTCATCATATATTAATAGAAGCCCCTTAGGGAGGGAAATGAATATAAAAATAATATTATGTTTTCTTACATATATTAGCCTATTTTCTTCTGTTGCTTTGATAAGGATAGGCAAGGTCTGGTTGTGCAAAAATATTAAAATATGAAAGAAGTCTTAGAGTCTATTAAGGAATTTAAAAGAAGTGTTACCTAATCAAATTCAACTTCTGTGTTCTAATTAAGTGATAATCAGTAATCACCATTGTCTTAAAATATATGAACTAATAAAAAGCTCTCCCAAGTGCATAATAAAGTGCCACAACATTAACTGAATAACATAGCAAGTAATTTCTGGTTTTAACACTTTTTAGTACATTTGGTTGCATCGTTCAGCTTTGGAAGGGTAGTTTTAATTATAATGATTGTGTGGAAAGCAGGCTATGTGAAAGATCCTTTTCAAATTAAAAAAAAAATCAAATTAATTCACAAATTTCATTTAATGAGCTTTAGTTAGTTGGTACTCTACTGCAATGTGTTTAAGAGCAGAATCCTGCAGTGGGATTACAGTCTACAGGCTGTACATTAGCTTTGAGGAAATTTCCACTTCTTCACTCTCAGATAGGTTTTATAGCATGTTTTGAATTGAAATGCCTCAGAATTAGTTAAGTCCCAATCTATCAAATCTGTAGATGATTCATTTCTTTCTCTTCCCTCCTTATTGAATAAGTCATATAGAAATTATTGATGAAACGTTCATACGGTACTATGTCATACCAAGCATACCAGCTCTATCCGAAATTTATGCTTTTTGTTCTAAAAAAAAAGAAAAATCTATTTTCAGAGAGACAAATGTCAGCATTCAGCATCTTGTGATCCGTTTTAATTTTTGTGTGATATAAACACATGTTAATTTCCTGTTATTACAGTAATCTTTCAGTAATTATAATTAAAATAAATATGTATCTACAGTTACTCCACATTTGTACTTTGAGCTGTACTGCTATTTCTGATTCTATATATGTGTACCTGACTCTAAACATCACATAGAAATTAATAAGCTAGTTTCTAGTGTAGCAAACACAGAAACAGCAAACATTAGTTCTTCTTATGGTTTTGGACTAAGACTGAGTACACTTCATGTACTTAATGAACTGATGAAATGAGGAGAAAGATTTGAGAAGGAAGATATTCTCATATGGTATCAGATCACTTAAATTTTTTAACATCTGCAGGAATTTGTGTTGTCTCAACATTTTGTTTTAAAAAAAGATTTTAAGAAAATCATATCCTTACATTTAATTAAATTTTAAAAGACCCTGAAAATGCCATGAAGCAGTTTTAATTTTAGATCAAATTATATTCTTTGTATTCATCTATTTTAGATGTATTTATGCATTTTTGGAAGAATGGAAACA
Source organism: Rhea americana (assembly GCF_003343005.1). Classification (NCBI taxonomy): domain Eukaryota; kingdom Metazoa; phylum Chordata; class Aves; order Rheiformes; family Rheidae; genus Rhea; species Rhea americana. Next base: position 502,633 of record NW_028186138.1, read on the forward strand.
ACAGTATTTCAAATAATCTGCATATTTTATATTAATACATAGCATATACAAAAAATGAATAATTATTTACAATAACATTTGACCTTGGCTGAAGTAAGGCTGAGAAGCAGTGCAGAGGAGAGGTAGATTCCTGCCAGCATATTCTGTGTCTTTCCAAAAGCAATTGGTCTTGCAGACTGCAGTTGAACTCCCTGTAAGGACAATCTCAGCTGTGCCCTAGGGCTCCAGTTCCCTGACTCTGTCACTGAGTACCCTGAGCATGTACTCAGGTGCTCTCAGGACCATCACGATAGTACTTATGCTACAGAAGAATTAAAATCAGCAATGCCTAGCCTGTCCTTGCACCTTCTCAAGCAGGAAGAGTCTCAAAGAGGCCCTGTAGAAAGCCTACACTCTTGCAGATCACATACCAGTGCTCACCTACTTTCATATATGATGCTCAGTTACGCAGCCCATCCTGCCACAACGGCACCTGAGTCTTGACAGAAAGCAAAAAATCCCACCAAATGTCACAAGACACTTAGTGGTTGTCGGGAGTGCCTGCAGATGGATTACAGATGCAGAATGCCCCCAGCACCTTTCCAGAAAGCCTGCTTGATGTTGCAGATTAAATAGCAAGTCTGAGTTTGCTGGACAACACGAATTCTTCTAGCAATGTAAGTCTTGGATGTCACGAGTGAAGAACACTTTGCTTGCTCCAGTACCATCTACATCCTAGAGACCATTTTGATTTTCAGCATCTCCAGTACCTGGCCATGCATAATGCCTGCTAGGTGCATCCCTGTTCCCTCCAAACAACAGATTTGTCAGCCACTTTGTCTTTATATTCACAGAGTCCAAAAGTCCTCCTTGAACTTTCAGCCCTGACCAACAATTGTGATGCTACAGTGAGAGCAAAGACTGCACACAGATCCAAGGGACCCACAAAACCATGTGTCACTGCCACGGCAGAGCCACATTTTGTCTTGTTTGGGGATTGAAGATGGTCACAGCTCTGGGGAAGACAAGATGCCACATTGTTGGCCATCTCTCAGCTCTGTCCAGCCTACCTCTTGCTCTTCATCAGTGGAAGTGGAATTCACATAGGTCAGCACGCTCTTCATGAAGGATTTGAGTCTCAAGCATAGAGGCCATCAGGAAGCCATCTGTGGGACACATAGGTGGAACAGGAGGAGCACAAGCTGGGCACAGTCTGTATGCTGAGTCTATCTCTCTCTGTCCATCCCATAATGAGCAGCATGTGCTATGCACTAGACCACCAGAGTCCTGAGTAGTGCAAGCCCTCTGATGGCTTGCAGTACTGAATGACTGCAAGCTTACCAGGTTTTCATTTGTGTACAGAGTTAGCTGCCAAGCACACTGACGGCAACCTCAYCAGACGGGCCGCGGCTTCTGAGACCTCTGTGCTTGTAAAGCGAACATTGCCAGGGCCTGTTCACCGGTCTAGGCAAAGTGACAAAGTCAGACAGCTCCTAAACTATAAAATCTCTTAGCCCTGAAACAGAGTGACCGCATCCGAGTTACCTATTGCAGGTAGGCTCTGGCCTGCACTTACTCCTATAGCATGCCCGGGAATTGATTAGGACAGTGCCAGTTGATCCAAGCCACAACTGTGTTAGGCAGCATTGTAACATTTTAACAGCAAAAGCAGTTCAGTTCCAGTGCTTGCACTGTTTAAACTACTAGTATAGACAGAGCTTAGTATTTTTGGAAGGAGGGATGTACTGTAGGCTTTCAGAGAAATATTCTCAGCTTACCAGAGCTAGCAAGAGCTGGGGAGGATCACCTCCCACTGCAAAGACACCTGACTTCCCCATGAGTCATGCTGTAAAACAGGTTCCTTCTCTTCGATGCTCACAATTAACACACTAAGCAGTGCACCTGGAGGCTGCAGGAACTGTAGGCATGAGGAAGAAAGCACCAAGCCTTGTAATTCCCCTGCAGCTGCTTATCCCTTGCCTTTCTCCTCAACCTTGCTCTTTCTCAACATTATTAAATGCATCCCCTGAGCTTAACCTCATCATGGGAAAGATTAAACTCCTCAGACACATTCCTCAGAGTATCCACTAAGGGGTAAAAATAAATTACTGAGGACATGCCTCTGTTCTGAATATTTTTAATTTCCCAGTTTCACACTGTTATTGGTTCTTTAATATACTGTTTATGAGTTGTGATTTCTATTTTGACTTTCATTGAAACAACCTAATAGCCTTTCTCATGCTGGAAAGCCTGTACTTTGTAATTGGCATGTGTTAAGAAGAACTATTTGGGAAGTTTTTACTTCTCATGAGTCTTTTCAGCCTTCTTCACAGACGATGAACCATGMTAACGCTGACTGAGCTGAGTCACTGCAGCCTTTTTGAGGGCTGGAGGGAAAAAAATGAAATTTTAAGAACACAGAAATAATTGATGTTACTGTGGTATCCCATTTAGAAGTCAGTATGCCAGTTGTAATGAAGGAGGACCTTGTAGAAGAATATAGCAAGAAAATGAGAGAAGACTCTTGTGAAGGCTAACTTTTGTTTTATAGCTTGTAAATCCTGAGGGTCTGCAAGGAATATTTCCACTGAGCACTGAAGTTGTAGCAACAGGCTAAAGATGTGTAGAACTGGAAGAGATCTCCTGGATCATCAGTTTAGCCTCTCATTATCACAAATAATCTACTTCATAGATTGATTAAGATCCATCTTGGAGCTGATTCAGATTTGCTATTCATGATGGACCTTTCCATTCTCAACCCATTTCTGTGGTGATGAAACTCCTTCTTCTAACTCCCAATCTAGCACTCATAGCATCTAACATTACACCTTCTTGCTCCTATGCCAATATTGTTTATATATGACCTCTCTTGCTCTTTGAAATTCCTCTCATAAAATTATTTATTTATTCCCTTTACCATCTCAGAATATTGAATCATCTTTCTCAAACATACATAACCAGAACTGTCAGATTTTACCAGTGCATTGTACTCGTAATACTGCTTTACCCTCACTGGAAAAAAAAATCGCCTGATAACTCCAATGATCACATTTATTTTTTTCACAGCTCCATCACAGTGACTGCTTCTCATCATCCTACTATTGACAAATGCACCTTTCTCTAACTCTGTTTTCAGTGTSACAAAACAAATATGAACCTCTACTGTCTATGACTCATCTGGGCTAAGATTAGCTTAGCAGGTAACAAAAGAAATTTTTTTTGGTAAGTTTACCTGTTACTTCTCACTGAAGCAGCATTATGTAGCAACCTTTATAGCTAAGACTGGCTTTTATACTCATTTTATATTTGAAAATGATTTGTTTATACTTGCAGTCAAATTTTCCCAATTTTTAACTTTCACAATGACATTTTCTGCCTCTGCTGTCTGCCTGAGGCATTTTTTGTGTGACTTGGGTGAAAACAGTTCAGCGATTTTTTAGTACAGTGACTGAAATGAATATTCTGTTGCCATTATTTAAATATTTTAGAATAAATTTTGTACCTGTGACTTGCAATAAATGCTTGCTATTTGACAAGAAAACCATTGAACAATAAATCACCAGCTTTTTGTAGGAAGACAACATCTATGCACAAACTAAGTGGAATATTTTTTGGTTTTCCAAAGATTTCTTGATATGAGATGTATTCCTATAATAAAACAAATGAAATAAGTAGCAATCCATTTTAAAAAATCCTCTACAATTATGTTTGTAAAACAGGAACACCATTTCATTCAGCTGAATTGAGCAACCAGAAGGCCAACTGAGTGGAAAGCCGGTTAAATTTATTCAAGGGAAAGCAATGTAAAGACCAACAGTCAAATGTAATGTGCTTATGGGAGWCTGTGTGTTGCTGACGAGATACTATGATGTGTTCTGTACTATGTGGAGCTTCTAAACAGCTGGTGGTTGTCTACGTGTCTGTTCTTTCGTTGAGTCAGAATTTGTCTTACAAGACAAACATTAGAGCTCAGAAACTTTCCTGAATAGGAGTGGTCTTTGAAGACAATAAAGAATATCCCAAGGAACAAATTTTAACAGAGGTCCATCTGTCCAAAACAGTTTTAATCTATTCTGTTAAATCATTCTATCCTCCAAAACAACATAGCTGACTGCAAGCTGTGTACTAGGAATGGTCCATGGACTATGTTAACCTCTGAACCATGGTTAGATGTAATTTCCTACACGGTGTGGGAGAAGAATTAAGTGTCTCAGAAAGGATCTACCAGTAATGATCTGTGGTCAATACCATGTGAGATACCACTGAAAAAAGGGAATAGGTTTGGGATTCTTTTTTGTTTTGTTTTGTTTTGTTTTTTTKGGGGGGGTCTAATTACCAGCCTTATCAGCCTTAAATTCACTCCATAAATTCTTCTTTTGATATATTCATTTCTGCATCCTGAAACTTCACCTTCTGAGCTACTAAACTGCTAGAGCAGTTCCTGGCATCCTTTTGAAATGAACCAACTAGCACTTTCTCAAATTCCATGGCATGGTTCAGGGGTTAACGTTGGCCATGGACTATTCCTAGTAGACAACTTTCAGTCAACTGTCTTACACTAGAGGACAGAAAACATAAATTTTAAAGATAAATTTACATTTTAGGTTGCTATGCTTTAAAACTCCTCCCCCCGGCCAAATGGATCATCTGTAAGCATAGGCAAGGATTGGATGCAAAATAATATGCTCCACTTAGATATTATTTTCTCTGTGTAGATTTTATAATGTGCAAACCATTCAAATGAAATAGTTTGTTGGCTCAAACCAAGCTGAAGAAATATTAGTGACTGCCTAAAGCAACATAAATAAAAAAACAAAGTGTTGTTTTTTATTCAGTGTTTTGACTTTTGCTCCTGTTTTCTTTACCATTGCTGAACCACTATTCTCAATGAAAATGACACTGAATGTTTGCAGGTTGCTTTTGTAATTTCACCTTGGGACTGTGAGCTTTTGTTCTCCAAAATCTACTCTAAACTACTATTTTAATTTTTGCTAAATAAATTTAGTAAAAAAAGAAACACACACTAACAAAAATATCAACTACTTATAAACACTAGGAAGTTTCTAATTTAATATCTCCTATAAAGGATATACATATTTCTGCACGTATACAGCAGGACAGCTCCCTTGTAAATAAGTCCTCAGGACAACCATATCCTCAGATAAGCTACAAAAGACCACAGTAACAAGAGAGAAGAACTATGAGGAGATTCAGGAACAAGGGGAATCCTGGGGAGGAGGGAGCTTCTGAGAGGAGGGAATTATGGGTTCACTACTTCTTCACATCACCTACACACATACATGACCTGTAGTGGTGATGAAATGCAGAGATGTTATGCATAGTTTACAGGTCACACATATGAAACTAAAGTAGTGATCACAGAATCACAGAATGGTTGGGGTTGGAAGGGACCTCTGGAGATCACCTAGTCCAACTCACCTGCTCAATCAGGGTCACCTAGAGCATATTAGACAGGGCTGCATCCAGGCRGGCCTTGAAGATCTCCAGAGAAGGAGACTCCACAACCTCTCTGGGAAACCTCTGCCAGTGGTCACCCTCACAGAAAAGTTTTTCCTCATATTCAGGTGGAACTTCTTGTGTTTCAGTTTTCAGCCATTGCCTCTTGTCCTGTCGCATGGCTCTGTTGAAAAGAGTTCGAACCCATCCCCTTGACACTCCCTCTTCAGGTATTTATAGACATTGATAAGATCCTCCCTCAGTCTTCTCTTCCGCAGGCTGAAGAGGCCCAGCTCTTGCAGCCCCTCATAGGGCAGATGCTCCATCCTTGTAGCCCTATGCTGGACTCTCTCCAGTAGCTCCATGTCTCTCTTGTAGTGGGGAGCCCAGAACTGGACACAGGACTCGAGATGAGGCCTCACCAGGGCTGAGTCAAGGGGGAGGTCACCTCCCTCATTTGTGTGTGATCATTTGTGAGTGATCATTTGTCATCGTTTGCCAAGCAATGAGTAGATCACCTTAGAAAGTTTGATTTTTATTTTTATCAATATAACTTCAAGCGTGCTGTAGGCCTATGTAAGCAGACATTCTGTTAGGCATTACAATTCTTATTTAAATGAAGTGAAAAGTAATAATTCTGCTTGCTGCAAAGCAAAGTTAGTGATCTCAATGTCCTGTTGTGTTCTATGCATATTTGTTTATCAGCAGGAAGCAGCTTCTTATCTCTTTTCCAAGCCCAAGGCAAACAAAGTTAACATTTAATTAGAAACTCAGTTTCTAAATTTATTGACATTGTTGCTTAAAAGTGATCTTCTTGCTCACTAACAAACACCCAAACAGCAGAACTTTCTAAACGCTTCTATGTACTGACATGGCAGAAGTTGGTATTAATATTACTGATTGCTGGGTCTTGTGCAAACTCCCCTTTGTTTCAATGCCATTTGAAGAACCATTGGATAGACACGAATTGATGGATAAACTAGCTGCTGGCGGTTCAGTCCTGTGTATACCTATGTAAATAGGCGTCAAAGACAAATAGGGACAAGACCCATTCAGAGTTAATATTTGGATCCTGCAGCTCATACCCCTTTTAAAGGAATCAGCTTTATTGTCCTTTTATGTACTACTTTGATTAACTTTTCATTGCTTCATAGAATTTGAGGCTTCAGGGACCGTCGGATCATCTAGGCTGGTTTCCTGGATATCTCAGACCATTTATTTTCACCCAGCAGCCCTTTTATTAGCCCAAATACCCTACCTTACATGAAAGCATTTCACTCACTGGAAGCTGAGAATGTTGCTCAAGCAGAGAAGCAGGGGAGCTCAAGGTGCAGCAGCACTTCAGGGCCCCGAAGTAACAGGGAGCAGAGCAGACGAAGCATGCCTACGCAGTCCTGCCGGTGCTCTCTGCTGCGTGTTGCCAAGGGGCGGCGGGGGTGGGCGAAGGAAGAACRCTATAAAAATCTGAATCACAAGTTCATTTCTTCTCCACTCCAATGCTGACAGTTGCTCAGCCTATATTTTCTTGGACACAAATGATTGGCTTCTTCCCCAGAGGGTACTCAGACCACCTCAGGGCACTGCCTTACACTATCACCTCAGAAGTGAGAGAGAGAAAAATAAAATTAAATATAAATGAAATATCTGGTTGATCGTGCTTAGAGGAAAACTTTCCTTCTGAACCCTGAAGAAAATACTAGTAAATAGTATTTTCATATTCAGCTTGCCTTATTGCTGAGCTGCATCTATCTAGGCAATAGGAAGGCTCTCAAAAAAAAAAGGATTAAGGTTTTTTGTTTTTTATATCCAGGCATGTTTATATTTCTCTGAGCAGTAATGAATCCATCACCTCACCTATGTTTACACCTTACAGGTAAATTATATCTTTCCTCAAAGCTGACTTTGTCTACCTCTAACTTCTAGACATTGAATCCCATTTTGTTTTCTTTTCTAGGCAACTTAGAAAGTTCCCACCCATCAGAGTCATTTATGTGTGAAATGACCTTTCAGCCTGCTTTTCAATAAGCTCAATAAGTCGAGCAGCTTAAGTCCCACATTGTTTTCCAATTTATAAGTCATTTTGAGAGTCTTCCTTCAAACTGTCTCCATACATCCCTCTTGAATAACAGAAGCAAATGCAGCGGATTATCGTTTCAGCCTTAACAGTGGTGCAGCCAGAGGCAAGCTCATGACCTTATTCCTACTTTCTACCTATACAAGGATCACATTAGCTTTTCTTGCCCCCAGCATTACAATCTGAAGCACATGGGGAGCTGACTATTCCAGTGTCTTGTAGCCCTATTTTCCAAAGTTTACATCTTCATTCTGTAGACTATCTACATCTTTTTCCTGAACTAAMGTATTWTGCAGCATTAAAGCACAATTTTTTAGTATCTACCACATACCCTAATAATTTATATTCCAGTGTGAGACTATGCAGTCCTCATTATTTATCTATCTGTAGTAGTTAAGTCATGGCAGAATCTACCTGTTAAATTGTTTTGTCATCATCATAATCTTCAAACAAACCCTGCTATATAAATAAATATTAAAATCTTGGTCCAATAGACTTCTGTTAACAAACAACATGTTTAATGTAGAGATTTACAGTAGACTAGGCTTTAATTCATCTGATATATTTTCTGTAATTCTATAACTTTTTAATTAGTAAGTTATTGCATACTGTATTACACTAAAATCCTGTCAATATCAAACATATATATAATCTATTCAAAAGTAGTTTTTACTGTGTGGCTATAATTGTATTTTTAGAAACCAAAATTCTTTGGTAGCCTATAAATGCCAACCATTATTTTTCCCAGGATCAATGTCCAGGAAACTGGTCCGTAGTTTAAATTCTTTTAACTCTAAAAATCACAGTCACCGTTATCCAGTTCTTTGGAAATTCCATTAATAAAATCAATATTTTAATTAGTTATCTTAAGTAATTTTCTTAAATAATTCMTTTAATATTCTTAAATGTAAATTATTTATCCTTATTTATCTGTGAAAATTTAATGGATACTATTCTTTATATTCCTTTGCTAGAGACTTTTAACATCTCTTCTACTGATAACATTTATGAGATGCTTATTTTTAACTCAATATTTTAATACAGAACATTCTAAATATGTTAAAAAGTCCTTCCTTTTCTGCATCRCTACTTATAAATTTATTAGATGCAGCCAACAGTGGACTGAAGATATATTTTTAAATTTTCTGTTCTGAAAATGTGCCTAAACATGTCATAAAGACATTTTTTCTGTCACACTTTAATATTTCATTGAATCTTTCAGTCATTGAAAATATTGAYATACAACTTGCAAGAATGGTCATATGCTTTGCTTTTTACAGAACTGAACACATTCATACAGAGTGACTGAATATTAATCGGAGGAGGGTTCTGCCAGCAGCATGGTTAAAATCCAACACTCTGAGGTGATGGAAAAAAATATTTCCTCAAAAATCCACAGAACAATGTGTGGAATTTGTTTCAAGAAAGCCACTGATGATAACTAGATTGGAAAGAGAACTAGAGGAAAGGGCCTAGTGAGAAAGGACACAATGGGCCAGGGATAGGCAAGTTTTCAAGCTTTTTAATTAATCAGGGCTGCCTGTCATGTTTGAATTTTCCTTTGTTTAGAAGTCACTTTGTTCCGGTTTAATATTCTTTTAAGCACTAATTTTCAGTTTGAAAAACACTGGTGCCTTTTGGTGCATTCACTCTAAAGCATGGCCCTCATCTCATTGTGTTCATGCATACTCTAACCTACAGTTGTATTATGGTGATTTCAAGATGACTAGCAAACACCAAAGTATTCCCTCTTTATGCATTTCTATTTTAAAATTGGAGTACAAATTCATGAGTACAGTACACAGCATTCCAACATCCTCAACTGAAATGCAAACAGAATGCTACAGCACTAATTTGTAAGTTAAATGGAAGGCTCCTGACTACAAATAGGGTGCTTGAAACCTTGAGTCTCCCAGAACTGCAATAAAGGCACATCTGATTTAGGAACTGACTTTGTCTATTACTAGAATAACAGTTTGTCAGGACTAGAACCAGTTACACTGCTAAAAGACGCACGTATTTTGGGTTGAGTTATTTTTTCTCTTTGCTTTCAATATAGAAAATAAACACTAAAAAGTATAACGGATTTCAAGCTGATGTTGCTTTCTGAGAGCAGAGTGCACATTAGCACAAATAACCCATGGGAAACGCCYGGGAAGGTTTTCCCGAAAAGCAGACACAGAATGTGAAGGGTTCAGCTGCTCCATACACCTGAACCAAAGCAGCCAAGTTATACTTTATTTTGTGCTTGTGTTTTATTTATACACATGGGGCTCCTATTCCAATAGTACCTTTCTCAGAGACAGTCTTGGTTCTCCTTTCAGCCATTAGCTAATTATAAGCTAGAGAGGGCAGGAAGTCAGGAACAAGAARTTGGCTGCCAGTCACTTAGTGCTGTGGTGCTCACAGGGCTTAAAGAATGGGCTTGGAGGGCTTCGAGGTGAAGCTTCGCCTCCAACACGACCTTCCCATCAGCTCCATGAACTGCAGTCATGAGCCAAGATCAGTAGTTCTCACTGGAAGTTTCCAGGGAGTCTGGGCTTAAAGGTGATCTTCAGTTTAAGTCTAAAAATGAGGGCACATTGAGGCTTCAGTAATGCCCAAGAGATTTCTGAAGAGTTTATTTAAAGTACAACCTAAAAAGAAAAAAAAAATCAGCCTCATTCTTACAAGAAGTCCTTGCTGTTGTTGTTCTTTGCTTGCGATTCATTGGTTTCCAGAAAAATTTTAATAATCTAATCTTCAGTTTTATACAGTGTCCCTAAGAAACAGACTGCAAAACCAGAGATCCTCTAAGGTCCCAAGGCTTACTGTGTTCCAAGATGTTAAGACTCCTAGGGCAGAAATACCTCTTTCAAGGCCTATTTACAGCTGCTGATTCAGAAACACTCTCAGTAAAACAGCTAAGCAACTTAACAATGTGGCAATAACAAGCAGTGAACACTCCATTAGGAATGAGAACATCTGGTCATCTTAAGTTGTGAAGTAAAAGCTACAGCACTTAAGGCCAAGTTCCCATTGTCTTCTAAATATTTTACCATAAACATCCAAACTTACTCAGCTCTTTCTGTAATTAATGTTAAAAACAGTATTTCACAGGGCATTATCACAAGGCAAAGCCACAAAAACAGAAAAGACTTTAAGAATGTAATATATAGCTCAAATAAACTAAAAGTGCTATATGCTTAACTGAGAATAACTATTTGATAATAAGACCATCCAAAGTTCTTAGGAAAGCTAAAAAGACAGACATATGCCGCTTATACAAGAGTCTTGTAATAAAAAAATACATTCTACCATAAAAATAACACTATTTATATATACTGTCGCTAAGAGCAGACAAAATGAACCATAAAAATAAATAAATATATTCATATATTTAAAGAACACTGTGAAAATACTGGGGAGATCTGTAGTGCATTTATGAGGTATGGTGATGTGGTTTACTTGTTTGATGTAGAGGAGGTTTGCCCAGAYATAAGGAAATTTTTTCAACGGACACTCTCTGGCAGTGGCAAATAAGTGGACGTGTTCTGTGCATGGTGTCATCATATCTGTTTACACTGAGCAGGCTACAAGTAGGAACATACCTACCTGTGTAAAACAAGAATATACAAGATAGATAAAAACAAATTCTACCATTCTTTTCTAAGCTTGCTCAAAAAATTATGAGCAGACAAGCTGTGGTAGCATGAAGCTCAGATATCATATACAGCACATACAGCATTTGTATAGTAACATACTCCACTTCCCATTTGAGTAAATTAACCTTCACTTAGCTCTGTATTATGCTGCCAGGCTGCTTTCAGGACCCAAGTGGTTAGTTTTATCCCTGCTTAATCCTGCAATTTAGGCATCATATAGAAACTGAGCATAAATGCCAGTCTTTAAGATCACAAAATTAGAAAAGGAACTGTAAGAGCACAGTCTTGTAGCAGAAATGCCTTTTTTCTACTATTTGATCAGCTATGGACAAGCATAACTGGAGAAATAGGAAAAAGAGAGGGAGTGGCAGCCTGTGAGTTCAGAACTGGAAGAGAAGATAAATACAGAAAAGAACACGCTGAAAGACTCTGACCATATTCCAGAGATAATTTCTGGGTGATGGACATACAAAGCTGGAGGTACAGGTGTTTCATTTGCTTGTATCTGGACCTACATATCATCTGTGTCATCAAAATTAAAGAGTAATTGTCCTATAACCTCTCTGGCAGCCCTTCTGTTATGTTGTTGCTACATGTTGCTGATGRAAAGGTATATTCAGTGACAAATATCCACACAGCTGCCAACGTGAGCATTACTCCCACAGTTACAGCAGCTGAATCACAAAATTAAAGTGCTGTGAAGAGCAAGTCAGAGCCCCCAAAGTGTGAGGAGGTGATCATAGAGAAGAAAAGTTATGGAGTCTAGTTAGAGCAAAGGAATCACAGCAGGTCTCCATAAGGAGGATCAAGCACATACTAGTGCTTTGGGGCTTGGGACTTTCAAACAAACCTGCCTGATTCTGTGAAGAATAAGCAGTAGAGGAAAGAATGTGCAGTAATCATTAATATATAAATCACTGATACATAGGAAAATCTCTATTTCTAAAGTTAAAATCCCAAGAAATCAGTACTCTCTGGATGTGCCTGGCATCACACGATTTTGGTGCGGTAGTATGAAATACTGAGGACACATCACAGAGGACCAAGAGTTTAGATTGTTCTGACTGGTTAGTATCAGGATAGAAAACAGATGTTGAAATCTTCCTCATTCCTGTTTCATCTTCTTTCAAATGCTCTTTAGAGTTTTCCTGTGCCACAGTGGCTACAAGAACCCAGACAGTGCGGTGGTTATTGGCCTGCGGTGCAAACCAGGATCCTCTCATTGCRTTCTTGCATGCACCCACCTTCCCTTTCCATCTGCTGTCTCCTGTAGGTTCTGTGGGGTGAGGACAATCCTTTCATTTCATGTTTGCACATAGCTCGCTGAACTTAAGTCCTGTTCCATTCACTTGACTCAGCAACTTTACAATATAAATATGTCACAGTATAAAATTATTCTTGCTCTTTATCTGCAAACCTATCTTCTGTAAAGAAATTAATAAAAAAGTAGATATCACTCCTTTTTGTTGCCAACACATTGCCACCATAGGTATTTCCTATACCTATACAAATTGATAAATTTGCACTTAATATTGTTACAATTAAACTCTGGTTTAGTGTTATCTAATTTTACTATGGGACTAGATTTATCAGGCTTTGTACCAGAATACAGCTTCAGTTAAAGACTGAGATGGAACCAGGCTGCTTGTAGGTTTATTTTACATTTTCTAATTAGCTCCAAGGGGCAGTCTCCTCTGAGCAATTTATAGAGATGCAGAAAGCCTACCAAATCAGTTTGAAGAATTAAGCCCCAGTAATGAATTCCACTAACCGTATCTATAGARCCAACTGAAATGCATAATCCAGTAAAGAACAGAGGAATTAGTTTCTTTTAAAAACAGATGTTCTGTTTCACTAAACAAATTTCTCCAGAACAGCAATGTTGTACTCATATCTGAATTGAGCCATGGAAGAATGTTCATGTGTTTTCCCTGACTTCATTTTAAACATCTTTAATGAAGTGAAGAATTCAAATAATTATAATTACCCTTTAGGAATAAAAAAGTCTGCATGTAACTTATAGTAAATTCCATTAAACTTTTAATATCTTTTGAATGTGTTATTAGCTACATGATTCAAAGACTGGAAAGAAAAAAAAGTGAAAAAGCCAGTTTTATTTTTACCACATTTATATAAGATCACCAGCTGTATCCTAAGGCTTTTTCATATTATAGGATATTCTTTTAATTTGTTCTTCAGCCAAGAAAATGCAATTAGTTGTATATATTTGTTTTTATAGCTGTGAAATTTATACCTGTGATAAGAATGCATATTATCATGACTGTTGTCCCGTCTTTTGATTTTTTCTAAATTCCTAGCAACAACAAGATATTGAGATGGGTTGTTTTGTTCAATAGACTAGTGCCACATATTTTTAAACTCTTGATTGTTTAATTCACTATTTACGTACAGGATTCTTCTACGATTTTTGACACACATACACATCATACATATATGTAATTAATTCATATCCATAATACCCACAGGAGACAGAAGATATTGTTTGTGATCTCATATCCCCAAAGACTGTGTGGCACCTCACATAATGTTTCTCTCATCCAGGCTCAGATGTTGACATCTGCACAGCTGGCCAGGAAACAAGTTACCTTCTTCTAAAATAGAGTCGGAAACAGGCCAAATGGCCTGYACTCTAGAAATTTCTTATTCTCTCCAGTAACATCAAAGGAAACCCAAACTCCTCKCTCATACATAGACACTTATACCATAGATGTTTCTAATGACAGGTGAAGCCCACTCTGCCTTCCCCTGGAAACTGTGGCTATCTCCTTGGGGGTTCTAGCTCAGAAACTCACCTCTTTCGTTAGCTTAGAGGAGAAGTGGTGACCTGCTCTAAATCTAAATCTAAATCTAAATCTAAAACCCGCTGCTCAGACATCTATATCTCAGATAGTCACCTGAGGCACCCTTTATAGTCAAAGGAAAGAAACCGGGATTTTATTTGTGTGCAAGTCATCTTATCCAAATGATTCTAAAAGCAATGCAAAGCGTTTCGTTACAACATCACAACAAAATAATACTTRTAGTACGACTACAATTAATTCAGGGGTATCACTAATAGTTAAATGGAATATACAAGGAAAATCTAAAAAAGTTTTCCTAAAGTATAGCRAAGTTTCCTAAACTATATTGGATCTTGTTACTATTCTAACTTTGTGAAACTACCAAGTATTCTTACCACTTYGTTCAAGAGATCTGTGTAAAAAGCACAGGTACCACTGACTGTATAAAACGCAACATTTRCTTTCCTACAATTATTGCCAAATAAAACAAAAGAGTTTTCATTACATTTCTTCTATTGCCTCTCTCCTCATTTTTCATTATTTGTCTTCTGAATCCACTTTCTGTTTYGCCTTTCTTGACGAGCTCCTCTGGGGCCTCTTTCAGTGCCTTGCTGCTGTATATTATTCAGTGACTCCTTCTCTATTTTTTCCTCCTTCCAGTTTCTTAAGCAATGCTGTCTCTGCTCTCCAGTCTCTAGATCTAACCTAAAAGAGTTACTGCACGGTGTTATGTATGGTACATGACATGCCTGACCTTACTTAGTGGGCACCAGGAAAATAAGTTATTTGTAATAAAACCAGAGTGTGAAAAAATGAAAGCTGGGTCAGATATAAAAGATATATTGTTGAAATCTAGGGCAGACCTTCAACCAGAGTAAATGGCCATAATTCCATTGTCTTCGATTTACTGGTGTAACCTTGAGTAACCGCTTAGTGGTTTTTGCTTTGGAAGTAAATATGTTGTGGTGATTTGCTTGAGCCAACAGCCTGTGAACAGCATTTCAGTGGTGGAGAGAAAGAACTGGATAGAGAATCACTGCCCCTTTCACCTTACTGTGCACAAAGCACTTCTGCTTTGCAAATTGCAACTTGAATAACATCAGCCATGCTAGGTTTGTGTGAATGTGATGACATGCATCACTCTCAGGGAATGAAAGGGAACATCAGGGGGCAGCCTAAATGGCAGCGTATTTACTGCAGTACTATTCAGATAGTTGCACTAGCTGAGGATTTGGCTCCTGAAGCTCCCTTTCATTCCAAGAAAGCAAAGCGCCTCATCACAGAGGAGCAAACTGCTCACAGTTGGTGTCATTSAAGATGCAATTTGCAAAAGCAGAAGTACTTTGGAAATACTGGAAAGATAGAAGAACAGCGGTTTCCTAGCCCTTTTTCTCTCTCTGTCACTGAAATACTCTCTTCTCAGATTTGGGTGAATCACCAAAACATTGTAATATTTACTGCCAGTATGTAAACAACTAAGGAAGCAAAAACTTGAATAGTTAACTGGCGGTTACCCTTGAACTGTAATAATTTTTCTGTTAACATTTACATAGCACCGTAAAAATCCAAGAGTGTAGTTGTGGATATGTGATTTCGTTGTTTTCTTGATTCATGAGCTTCTCTTTTTCTAGCAGGCAACCCTCCCACCCAAGTGAATGTATAAATCAGAAGGAGGCAGATCCCATTCAGGTGAATGTAGTACAACAGTGTAGAAAATAGGCTTTGTTACAAAGAAAGAGTCCTCTAGTAAGGCATATGAACAAGTGAAGTAATAGTATTAGATTTACATGGATTTCTTTATGAGGAATTGAATCGATTTACAAGCCAAGGCCAGAAAGTGCTTACAGAAGGAACATTGTTCAATTTTATACTGTTAAAATTATGTTGTTTATTATTTTTCAGCATGACTGAATTTCTTTTGCTTTATTTTCCAAGTATGCTTAAGCATCATGAGCCTAGTTCACGCTACAGGGGAGACTTTGAGCCAGACAAGCTAGATTTTGTAAAACAAGGATGACTACCCAACAGTGTTGCCTAACAGGAGTTTTGCTGGCTCCAGGAACAGCTACATTTATTAACACCCTAACTCTATGCTTCCTAAGCACACCATATACACATACAGGAGGAAAGTATGCAGAAAGGGAAAGAAGTGTCACTGTGGCAAGTCCACATCTCAGCAGTCCCCTCCCTTTTTGTGGTAGGCCACTACAGCAGCAGTCAGCGAAGAGTTGCACTCAGCCCTGCTGTGACCTGTGCCAGAAAACACTTCTGAACTGCAGAAATGCAAAAATCCCCTGAGGTGGGTGGCCCAATGATTGCAGCTGTCCACAGYGGTCCTGAGTTTGGTGACACTGAGAAATCTGCCTTTGACTGCCTGTCTGACCAAATGGAGCTTCTGAATCWGCTGGACACTCTCCTGCGGCACCTCAAGGACTGTAAAATCTATGGTCTGCATAGGCTGGAAATGCACAGTAGTGCCGTTCTCTTTCCAGGCACGACAATACAATTTCCTTTTGTGRACAGCTCCCAATACCTAGAAAGAGCTAGGAAGAGCTTCTCTTGACAATCCTGCTCTGGGTGGGATTTCCAAGGACCTCCCTCTCCCAGCAGTGGCAGCCGCCTACCACTCCCTGGACTCAGCCAGATGAACAGCAAGCTGTTATCCTCTGCTAGTACTGTCCCAAACAGAGYTTTTAGGCTAAGATCCCATTTTGTTATCACACGGACATCTAAAAAGACTCCAGAAGAATCAGTACAACTTTTTCATGTAAATATGGGATCTACACACAGCAGAGAGAGAGAAGCAGAAGAAGAGAAGAAATGAAGCTGTGACTGCAAGGCAGACGAGAGGTTCGGATACCAGCAGAGAGAGAGAGACACTCAAGGTTCATGAGGATTTAAGCAGAACAGGTTTAATAAAGAGAGCCCTGGGAACCACGAGCAGGGGTCACCAATGGGAGAGTTATTAAACCAACAAAGGACTAARGGTATGGTTTTTTGTTTATAGTAGAAATCTTGTATTACCAGCACTATTTTTAAGGAACCTGGTAACAGGGTAAGTATACTTTTACATACCTGTATTTTATTTCTGTGAAATAAAACTCTGAACCTATGAATCTTGTGACTGGTATGTGAGCTTCATTGGGAATTTGGACCTTAGCCTGCACATTTGCTACTCTCAACCTTAGCGATCCCAAACATGTAGGCGCCATTGGAACTAATTTCCCCATATCAGTTTCATTCATGCACTCTCTTTGAGTGTGCATGTGCTTCCCAGTCACATGCCAAAGCCCTACACCTAACACATCTATGTATAAGAATTTGCACTTGATTTCTACTCAGTTTCTTGGAAAACAATGCCCTTACCTTTTTTTAAAAGGAGAAATGACATACAGGGCACTGGAGAAATGCAGACACAGCCAAAGGCAGAGAGCTCATAGAAAGCAATTGAAAGTGAGAGCATAGTATGCTAAGAAAAGCAGTTTTTTACTTAGGGAACTTGGTTGTGCATCCTTTTAGTCAGAGATCTGCCCTCTGTTCCTGGAAATGGCTTCTCTGCAGCCAGGAGAAAACCTAATCCATAAGGACAATGACAGAGCTTAAAATCTGCACCTGTTTAAGTTAATCATATTTAAATCTTTTCAAGGCAAATTAACACAAAGATTAATAATTCTTATACCTTACCAAATCTCAAAGGGAGTAATATTTTTCCCCAAATTGAGAAACTAGTCACTTTTATATACCACAAATAAGTCAGTGGTATGTTTTGAAAATGACAGAAGTTACCACTTATCCACATTACTGCTTCTCTGGCACCTCTCCTACCACTGGCAGGCCCAGGCATAGGCACGAGTAGTCCAAGATATTGCCCAAAAGCCTGTGTTCCTGGGCTCCTAAAGCCTGATCCACAACACTCCTCCCTCATTGTAATACTGCTTACAAATTGGAGCTCCAAAACCTTCCCCCAGGCTGGCTAGTCCAGCCTGTGTCCATATCGGATCATCTACRTGGGAATACACAATTCAGGCAGGACGTTTTGCAGGCAGAGGAAAACAGCAGGAGCTGAGGGGTCTGGGCAGCCTCATGGTACTGGCTGTAGGAAGCTGWGAGTGGCTAGGTATTTTTTAGCAAGGTCTTCTTGGGAAAGGCCTTCAAGGCCAGACTCTACATCTTCCTTTAGTCTATAAATATTATGCCCTCTTCCCTGCACTGAAATCCTGAGTCTGGATATGCTTTCAAAAGACATCTGTAGACCAAAACAAACATTATGATAAAAATTAATTTCTATCTGGCTAGATTCTGTTCTTTATCAATTGTWAGTAGTAGAAATAAAAGTGATTAAATAGCATGTTCTTATCTCTGCAGCCAATATAATACACCACCATCTATACATAACCCATGCGTTCACATTTTAAGGTACCACTACCAACATGAAAGATGAAGACTTTCCAGGCTTCTTGTTGCCATATGTTCAAAGGATAAAAATCTAGACAGAATCAGTCATCTTCTGTGTAACACAAGCATTAATTGGAGTGAGACTAATTAGTCGCCTACCTTTGATAAGAAATGAGAAATGAGATCTCCTCCTCCTCTCTTTTTTAAAGTGAAAGATTTACTGCTCAATTTTAATGGCATTTTAAACATTTCCTTCTCTTTTAATCTGTGGTAATTTAATGTAGATACCTCTGCAGCACAGAAGCTTTCTGCAAACTGATTATGATACATAAGGCTAAGCAATATCATTTTTCAATAAATTGTAGGAGTCAACAGTAAACTGAATATGATGTTCTGACGTTCAGCTCAATTAATAAATTTGGACTATGAATTTTAAATGTCAGCAGTTGAAATAAGATCTAATAAATTATACTATAATTAGTATCTCTAACTGGAAACTTTCCATTCCAGTCTCTCTTAAAAGCAAACACACTACTATACCTCACGATTTGGTGTGCTGACCCAAGAAGGCCATGCTGATTTCCACCCAGTAATGAATGTATATATCATGACTAGTGTCAGTAGCGTAAAACAGCAGTAGTGTATGCAAGCCATATATTTGTGTCAAAGAGTCTTGCTAGAAACAGTTTATTAMATTCTGCTGAATCATCCAAGTATACGTTTAAAAAGAATCCATTCTTTCCAGCAGCTGAGATTTGATGAATGGTACTCACTACTCATGGTGTTGWCAGGATTAGTATAGCTACCATGTGTTGTAAGTATAAAACATTCCTTATGTTAATAGTCTTCCTTGCTTGGGGGACATGACTTAAATGAGCAAGCTGAACCTTCTAAAAACTTTTGCTACCAAGAAAATTAGTATATATAACAGTTCTCCCTCAGATCTTGCTGGAATTCAGCAGATTTTAAAGTGACTATAAATCTGTTGGTCCATCTATTTTATGAGTTAATGATATGAAAAGTTCAACAGAAAAATTTAACAAAAGCTTCATTTACAAGCTCAAGTCTCTTGAGGCTTATGCAGAACAATTCTATTTTTTCATTGCATGATTCAGTAAACTGCACTGGTTCATTTTTAGTGTACTGTGATGTGTTTAGAAATCAAAATGGAGCATCATTACTTTAAGCAACATGATAGAATTTTGTCAGCAAAGACTTACAAGTATCCAAATACATCTTCAGAACTTGAGCTCGAATGAGGATTTTCTTTTCAGAGATTCACTTTCCCTTAATAAGTCACTCAAAGGTCATCATTCCCTTGAGAAAAAGATTTTCTTACATACATTTATTCACATGCATCAAAAATAGTTTTTCTCAAACTCTGTCTTTTTATGATTATATGTCTAAATTTTGTATAAAAGTAAGATTTTTCCTTGCATATAGTTTTAATTGAAAACTTTTAAAATTTTTCATATGAGATGAAAATACTGTACTTTAAAAAGACTTTTGAAATAAAAAATGTTTTACATTGTACGATGGCACCCTTATGCATATAATATATTTTTAAAGATCATTAGTAATGACTCCTTGCATGGCAGTTTTTTCCATAATTTCCATATTCTATCTCTGGAATACTCCACTTATATTACTACTTAGGGAAATACTGCAATTCTGAACTTGCTCAGAAAGTATGATTTCAATGGAAATATATTGATCTGTGATAGCTCTGGATAGCTCATGAATATCTTCAAAGTAGCATCTAATAGCAGCTAATTCATAATCAGTGGTCTAGTTACAACTGAGCCACTATAAAATATTTGTGGAGGTTCTGTAATATACTACTTAGTAGAAATATGAGTTTGTATCCTAAATTATTTCACAAGTGAAATGAATTTCATAAGTGAAATGAGGCTCTATTTGCAACCTTATGACAAAATGTAAGTGAAATAGAGATATAACTGAGCAGTGGGAGTGCTTTATTTCTGCTGCTGGCATTAACTTTAGCTCTGTTTGTTCCCAGAAGTAAATCACTAAATTTTCTGTGTCTCATTTCCCCATTTCCGGATTATAGATGATAAAGYACATCTTGTACACAGGAAACTTGCAGTTGCCTCCTGCTTTATCCACTCCATAGCCAGGCCTGCGTTTCAGGATATGGAGGCCATGTAGTAGAGAGGCTCTGTAAATCTTCCAACTGCTATGTCAAAACTGTAGAGTCACAGGCAAGAAGAGAGGCCCTAGTGTTATTTGGGAGCTGYAATGCACCACCACGTTAAGAGACAGCAAGACACAGCTCCTGCCAGCCACCCTGCCCCATCCCCTATCACACGGTTGCTCGGTTCTCCCACCCTCTATTCGGTGACACAGATCCACTCCCCATATCCTCTCTCAGGTGCCTTTGCCAACAGAAAGAGTATTTCCCTCAGGGAGTAGCACTGAGGGCAGGGAAAGGGAAGCTGCCGTTGAGATTCACCCAAACTGAGAAGACCACTCGGTGCTAAGCGGAGTCAARGATGCTGGTGCACACCAGATCCTGAATCTTTGGTTAGTCTTTCTCATCCCTCTTTCATTGCMTTTCTTGCTGGCAAGTGTTAAGTTAAAGACACATTCAACTTCAAATATTTGTTTCTAAAAAAAAAGAAAACATTTAAATGTTGAAAGAAGAAACAGAGTGCAGAAAAGCTTTGTGGGTAGATAGAAAAACAACCGGAAAAAGCCAGCTCATGAGTTCCTGGAGGTAAAGTTTTGCACGACTAGCCATTTACCTGGAAAGAGGAAAAAAATCATTCCGATACGCCTACAATGCAAGTCTAACGCAAGGCATAATATTTAACATAAACTGGAGACATTCAAAATGCAAGTTAAACCAAKGTCCAAACACAGGAGATAATTAATGATGAGATAATTACACTTCACAGAGTTTTGTTTATGGCTTTTAGATATAAAAGACCCATGAATGTCAAACACTTACCATCTTGCTAAAATCAAATAAGTAAGTAAAACCCTGAAGTAATATATTACATGCTTTTTCTAAAATCTAAAGCAGTGCATGTTACATCTATGCAYTTTTACCAAGGAGAATGTACTGCTGTGGAAATTTCCATCTTCAATCTCTTTTTCATAAATTCCATTATCTGTAATGCAAGTGCATATAAGGTTTTATTTTTTTCTTCATAACCCACTGCGTATTATGGAAGCTGGCAACAAAACYATTTTTTCACAGCTAAAAATGCACACACCATTTCTGCACAATGATCTAGTGAAGTAACTTCTCTAGGAACTTTTGAAATATTAGACTTTTAAATAAATACTGTGTGTTAGAGGGCCGTATCCCTACTAATACCTGCCTTGTACTGTTGGAGGTTCAACTGAAACCAACCACCTATGTTTAAGGTGCCCCTCGCTGAAAGGTAGAACTAGATTTATGATTTAATTTACATGCAATAATTTTAAGAAAAGATAAGCAAATTCTCATAAGTATCAAATGGTCTCGGAGCTCATCAGGTGCTTTTTAAATGTTAGCTGAGAGACGGAATAAAGCAAACCAGAGGGCTGTGGTCAAGCAGATTCAGAGAAAATGTTACACCTGAGTGGGCCAGCTAATACAGCAGAAGCTTAAAGCATTAGAGATAAAAAGAAATACAGTTTAAAAAGACTGTGATTGGTAACAGAAATCAAGTAATTTCAATTAGACTTGCCCCCAAGGAGATGTCTGAAGCTGCAATACGAGTACAAATTGCACTGCGATCAGAAAATACAGAAACTGTCTCTTTCAGAACCACAAAACCTGCTTTGAACAGACAATAGGCCTACTAGCATATCAAGTGGAACAAATTAAAACTGTCAACATCACAGCAACTGTCTTAAATTGGTAACTTAGCATGACCCTAAAGCAGAATAGAAATTAGATATCTGATAATGTTCAAAAAAGTGAAGGCAGTGATCAGCAGCCTGCCTTAGCAAACAGCACAGTTATAATATGTGAAAGCCTTTTATAAAGTGTTGGCTAACCCTCACAAAATACAGCTTTAGAAAGTTTTATAATTTGTGCAATAAACTCCAAAAAATAGTCATCCAAGGAAAAAAAAATCATTATCAGTGAATAAATATCACACGAATGATTTATCAATAGTCTTCTAAATAATGGATCTTGGTAACAGTGAAAATTTCAGCTAATATTTTAAAAAATGTTATGAAATCAATATATAATCTCTACTGTATTGCAATACATAATCAGTAACAGTTTGAAGGACCTAGTAATAGCCACCACTGCTAAGAAGACTTAGTGCTGTTGTCTGGGAAAAAAAACAAACTGGACTTATATGCAAATTCAAGAAAAAAATACACACTCATCCCTGGCATTTTCTCATATTTAAAAATCTATTAAACAAATTTGAAAATTTTTGCTCTCAAAATATGTTCCCATATGCATAGCAACTACCCGTAACTTAGAAAGCAAAACACCGAGCACTGCAGTGCCTGTCCTTTAGGCACCCAGATGTAGGACAGGTAGACCCACAGAAAGAATGATACTAAGCACAGAGCAAACTAAAGGGAAGTCGTGAAGAGTTTGCATTAAACCTGCCCCAGTACTACCAGGTGGCACAGTCTGGGAATCTACTTGGGATTCACAGCCTGGAAAACTCTTAGACCTCTATTCCACTCCATCCTTCTTTAAGAAGGGAAGGGGAAGGGGAAGGGGAAGGGGAAAGGGAAGGGGAAGGGAAGTCAGACCAGGAAATACTATTTTCCTTCAAGATATTTCTTTCAAGAAAGAAAGGTCTTTTTCAGATGGTGGGAGGACTACCTATGCTTCAGTGATCTCAAAGACCAACATTCACTTCCCTGCAAACACAAGCTTCAGATAAGCAGACAAGAGGCAGGTTCAGAGAGATGCAATTTTGTCTGAGGGGCTCCCAGGCCCCCTCACAACTGAGGTCCCCCTGGAGAACGTTCACGTGCTGTGCAAGGTAGTTAGTAAATGTAAATGGTGAGGATTTTACAGTGAGAGTCTGAAGATCACAATTTTGAAGTTAGGTGTTTCCATTCAGTCTAAATCTTGTATCAGGCACTGTGGCCTTTTTCTAATCTTTGAATGAACAACTTTAGGATGACCAACCAAAGCTTTCTCATCTATCCAAAGTCAAGGAAAACAAAGCATAGGGCTGCAGTTCACTTAAGGCTGGCCAGATAAATATAATAATACGGTATTAAACTGAACTGACATACTTGACTGGTTGTTTACTGGCTGGCCCAGAATGTCTTGGAACTGCAGTATGTGACCTTTTAGAGGTGAAAGTTGCTCCATGGCATTGACATTTACCCAGGCTTTGGGAGTTTCCGTCTCCTGTGCTCAGTGACTGTTTTATGAGAGTTTCTGGCATATTCTATGGGAAAAAAAAAAAAAAAAGAAAAGAAAAAAGAGGAGAAGGCAGTGGAAAAAAGGACTTCATCAGCCTAGGTTACTGGGATAAGAAAAGGAGAATGTAAGAAATCTAGACATGACTTTCTGAAGGCTGAATATTATCCCCAGCGAGTGGCAGCTCACCAAAACCCCATTAACTTTACAACT
Organism: Rhea americana; assembly: GCF_003343005.1. Taxonomy (NCBI): domain Eukaryota; kingdom Metazoa; phylum Chordata; class Aves; order Rheiformes; family Rheidae; genus Rhea; species Rhea americana. Next base: position 526,555 of record NW_028186138.1, read on the forward strand.
GTGACTTAAACTGCATGGATTTTATTGCACAGATGAACAGTGGCTGTTCCCTGCTAGGTCTGTCCTACTTTCACATGATTCAATTGATACCTCTGAACTTCTGATTGTTGGTGTCCCCAGCTGCAGATGTTGCTGCCTGTTCTAGATTAATTTCTACTGGTTTGTCTGTAACAGTTATCTGCAGATGATAAAAACTGAACTTAAGATCTGTCCAAAAGCCTCTGCAATACAACAGATAATACTTATCACCAAAAAGCAGGCAGCAGAGCAGACAGGCAGCTTTAACACACTAGTATGATCACACTGTGAGAACTGTAGAGAGGATGCTGCTGCATTGATGGATAATTTTGTCAATAACACTGCTTTTCAGTTACCATTTTTTCCCCAGATGAATAGTCTTTTGATATCACTAAAAGCATTTTCTTGGATCTAGGTTTTATAATTAAAGCAAAATTAGTGTCCATGCTATTAAAATAAAATAGAAAGTGAAAGAGAAACAAATACAAATCAAGGGAAAGTACATTGTTTTAACTTGTTTTTGCATTCAAGATGATTTATAGCATTTTACTGAATTAACAGGCCCTAAACTGGGCCAGCACCAGTGGAAGAATTATTCAGGGTAAGACAATTTTCTAGTGAGGTAGAAAAAAAAAGCAGCACTTCCTATGGTACCTTCTACCCTACAGCCAATGTAAAGAAGGAAAGGGAAAAGGAGTCATCACTGGCATTACAGCGCTGCTGCAGCAGCCATTCAGGACCACTTAGAGCAGCCACTAGAATATTGTAACTTATGCCACGGGTCTAGCCTGATGCACAGCTGGCCCAGGGTCATGGCGATGGTGTCCAAAGTAATTTAAAGCATCTGTGCGCCTCCCCCAAGTTACGCTGCGTGCCTCATGGCAGCAGCGAAGAATCTGGGTCATTAACTTTAGAACCGTTTAACTTATGTTTGTATTATGGCTGCTGCCGAATGGCATCCTGTGTGTTTCTCTATCTGCTCCCAGTTGCCATGACAAACTAGAAAGCTCAACGCAATGAGAAGTTAGTAAATCAGATGAGTTCCACGAGAATTTAGGTGATTGCAGCTTGGCCTCCAGTATCTTACCAGATAATCATTTTCACGGTCACTTGCCAGTGACAACAGTTATGACTTTTGTATATGGCCTCATTAGCATTCCTGGGACACTGCAGCCTGCAAAGACACTGCCCTGCTTTGATTCATGAACACTGCAGTGCTGTACAGAGGCTACACATGGCCGAATAGTCACTAACCCATATTTAGGCACCAGTGTAAGTGATCTGCTTTTCAGTATTACTGAGTGCCTTCAAAGTGTATCTTTGGCGTTGTGGGAATATTTCTTCTCATTTTCTAATAAAGAACCAACTCCTCCTCCTCCTCTTTGTCTTCACCTTTAATCTAACATTTGTTACCTGCTATTATTCAGGATTGTGTTATTATTACTTGGAACATTTGTTTCATGAAGCTGTAGATGATCTTTTTGATGTTGGTAAGTTTTTTACTTGCAAATGAGAGTTAAATTGGATGATTTATGGATCTTTCTAGGACTAGTTATCACCTAAACCCTATTTTTCCCCTATAAACAATAAACACTGAAGGTCACTAAACTCTTGCTTTAACATGAGTTGTATTCAGACTAATCGTCATTTCTACAAAGGAGTAATAGAAGAGATAAGTTTTCATTCACAAAGGATGAAAAATAAAGGCTTATATTTCTCTTTTCAGAAGTAGAATATGACAATTATGCTAATAAGCATACAAAAATTGCTTTAGAGCAGCACAAGAAAATGCTGCAATAATGGAAAGGACAGCATATCTGGTTAGATAAAGAAGTTTATTTATGAGTTTATGGCTAAAGATAAGGGTCTCTCATTAAACTTGTACATCATACTATTGTTTTGCCTGTACGTTTCAGTAAGTACACTTCTATGTGAATATGAACAAGAAGGCTTCTTGCACAGATAAGGACATTGTTGTGCATAGAAATCAGTCCCTTGTATGAAGTACAACTTTGAGTTTAGGTTTTGAGGAGGATTTTTTTCTGATAAATCTTGGTTCTGACATAGTTTTAATTATAGATGAAGATAAAATTCCTCTCACTGTGTTCATATATCACCAGCTATCAGCCAAATGCATTTGGGTTACCATAATGTTATAACCCAGGGTTGCTCACCCCACAGCCTGCGGGCTTCATGTGGCCAATCAGAAAAAATAATTCAGCATGTGGCTGGCTTCCAATATCCCTCTCTCTTAAGTCAGTTCAATAGCAACCAAGGAGTAGGGTTTAAGATTTAACAGATTGGTTGAGTTACTGTCTTGTCATGAGGGAGGGAACACGAGGAAAAATGGTGTCGAGGAGCAGGTTACTGCTGCAGCACAGACAATTCATGTAGCCTGAGGAGAGTCCTCCACATGCTGTGGAGATGCCAGAGCAGCTGGTGGTCTAAGCTGCTCCAGGTGCTGACCTTGTGAACCCACACTTGTGAATAATGTGGTTAGACTGGGCAGAATAAGCCCAAATGTAATTTTTTTCTTTCTTTTCCCCCCTCAAGCTAACAGCAAATGATATATACTGTTTTATTTGCTACCTTCTCATTTTTCTTACCGTTTCTAGTTCATGTTCTCAAGCTTTTATCCACTACTACAAAGTAAGAAATGTATTCTTAAATCTTAAATTAAAATGGAGATTCTCACATCTGCCTAGAACTTGAATTCTAAATTATGAGGTGGCACAATAAAAATTGTAGCCCTTGGCAAAATAACATCTCATTTAAAGATCTGTTTTTTATTTGTATACCTTCTATCACCATTCAGCCATGATATTTACCAGAAATTTGGATGCTATTGTAATTAAAAAAATAACAGTTATATTTTTAGCATGATTGTTGGATTTTTTTTATTTTTCCTTTACCATAGGCACAACTCGGGAAGTAAACTATGCTACCACTGAAATGCATAACAGTTCAATGAGACAGACTACTGTAAACTCTCTCTTATTTGCATCAGCCTTTTTCATTATCAGGGGAGTGCAATATCAAATTAGTTTAGCTTCTTGACTCACCAGAGAACRTAAAGAGCTCTCAAATTAAGATTCTCCTGCAAGAATATTTTAGTGTCAGGATTAAATGTGAACCACTGTTTGATTGATTACCAGAATTAGCACAGATGAATAAAGCCCTTGAGGGCCAGACCTTCTGAATGCCCAAGAACATGTCACTTGGCATGACCTCATTTATTTCAATAATATGATAAGCTTGTGACTCAAAATTTCAGCCTCATGTTGTACAAGCAATTGTACCCAACTCGTGATCATTAATGATCCCCATTTCTTGACCSAAAGAAAGCTGAATCCTGGCATATATCTATGACACTGGGAAAAGTTTCCCTTTTCTTCCTCTGTAGGAGAAGAGATATCTCAGAAAGATCGAGTCAAATTTCCCCTTTTGGCTACTTATTATTTTTGCGGAATTGTACACACTTCATAATGACAGAGCCACATTTTTGTTTGTTTGTTTGTTTTGTTTTTTTGTTCGGGATCTTGTCCCTAGATCCATGAGCCCACAAATGAATTAGGGTTTCACTTAATGCCTCAGTTTTTATGGGACTACTGAAATTGCTCTATAGTTTTTTGAGACTGGAAGAAAATAACCCTCCAACCTGACTTTCTCCAAAATACAAACTAAGCTACCCAGCAACTCTTAAGTAACTTCTGATTTAACTAAAGCATAACTACTTAGAAAGACCTTCTGTCTCAATTGCTATTGAAAGCTATGCCCCATTTGTTAGTTGATTCTCACTATTGAAAATGAAAATCTTGTTTCCAATTTGAATTCTGATAGCCTCAAGTAAGGCTATTTCCTGCTAATACCTAYTTTGGGATGTTTATTAGTTAGTCATGTTTCAAGGAACAGAATGAAGGCTGGATTCGTAAGCTTRCTTTGTAAGTATGGAGTTGAAGTCAAGCAGGGTGCCTCTCTTCCTTGGCTCCTCAGGCACCCGTGTGCAGATTGTAGCCCCACCCAGCAATTAGTGCTCCTTTGCGAACTTTCTAGTTTCAAACTCTCCTCTCTCTCCAGATCCTGCCTGGTTTTGCATGCATGCTCAGATACTCTCTGTTGTCCTGCTCTCTCGCTCTACCAGCCACCACCTTTCTGCAGTCCCTCTTCACCTCCCCATGCAGGACATGTGGGGACTCACTGAAGTCCCAGGGTCTCCCCCCCCCAACAACCCTCTAGTCCCTTATCAGGGTCAAGGTCTTCCAGCCTCTCCCTTCCTCTCCCTTCATTCTTCTTCCCCTTCTCTCTCTGCCTAATCTGCACTCACATCAAGCAGCTTCCTTTCCTCTCCCCCCACCCAATGCAGGAGGGACCACAAGGAAGAAAAACAGATGCTCCATGTTGCAACATCTAGTTAGGAGGTAAGCAAGTATTGCCTACAGCRTCCCAGAGGAGTCGTCTCCAGGAAAAGGCAACCTGCTTGTCAACTGGAGCTTGACCTATGCACACAGAATCATCAGAGAATTTTACCTCTAGGAAATAGCTACTCATGTGAAAACTACCATTTATCAACTTGGCCAAATTTAGACAGATTTTCAAGAGGACCACAAGAGCCAAAAAGAAAACCCTTTCCCATTCTTCTTCATTTAGTCTCCTCAACCCAAATTTCAAAACCCTGCCCTATATGTTTGAAAGGTTGAAAAGAATTTCCAAAGTGCTTTTATTTTCATAATGTGGGTCATAAATATATTTTGTAGATATTCATTATATAATATACAGGATAGATTCTTATATGTGTACATATATAAAATACATAATTCCCTGAAAAATACATAATTCCCTGACTTCAATCTTACAGTTTATATTTTCAAATAAATTCCTATTTCCCTCCCAAGTAAAATGAAATAAATAATTAAAAAAAAAATCTGGGGCAGAGATATGTCATAGACAAATTCAGCCCCAAAGCTAAGACTTTGTCAAATTTATAGACAGTTACAGAATCACTGAATGGTTGAGGTTGGAAGGGAGATCATCTAGCCTAACCCTATTGCTCAAGCTGGGTCACCTACAGCATGTGGCCTAGAATTGTGTCTAGATGGCTTTTGAATATCTCCAAGGATGGAGACTCCACAGCCTCTCTGGGCAACTTGTTCCCATGCTCAGTCATCCTCACAGTAAAGAAATTTTGCCTCACATTCAGATAGAACTGCCTATGTTTCAGTTTGTGCCCATTGCCTCTCATCCTGTCACAGGGCACAGCTGAGATGAGTCTGGCCCCATCCTCTTGACACCCTCTCTTCAGGTACTTATATGCATTGATAAGATCCTCCCTCAGTCTTCTCCCTCCTCTAGGTTGAAGAGCCAGAAACAGGATTTTTTTTATGGGAGTTGGTGGTGAGCTTTAATATACACCATCTCTAAACAGTGGGAATAATGATTTCAAAGACAAAGCTTAACTTTTTCGACATAAGTAAATCAAATGAAACAGAAATGTTCTCTTGTACAGTTTTGCTACTTAAAAATGCTTTAAAAAGTGGTCAGGTTGTTAAACTTGGTTTTTAATGTGCATTTTTTTGCATTGCAGATAGGATTGGGATGGTGCTATTTAAATAATGCATGTACTAGTGCTATTATCAATTAGTGCGAATACTGTATGCACTATATGCTTTTCCATTTCTGCACTTCCATGTGTGTTTTCTATCTCATTCTCCTTATAAAACCAGTTCATTTAGCATAGAAGAAAAAGTAAGAATTGCATGAAAATGCTTTTAAAGAAGGAACACATTTAAAATTAATACAGTTAAAGAACTAACAACAATAAAAATATCTGGATTTAGGAAGTTTTCTTTTAGAAAAGATACGTATTATTATCCTTATATGTATTATAATAACAAGATAGATTATTGTGCACAAATAATTTAAAAATCAGATTTAATCATCATTGTGTTATCTTACTACTTTTTTTTTTTTTGCCTTTCTCTTAGTTCAGGCAATGACTACAGACCAGTCAACTGATATTCTATTTAGCTATGTTTCTTCTAGTCAATTCCAGTTTCTTTGGCACAAACCCAGTTTTATACTATTTGAGTTGCAAAAACTTGGAAATCTGCTTGTTTGTTGATCTAAACACCTGAATGCATTGGAAATATCTAGAAAAGGAGTATGCTACTGGTAGTTTTAGGTTTTACAGGCTTTGTAAAAACATTATTACAAAATTCTGATTTCAGGCATATTTGATATGAACAGAATCAGTGTGTCATCAATTTTTAGACTTAGTTTTCATTTCCAGGAATTTTTTGATGAAGAATTTGAAGTTAAAATATTCTTCATGTGAATTTTCTATTTAACAGCTGTTTACATACAATAAGATGCAAAATGTGGCCTGACTGTTAATAGTCCAGAGACCAGTGCTCCCATTCCCTCACTATCTCATCTTTTCACATCCTTAGACGAGGTATGGAATTCTGTCCATGAGATAATGTAAGTGATTGAGTATAGGGGAAGGATTAGGCCATACTCCCTAAAAAATATTTTTTTAAAAAAATAACACTCACTCCACACCAGCACCAGAATTTTGTGCAGTATTCTTTTTTTGATCAATGCACGCATACACTAGCTTACACTCAAAAGTTCAATGAAGGGCCTAATCCAAGCCTTCTTAAATCCATGGATGTTTTCCTTGATTTCAGTGACTCCACATCCTACCCACTGCAAGAGAACTGGATTATATCCCGTCTTCCTTCATACTGCAGCAGATCCTTGGGGTTCTCTGTGCTTAATCTAGATTTTAAGGCATCTATTCCAGCAGGAGAAGACATGCACTGTGATAACTGATAGCTACTATTTATGCTTCAGCAAAGGAAGAAATGGTCAAAGAAAGACTAAGCATGTGTGAAAAGTTTGAAAGAACAAATAAATTGAGTAGGAAGTTAACTGAAGCTTGGGAATGTCTTGAGAAACTTTTCAAAACTTAGGTGTTGTGACCTCAGTGTTGTTGACTTTAAGTCAACAAGTCAAGTAAGAACTGAGTCCCTTCAACACATATAAGCTTTTTTATTGGCACTAAAACCATGTGGTGTTTCTATCATCACCTGTATTTCCCACTTTCAGTTATCTAGCCCCAGAGAATTCTTGCAAATTCTCTGGGAAGGGAGCAAACACAAAGGGACTTCTATGTGCCAAGATTCTTGTTGCCTCCAAACACTCTGAAATATCATGTTGCCAAAAAAATATGCTGTAATATTAATATTATTCCAAAGAAAGCATTGGGAGCAGATGTCTTTCTTACAGTCAGCACTTACTGACTCTTCTACTTCGCTGAATCGGTACCAAGAAAACACCTGAAAACATACATGTAGAGTCAGCAGTTTTTCCTGTATTGTACATGTACATATCAGGTGTTTATAAGCCTAGGAATAGATAGATGACACATTGTGATGTAACACACAAAAGAGCATCATGATGCAAAATTATCCAAAATAATAAAAATGAATGTAAGCAAGCTGCCAGACCTGAAATGCCTGTGAAGCATCTGTAATTACAGTCTAAGCCTCAGGAGGAGACTTGGGAGCACACTTACCACAAAGTCATTGGCCCATGCTATTTTCAATTAGATCCTGTCAGACCCAGAGGGTCTGTGCTCAGATGGAGCAGGAATTGATGGCTGTGCTCTTTGGAATAGAACATTCCTATCAGTCCATGTTTTGGCACAATAAGGACATGAGACCTGACCAAAACCCATCAGAAAGTGTCACGGATGAGACACCACTGAACTCTCAAAATGATTGAAATAATGCTTTTGAGTGTTCAGTAACATGAGGGAAAGATAAGGTACTAACAAGGGAAATGATGGCTAATTAAATGGACTAAATACCAGCAACTTGATGATAAGGGAGACAGAGAGTTCTGCAAGAGATACACTCTGATCTCCAGTGGGACACAATAGGCAGTCCAGACAGGGGACGTAGACATGCTTCAGACAAGCAGTCCTGAAAGGAGTAAGATCCATGGGAAGTTACCCACATGAACTAAGTCAAACAGGAGGTGCGCATATAAAACAAGAATGTGCCTAAAGGGAACACAAGAATAGGYTAAAGCGAGACCTAAGGACATCCTGTGATAGGTACATAGAATCACAGAATGATAGAATCAGTAAGGTTGGAAGGGACCTCTGYAGATCATCTAGTCCAACCTCCCTGTCAAGCAGGGTCAACTAGAGCATGGTAGACAGGGTTGCATCCAGGTGGGCCTTGAAGATCTCCAGAGAAGGAGACTCCACAACCTCTCTGGGCAGCCTGTGCCAGTGCTCTGTCACTCTCACAGGGAAGAAATTCCCCCTCACRCTCAGGCGGAGCTTCTCGTGCTTCAATTTCTGCCTCTTCTCCTGTCACACGGGACAACTGAAAAGAGTTTGTCTCTGTCCCCTTGACACCCTCCCTTCAGGTACTTGTACACATTGACAAGATTCCCCCCTCAGTTGTCTCTTCCCCAGGCTGAAGAGGCCCAGCTCTCGCAGCCGTTCCTCRTAGGGCAGATGCTCCAGCCCTCTGATCATCTTGGTAGCCCTACGCTGGACTCTCTCCAGTAGCTCCATGTCTCTCTCGTACTGGGGAGCCCAGAACTGAACATAGGACTCGAGATGAGGCCTCCCCAGGGCTGAGTAGAGGGGCAGGATCACCTCCCTCCACCTGCTGGCAACACTCTBCCYARTGCACCCCAGSAGACCATTGGCCTTCTTGGCCACAAGGGCACATTGCTGGCTCATGGTCAACCTGTCATCCACCAGCACTCCCAGGTCTTTCTCTGCAGAGCTKCTCTCCAKMAGRTCAGYCMCCASCTTGTMCTGGTGCCTAGGGTTATTTTTCCCTAGGTGTACATACGTTATATTTGGAGAACAAGAGCATGTCTGAGGTGAAATGGGAGTCTATTGGCCAGACACAAATGCTAGAGTGAAACAGCAGGAGGTGTTAGCCAGGATAACAAGAAAGGTTTCATGAGAGCCCAACCTGACTCTGGAAAGGTCAGAACAGAATCTTCAACAGCAAAAACTGCTCCAGGGGATTGCAGTCTGCAACCCACAGGCCTGTCTAAAAGCAAGAGCAAGATCAGGGAGTTTAAGGTGCAAGCTTGAGCTTGCCAAGTGCATATGCCATGTACCCTCCCATAATGTGTGTGGGAGGTTGGCCCATGGACTATATACCGGGCCCTGGCACTTTCAACAACTGATACAGATGCTGCCATTAAAGCAATATCAAAAGACAGCATACTGAATTACAGAGGAATGCCGATCTTATCAGGTAACCATGAAGTCAAGAGAGTAGCAGAGGTGAAAAAAAAAGATAACTGGGAACTACCTAGAGACTAGCAGAAGACCAAAACAGATAGCATCAAGGCCAGGACCAGGAGGATTCAGAGCTTTGGCCAGTAGCTTAGCTGGCCCATGCGCATGGGAAGGAATGTGATGTACAAACCCCTTGGAGCTGTGCTTCTCCAGGCTTGAGGGTGCCTGCCCGWCCAGCACAGTGCACACTCTGAATGAGGCTCGTCTTACATGCTTGGTACCAGTTGAACATGAAAGGCTTACTGCCTTTTTTGACTGAGATGTTGACACAAAGGGATGACACTTAGAAGAGAAAGGGCAGCAACAAGCCCCCACACCAACTGCAACGTCAGAGCCAGTAAAACACTGGGTTAAAGAAATACATATTTAGGAGAATAGAAGGTCTAACTCAGTGCGTTGGTAAAGGCCAAATGATGAGGGTAGACTATGAACAAGTGGCAGCTGAAAATCAAAAAATGAATGCAGAGATTTCAAAAAAAGAAACCCCACAAAAATCAGAGAAAGAAGAGACTGCAAAATACCAAAGTTTAGTGGAGGAAGATGGCCTGTATACACATGGCAAAAATGCCAGCTATTATGAACTATCCATGTAAATAGATTTTTCTACTGAAGAGCCAATTCAATTAGAGAAACATGGAGTGGAATTTATCATACTTAACTTTAAACATCAAACATAAGATGTCTCCCATCTGATCTGGTCATGCTGTAAGCTCCCTTTATAGTCAGTGGAAAGAACAGACATGATTCATCTCAATCACTTGAGACACCTGCCTTACAGTGACATGCCTTGTGCCTTACTAGTACTTGTGTCTCTCCATTTTCTAAGAAGGGAGTTTCAGTGATTAGCTCAGATGGAGACATCTGCATGTGGCCTCATAACTCCCAGCCAGAGAGTTGTCTTRTGTTTTACCTCCCATTAAGCACCACACAGGAGGCTGATTGCCATTTTCATATGTGGAAGGCATTTTTTCTCAAACCGCAAAAGCAGCACACAACTATGTGGAGTTCTTTTTCATGCATTATCTTGCAATCAGGAGATCTGGCTTTGGGGTTGATTTACAATTGTTGGATTGGCTTTTAGTGCATTCTTCATTCAGAATGGCCCAGTGGAGGTCACTGTAAGTCAGCAGACTCTAAACTTTTGATCTTAACCATGACTTAGTGTGGTAAAGAGCTACACTGGCTCTGTGTTTAACAGAAGTTGTAGCTCCTTCCATCTGCCTCCCTTACCTGCTGTGTGCATCAGCACCATTGGATGGATAACACATTCCCGTTAGGAGCCCTTGGCAAGGTGGAGGCACAGTCGCTTGTGGGGGACACTGATGCCAGATGAAATCTGGACAGGACAACCCTACTGGGTATTTTAGGATGCCATAGGTAGGGCTTTAGCTGTTGCTATTAATCATATTATTAGGATATCTCTGTCTTTTTTCTATCTGATTATCAGCTGTATAATATCAATTTCACAGAGGAGCAACAATAACAAAAAATGAAGTTATGTTAGCTTTAAGAAATGAGACAAGTTTATTACAAGTTAACAGCCCTTTAGTGCACTCATACAAAGTTCAAATGTTCATAAAGGAAACAATGTGAGGTCAAATGTGCTATTTTTAAAATATAACAATCTGATAAACCTTGAGCTAATATCCAAGGACAAAGCCAGTACTGAGTTACTGCACATTCCAATGAGGAATGAAATATTAATTTAGAAGGCTACTAGTAGTTTCTTGCAGGTCCTGACATTGCTGAATCTTGCAGTGGCAGTGCTGAGAGTCAGATTCTGCACTTTTTGCTCCCAGACCTCCAATTAATTTCAAATGGAATCATCCCACTACAAAACCTGAATAAAATTTGTAGGGCTTGGGCCTTTCAATATTAGAAACAATGTGTTGAAAATCTTCAGAGACTCCTAAAGGTTTACTTTTAGAGCTTGAATTCAAATCTCCCCTTGTAAACACAGTCTATATGCTATGGATTTCATATCCTAAGAAGTAACTTGATGTAATAAGAGTCTTGCAATATTTTACATAGAATGCTTAACCTCCTAATGTGCATCATGCAAAGATTAAGAGGTGATATTATTGCTTGCAAAATCACCTGCTATTTCCAGGAAACACTCATTTGCTGGACCTGTCCTTGTCAATGGCATAAATATAATTCTTTTAATAATCTCCCATCCTCTAAGTGATGTGTTTGCATCAAAAAGATGGATGTGCTATAGCTGGCAGAATTCTTTAAGACCTATTCGTTTCTATCTTGTTCTTTTGGTGCCATCTAGAGGTTTTATTCCAAGTTCTATGAACTTGTAAAAAATTGTTTTATTATATTTCAAAAGGTTTCTTTAAAAACTGTCTGTGCACTAACATCACTTAGGGTGCTATTATCACTGAACCTCTGTCTCCATACAAGAGCAGACTAATGCAGTGTGTCCAAGTTTTTAATTTGCAAGCGAACCTTATGGACTGGAGAAAGATTTACACTAGAGGTAAATACTGTGATGAAAAGAAAAAAAACCTTTTCCACATAAAAAAACACCTGTAAATTAGCCTTAGGAGGAATTTTCATAGAACTTGTTTTCAGGTAAATAAACTGTACATATCAAGGCAGATTCAAAGGAAGCAGGTGCTCGGAGAAAAGGCAGCCTTACCAGCCAAGTGCCAGCCTGACAGACACAGCCATGACTTCAGGCCTGTCAGCACAACTGGCTGACACCTTATCTGCCTCCTGTGACAATTCAACGATGCTCTGTTTCATGCTAGTGCTGCCTGGAGAAGCACAACATGAAACTCAGACAAGGCAAAACTCATCAGTGAGACAGAAAATCATTCTCAGAGAAGCATTTCTTCTTAAGGGTGAAAGAAATAGCTAAATTACTGCTATGGGATTAAGAAAAAAAAAAAAAAACACTAAATTCACATCCAATATAAATGAATAGACCTTAGTGGTAGTATGCACATTTACAGCAGACCTTTTTCAGCAAATTTTATTTTCCTCTCTTGCCTCCTTCAAAATGTATCTTAATTAAACTAATGCAGACACTAAGCCTATGAAGGGTATGTGCAAATGCTAATATTCCTCATTATGAATTCCATCTGACTTGATTATAAGAGTATCCTATTTGTCCCTCTAATGTCTATCCAATTGTATAGCCCCTCTAGGCAACTAGATGCATTTTCTCTCTGAAAAGATAGTCCCTTTTAAACAGCATTAGTCTGATTCATTTCCTAGTACTGATAACAACATTTTAAAATGTATACAGAAGAATCAAAGATACATCAAACACTGAAAAGTATGAAACAGTTTATAGCAAGTCCTTAGCCTTCTGAATACAATGTTTCTGTGAATGATAATTTCTGTACTTCAGCAGAGGATTAACTGTTATAATAAATTATTTCTTTTTGCCTGAAAGGAAATAAGTGAAGCTTGCTTAACTAAGACAGCCAGCTAAAGGTACAACTGAGATGAGGCTAACCTTGTCTTCTGTGCCCAAGGATACCTCTGAAAAGCTGCCATAACATGCAATAWTTTGATAGTGTCAGCTAAATTTAACCTGTGTACTGTAGAAGGAGATAAGAATAATATTAAATTCTTGCTGATACTCACTTTGTATGCTATGGAGACTGGCTCTGATGTTTTGTGAGCCTGCTATAGTAAGAATTTGAAAACCTTAAAGGCCTTAAATATCAAATTAGAAAAGAAGAGAAAAAAAATGAGTTATTTTAGTTCATTGAAAGGTTTTCTGAAGATCTTGTAATGTCAGATTCACAGAAATATTTAATTTTCTTATTTTTGATAGCCATTTGAAGAATAAATTTTAGCTTGCTTTAYGTTCTAAAATCTTCTAACTAAACTATTTCATAATAATATCATGTCCTTGACTGTTTAATCCTCTCAGATAATTTCATTCAATGACCAGATATGTTGGTTCCATAAATACAGGATTTTTTTACTCCAAATAAGACACTTTTTATCACTCTCTAATGTAATTCCAGACTGTTTATACCTCCCTTTCACTCTAAGTATAGAAATCTCTCCAGAAGGACATTTATTTTAAAAAGTAAAGTATTTTTTTAATAAAATTAAAGACTATTTCTTTTCCAGAGCTGGCCAGTTGTTTTTTATTATGACTACTTACAGCAGTTAATGCGTTACAGAGCAGATTTGCGCTCTTTATCACCTGAGGAATTTCAAACCAAAGTAAATCCATTCTCATCCCGAAATATGTGTGCAAACCATCAGGCTCTTGAGTAGTCTGCAGTACCATACYCTCCTTTAGTACTAGAAACTTAAGATGAAGTACAAGAAATGAAGAATACCTCTCAGGTCTCACATTTGGCATGCTCACATGAAAGGCAGGACATTTAGCTCAACAGTCTTTGTCAGTGACTGTTTACTTAGTCACACAAAGTGGAAAAGCATCAACAATTGGGAGAAGCAGTAATTCCAAACACAATGAAGACTGATGGTTATTGCACTTGCCCTAAATGGTCAGAGATAGAGGTTTAAACGCCCATGGATGGGAGAAGGCAGAAGAGGAATGACTAAATGTTGCTCTCCTTACCTCCCAGATGACTCCTCCAACCTACTTTACTTGACAGCTTGTAAATTGGTTTTTCATTTCCTCTGCTTTTAATCTGTCTCAAAAATAAAATATTTTTTGAGTCAAATGAAGTATTTGTGTACTAGACAAAACAATAGAAGGTCTATGTCACCCAGATGAGAACAAACAGGAAAAAAAAAGGAAAATAAATTGTTTACTCTGAAAATGGTTGTTTTCCTGTTTTTTTAGTTTGTCTACTGAAAAGTAATAATCAATTTCCATACTTTTGCACTTAAGATCCATTCAGTACAATGTTGGAGGCTCAGGTTTGGCTTTCAGCTATGACCTCCAAAGACAACTTACAGGCCTGATGCTTGTTCCAAACATTTTCACTCATTTTTTTCAGTGATGACTTTGCAGAGTGCCATTTCTGCAGGCCACCCCTACTGCCATCCCGTCTCTCTATAGGTTCTCTTTTCCTGACATTTATCCTACTCCATAGACTGGGAGAAGTCAGAAGAGAGGAGGGCAGCATCCAGGGCATTTATTTTACCAGTATTACTTACCATCAGAAGAACTTTTTGCTGGAAGCTGCCTGCCAAATTACATAGACTCATCTAAGCAGACAAATGGACTGTTATCGAACAGAGAACCTGGTCTAAGAAAATTCAGTGTTGCAAACACTCAGTCGTATACTGTATGGCAGATAAATGAGTAGTCTCAGTGAAGCCCATTCTATCTGAATGTTTCATGATGACCATATGTTTAAATCTTTGCCTAGAGGAACATCACCCATGGAAGAACTGTGTTTTTCATTTTGGATAATTTGGATAATTATCCCGAGTGACTGCATTGTATGGATGTCTTTGGTACCAGTTTGAGTTTGCATCTTGACCTGTACTGTAAAGAGCAAAATTAATGTCATAAGTGCCACCCAATGACTATGATTAACCACAATTTACTTGCTTTATTGAAAGTCGATTGTCTGCATGCTACCAGCTGTGAAATTGTGCAATAAGCAATAATTAAACAATGAAAGAGAGTAAACAGAACTAGTTAGGTGTGATTTGGTGCAGTGAGAAGCACAAGGTGACTTTTAAAGTTTTATTAGCACAAAGCAAGGAAAACAAAATACAACCATGTAACTTATGCTTCAATGAGTAAACAGTAAACATTTGTAAAAGTCTACTAGATAAGCTCAAACTATAAAATAACAATATCACTACTAAAGAGGAACTATCCACTAGACTTACTCACGTGGTCAGCACCTTCAAAGCCAAAGGGACTGTGTGTGTGTAAGAAAGCAGGACTCACCTCTGAACAAGTATCTAACTACAGTTCATTATCTTCATCTTCACTGATGCGATGAGGACATTTGTCCTCAGAGGGTTGTGGAGGTTTGGGGATTTGGGCATTTTGTTTGATTTTTTCAGATGGCTGGAGAGGCTGGAAATTGAGGTTTATTGTAGGTTTATGGCACCTGCCACTGTGYGCTGGAACTGCTGGCAGGCATTTGACTTTTTGCTAGTTGTAAGTCCCACCCTATTACATGTATTCCTATTGAGACTGTTGCACGTGTACAGTTCTGTAACAGCTGCCTTCCTAAAGCACACTTCTAAAAGCTCAGTTTCCCTTTAGACTTTACCAATTAGTTATATGTGGGAACACCTCAACTGTAACTCATCTCTACTGTTTTGTTTCTCAAACATACAGTTTCAAGCTTTACTTCTTGCTGGACTTTGCCTTGGCCTCAGGTCCTAGGACTTCTTCTGATGGTGGTATTGGCCGGGGTTTAGCAAGCTGGCCAGGTGTAACTTCAGGCATTTTTTCACCATGTCTGTACACACTTACAGTGACATCCACTGTTTCCCCACCATACTTGTTCTTGACATGGATGCTGTATTTGCCTGAGTCTTCTGAGGTCACTCCCTTGATTGATAAACTGGCATATTTTCCTTGCTCCAGTGAAACAGCATAGTGCTCATTAAGTTCAAAGGCCTTGTCATTCTTGAACCAAACCACTTCTGGGTCAGGATTTCCAAACACGGTACAGGTCAGATTTAGGGACTAAGAGAGCAAAAAAGATGTCATGTTAAGTATCAGTCAGATTTGTTTAACCAGCATATTCTCAGTATTGCTTTCAGGCACTTCTTATTCTTAATTAGTTAAAGGAAGGCATGTATCCTACTCTCAAAGACTAATAAATAGACTAATAATTTTTTTTTTCTTTTTTTCTTTGATTCAGTTTTTCCACCATGTGATGAAGTAATAGCCCCAGGGTAACACACTCTGAAGATGGTACTTTAGACTGCCATTGCCGTCTTGCCTGCAGGAGATTCCTGACAAGCTATTAGTCTGACATGATGTTCAGGCAATGATAGGTTTAAAAAAAATCCTTGGCGATTCCCTATACACAGCAGGGAGGAAGTCTGAGCAAATCTTTTCTGACCTAGGCCTCCTGAGATTATTACTGGAGAAGTTAAAAAAATATACACTTAAAAAGAATTAGTACATAACATGAGTCACTGAAAGTTGTCTTCCAGGTGCTGCTGACTGGTAAAGTAGAAATATTTTATGAAGACTAAATAATACATAAAGGTTGTAAAAGCATTGCACACATGTATAGTGTATTCAGAGAATATCTGAAATGATCTAGTAGGCCATTCTGACGATTTAGATGTTTTCCAAGAAGGGTTGAAATAAGATGAAGAAGCCCACAAAACTTTCATAGTTGTTCTTCCAAAATTGTATGTAGTTACTGCTGAACCAAATTTTGACCACAATACAGATGTGTATGTGTATGTAAATTTTATGTGTTTTGGTATGGTTATGCTAGAACAAATGAAAGACTCTTATAAGGAATTGTATTGGTAAGTGCTTACTTTATCCACCTTTGCTTGAATCTTTTTGCCCCAAATTCTTAGCTAGATAATTAAAAGTCACCTTAAGGAGTTTCACATATCGACTGCTTTGTGAAAAGAGAAAAGTGAAAGTGAAAGCGAAAAGCACAAGAGGAAAGCGAAGGAGAAGGAGAAGGGGTAAAACTGATGGTTACTACCAGAAGGCATCCGTATATTGTCTAAAGGTTCCACAGGGAGATGGCATCCTGGTTCCATCCAGGGGTAGCAGAGAAGTTCTGCCTGTGTGCATGTATGCATGTTTGACCGAAGTATTTTTCTTGAATTCTAATGAATGGTGTGATATTACCCAGGGGGGAGAAAAAAAAATTAAGTGGTCAAAAGTCCTATGTGTCCTCAAATAGAAACTATCTTGTACACTATGTATACTGTGTCTCCAGAGTCAGAGAAGACCACTGAAGGCAGATTTACAAGCTGTGGGTACAACCGGTGACAACATAAGTGTATAAGTACTCTAAGAGGAGTGACAACATGTATGATGTAAAGTTAACTAATGGCCTGTGGAAACTAGCCTTACCATAAAATAATTAAAGGAGCAATGAAGCAAATCTGAAAATAAAATTTGGGAAAATCAAACTAATGCCTATTGGTATGAGTTYAAATCTTATAGTCCTTTCTGTAACTCAGGCAACATTTCATCACTATTGCCCTCAAAAGCGACCTCATTTAAGAGTAATTAATAATTAACTCATAATTATTAATCAAGTCTCAGTATGTTAATATTAAAAACTTGCCAGAGACAAGATATATTTTAGATATATTCCACAGTCATTTTAGATCATTTGGGACTGTTCTAATTTGTTAAATTATAGACGTGACTTAAAACCATTTGTACTTGCTTAATAAGTACTAGGAAAGCTTTGTCTTGTGTTCATATATTTGTGTAGAAATACCATTACAGTGCATTAAGAAAATTTCTGTTCTTTTCTTTCCTATAGTTACTTCTCATGCTTGTATTTACATGAATCTTGCCTGGTAACTATTCATATTTAATTTAGAGGTGAATTTCAAAATTCACTTCCTTGTGATCCATTTTGTTTTGCCTTATTTCAGAAATTAGATGCTTCCTCTTCACACATTCATTTATCCAATCCTCACGATTGTGTATCCTTTGAAGCCTTTTATTTCTTGAAACTGAGTTAGTAGCATTTCCTTAATTTAAGGTATTGGGTTTTAGGGTATGATTTTGTAAGAAGAAACTTGTGCATGCAGTTAGGMGTGATTTCTTCAAGTTGTTTCCTTACAGTTACAGTGTTTTCAGATGTTGACTTTAAGTTGGCTTATACCTAGCTTCCTAAGAAATTGGCTTTCTCATTGTGAGGTACCTGTATCTACCACAATAGGAAAGGACCTCATGTGAATACCCACTAGAGAAAGAGAAGCAAATGAACCTCTGAGGCCAGAGGAAAATCACCTTCATTTAGTTGAGAGTTAGGCAGGATTCAGTATCCACTCCAAGGCCCACCTCATCCACCTTCCTTCTAAAGAGACTGTTCTCAAGTAGCCACATAGAAAGTTGGAAGAACTTTTTCTGTTTGCAGCCTATTATTCTGGCCATGAAAAAGGCAATTTCCAAACAGAGCAACAAAGCCACAGTTTCTGAAGATGCTGTTCACAGAACAGACATAAAAACAGCCTGATGAACAAGCTCTTGATAGCCAGCAGATGGTAAAAGTCACATTGGCTCATGAGTTGATCCATTATGGTTGATCAGATTAAGACTCCATCTAGCTTTTTTAGCAGTCAAAAGCAACTGCTTCAGAAAGCACATAAAATACATAAAATGGATTTGTTTTTTTCCCCCATTCTCCTTCACACCTCTCTTTCCCAGATGGGAGAGTCCTCATTTCTCCCAACAGGAAGGGGTAGGACACCCATAAGAATAAGATTTGGCTGCAGGACAAAGTAGACAAGTTCTTGCTTCCTGCATTGGAAGGACAAAACTAGTCTCTCTTTCTTGGATTGAAAGCTTAGAAGTCTGGAGCTCACCCTCAGGAAGAGATTTTCAGTGTCTTGTATCTATAAGGACTCGCTGCAGCTCAAACTAATAGCATTCTCCTTCCCTCCTAGTATCTGAAGAGTTTCGCCTGAGATTTTATGAGATCCCACTCCATGATGACAAAATCCCCCTGAGGGACACCAGTCAGTCAGTCAGTCTCATGAAATTCTATCTCCACCAGCCAAACTGACCTGTGAAGAGACTTTGAGATGGTTTACTAATTTTGACTTTGTATCTGGGCTTTTAGTTATTATTACTAGCAGAAACTATGTCTACACTCTGGTCTTTGCTCTAATTATGTATTGTAATGGGGCTGTATGCCAAAGAAAGGAGAGTTTAACCCCTTGTCCCAGGTATGCTCTTTACCCTCCTCTTGCCTCTTTGGTGTCTCCTCCAGGGCAGGAGTGGATTCTCCTCTTGAAATCCCCCACTCTGTACACGTAGCTGTACGCCAGCCCAGATTCAAACCTGCAGTTAACTCAGAGTCTCTGTACAATCAGCACAAAAGAGCAGCACCTCCTGAGGCTGACCCTGCTCACCTAAGATCTGAACCAAGCTGTGCCTTCCTCTGATTGTACAGATAGCTCATGGTAACTGTGCTCACTTATGACTTCTCATGTGCCTCAATTAAATGACTACCATTAGGTGGTTTGAATTCTCCTCTTTTTTCTCTCAGCTTCTATGAAATCATCTGTATTCCTCCCTTTCCCCATTAAAGGAAATATCTCACCAACCAACTTGACTCACTGACAAAAACTGCTCTTACCTTGCCATCCATGATAGTCACAACATCAGGTAAACCACCAATGACTTTACCACGATCTAGGAATTAAAAGAAAAATATGCAGATCACATGACATTTACTACTCCAGATTACTCATTTCTTTATGATTTTATGACCTGGTGTGATATTAGTCATAACTTCTGTTTCAGGTTATCTTAAAAAACTGATGTTCTTTATTAATTAAATGTAAAATAATACTTTGGTTGATATTTTGTGTTATTTCATATTACTGTATTTCATACTTTCCTCAGATTTTCAGCAGAGATTGTGCTGTGAAGTTTTGAATTAATACACATAACAGCTTTGCAGCTGCTACAGAGTTTGGCAGTTTGAGCTGTGGGCACAGAGCAAAGCAAGGAGGATGTTTTTAGCATCTGGGTAGTATATAAGGTCAGGCAGGTCAGAAGCATCTTGTCTTTAAAAGGGGACTTGATGTCAAAGTAACAGAATTCCTGCAGTCCCTAACAGCAACGAGCTTCCACATTGTCTCTCAGCATGCACTGCACTCAGCAAGCCTTTTTGTTTTTCTTTTTTTTTTACTAAATAGATAGATTCTAGTATTCATTGTCATCATCATCTTTCAGAGACAGCATCTCCTTGTGCTACACCAAGAGCTTCGTACCTCACAGAAATTCTGGTTGTCTGCAGGTACAAGGAGACACAGTAGGAGGCTTACAAAATGTGAAAAAATGTATATTTATCAGGTTCCCACCAAAATTAAAGAGAAATAAAACCACAAAAATTCTGCAGTAATATTTTGTAGTAATGGGGCATTTCTGCAGCCACTGAAAAAGCCACTGAAAGCTATGGCATCCTATCATGATGAATGCCTTAAAGAGAACAACAGAGCAGAAGTAGAACATTGTTGATAAAATGTAAAATAAACTTACTTTTCTCAGCAAAAGCGGCTGCCCTAAAATTGTTGAGAAGCAGAGGAAGAGAAATATATAGTTATTAATAAAATTATTAATGATATATTTTTCCAAAAGTTAAGGCATTGCCATTATAGCGCAAAAATGAAAAAGATGTAGGGCTTACTTGAGTCGCTGGAATTCTGTATATGCATCATCAAAGGCTGTAACAAAACAATTGAGATCATTATTGTCCGTGAACAAAACTTGCATTTGAGACTCAGTGTAAAATTTGTAACACATAACTGTGTTTAAACTCTTTTAAAAACAAAACAATTTTACATAGTATCAGAATGGAAATGCAGATACCTGGAACTCACTACGCTATGCTGTAGAAATAGATTTAAAACTAAAATGATCATAAAACTTATGCAGCTAAACTGCAACTGTTTTTGACCCGCAGCCTTCTATTTTTGCTATCATTCCCCTGGTTACTTCTGGTTAGTTCTATTTAATTCCTGAAAAGTCACCACGTCTTACAAATTTACCTTGCCCAGACAGATCAAGTGTGCGTTTGTAGGATTCCTTGGCACCGAAGATTTCAAAGGTGTAGTTCCCCTTATCCTTTTCGGTGGGCTCACATATCTGCAGCCAGGCAATATTCTCTCCACCACCAATCTTCATCT
This sequence comes from Rhea americana, assembly GCF_003343005.1. Classification (NCBI taxonomy): domain Eukaryota; kingdom Metazoa; phylum Chordata; class Aves; order Rheiformes; family Rheidae; genus Rhea; species Rhea americana. Next base: position 547,688 of record NW_028186138.1, read on the forward strand.
TTTCACCAGAAGAAATCTTAGATTCCCTTGAAAAATTAATAGAAAGGGGTCTGAACATTCTTTTCATGTATATTCTCCGTAGAAGAGCATCTATAAAACGTTACAAAGGGTTACATATGATTCCTAAATGTCAAATAAATTGCAACTACTGAGAGCAACTTCACAGCACATTCTTTTCTTCCTAGTGTGAGTATGAAACATTTTAAAATAATTAGCCCGAGTTTTCATTCCATTTCATTCTCTCACTTTCTCTCTGTCCACATACATAGACATAAGTATATAGCCATATAGGCCCATGCATGTCTGTATGCAAATATGCCACATGTCTTCAGAGTTCTGTACATTTCACATGCACACAGTGGAAAGTATCAGGCAAACTAGAGGCAAATAGTCTTATTCTAAAAGGAAAAATATCCTCCTCAGTTAAGAATACAAGAAACATCCTGCAGGATCCGATCAGTGATTCTCCTACTCCGTAACCTGTCCTGCAGTGTGGTAATATAAGAAGGTATTTAGGGAGAGCATGTAAACCTTGCCACTTTCAGTGGTTTGCAAAGTTTCTTTTTTCCCTCATTAACTAAAGAAATCTTCTTTTTCTTCCTCCCAAGCATCTTTAACTGATTTTTTTTAATAKATAAAGTCAGTATTAGCTTCTGATTGATCAATTAATTTATTTGCAGTAAGACTGATTTGGCTTCATAGCTAGAGACCTACTTTGATGGGGAAAAGGAAGTTTTACTGTGCATTTCCCTTTTTGGAAGAGGACTACTTTGAGCTCAGTGTACCAAATTAGATGCCTGGATAGAAACTCCCATATATTAGAATGTACTATATTTTATACTTCCCCCTATACAATGAGTGTATGATGCATTCTGGCTTTAGGACTTGTGTTATTTTCACTGTTATGCAGTATAGTGGATAATTCAAAGCTAGCTGGAAAACTGCATGCTATGTTTGACGTTATGCAAATGATGGTAAGAAAATCAGAAACTGTCTAGCCTTTCTGTCTCCCGGAAAACTTTGCCTGAACTTTATGTAAAAGACCAGGGAGATTTGGGAGGCCTGGAGAAGGCTGGTTTGTTTGCTTGTTTTAGTCTTTGTTTTAGCTCTACATAGCAACTCTCACTTCTGCTTACTGTATTCATAACATAAATGAAACTTTATTTTTTCAAAATCTGTGTTTAATGATCTTCAGGATAATCAGCATGTAAGGCCTATTATAAAATCTCAAATATTGATTGGAGGTTTATATATAAAAATATTAATATGCATGCTGAAGTTTCCAGATTTGCCATATGTCATTCCCTAGTTTTCTATTTCTATGAACTGTGTAGTGGAATGGACTAAGTAACCTTTAAAACTCAAGCAGATGTAGCAGCAAGCAGAGGCAAAAAAGACAGCCTTGATCAGACAACTGTGCCTGGTTTTGTTACTATCTTTGAACYGAATAGGTAATATAGTGAAAGATGAAGAGTATTTTGTTGAATAAGAAGCTGAAATACTGGAGATTCTCTTTTCCTGGTTCTGTTACAGTCCTCCTAATAGGTGCTGGACAARTCTGTTAATTTTCCTGTTACACTGTTTACTGACTGTGAGAAGACAATATGAAGTGCTAGACAGAGAAAATCGTTTATGCATTCAATTTACTGAAGAGTGCTGCAGAATAGCAAATAGTAAATCATTCAGACAGTATTTTGCTCAAATAAATTTGAGTGTAGGCTCCATCTTGAGAAAGATATTCTCATCTACCTGTGAGACCAGCTAACTTTCATTTCTTCATTGAAGTACTTCAGGAAACACTGGAGTCTTATTCCTTCCTCTGTGCAAAGGATCTTCAGTGGAGAAGCATACTTACCTATATAAAATAGAATATAAGGAGATCAAATAGGATTTTTGAATGAAGAGGAAATAGCCAAATAGAGTTCTGGTACTATCACGACAAAATATGTTCAAGGTTTGGGTCATGGTTCTCAATCACAACAGAGATTTGTGATTTTCAAAGGACATCTGTTAATTTCAACATGATCTTAGCTTTACTGTAAAGCATTATGACCAGCAACATCCTTTCTAAAAAAATAAACTAGTCATGTAATTGCCATGAAACAATAGTGTCATGATTTCAATTGCACAACTATTTTATTCTTGTGCAAACACCTTGCTCTTTCTTTGGAGTGATTTCTCACTTATTATTGACAGAATAGGATCAGAATCTAATTCTCTCTATATCATAAGACTCATTTACTGATGAGCAGTATAAGGAAACCCATTATCATAACATTCTCAAAGCATCTAAACCAAACAAGCCAGGTAGAATAGCACTTTGTTCCCTTTTAATAATGTCAATTAGCAAAGTCAAATGCCTATTCAGAAACTTAATAACATGCCCATAATAATAGAAGCATTATGATTCCCAGAGATTTCCCACTTGCAATAAAAATCATCTGCCTCAGGCTCAGGTGATTTTAATATAAAAAAATACTACATGAAAATGCAAGACAGCATTTACTTACCACTGACTCCACTCAGTGCCAGCATTACATTATCATACACTGTAAAGAAAAAAAAAGGAAAAAAAAAATGTACCATCAAAATTCAATCAGTATATAATTTTGTTATGTTTAGTTTAATTAAAGTGATATGGGAAATCTTCACATCCTTAGGCAAAGAAAACTATTAAAATTGCAATAGGTGTATAGGGCAATTTGGAGACTCCGTCTGTGTAAAGCATATGAATTCTGTGCTGTCACTGTATCTGAGACAGCTGTGTGCTGTCAGGTCTTTGCCTTTTGTATCCTTCAGGCCAGAAACAATAAAAGTTCATTAAAATTTGATAGTTCACATTCAAAGGAGAGTGCAAGGGAAAGAAAAATTATCACCGTCTGGGTGGAAATAATTTTCACCTGCTCCCTGTAGTATGGCATTTGGCAATTGTAAAGCCATTCAACAGCAAATGAAAGAAACTAGGTATCCTGTTAAGCTTTTGAAAAATCACCAAGTTGATGGTTTGGTGGAAGGGGAGATCCCTGAAGAAAAGGGCAGCTTGGCCAGTGGGGTGCTCTTTCATAGCAGAAGAATCCTATTCAGTGTCAAGAAAGAAAAAATCTTCACTACGTAGGAAGGAAAGAGGCACCATAATCTGAAGAAGGCATGTTTAAGACTGGAGAATTAAACCCCATATTTAAGCTAAAGAGTTTTTATGAATAGGGAGGCTAGTGAAATACATGAAGCTGGGAAAATGCTATTTGTATATGCAGTCTATATTGATCTGCACATTTTTTATCTCTGCTAAAATAAATTTTTATCCAATTCTGGAAGCCCTTGCAAAATTCAGTATGCTTCTACTGTCATGTTGACTGGAGGAGATGAATTACATACCAGACAGTAGACATCTAGAAAAGTAGGTCAATAATACCTATCCTGTCTCAGTAAGATGTGTTTCTGTGGAGACAATGGACAGAGCTTACACTCAGGAAAAATACCCGAGACACTATGCAGTCTCTCAGACAACCTTCTCAGGTCAAGGGCAGCTTAAAACTTCAGCCTGAGATTCATCCCTTCCTCCTACTTTAGGCACGTCACCAGTCTCCTGAAGAAACTTTTTAAAGATTTTTGGTGAACTAAATTAATTTTTGAAGGTATCTTTATTCATTATTAGGAAGAAGGAAAAAAAACCTTTATTTCGATGCCAAGTCCAGTGCCTAAATGTAGGTGGGATGATTACAGGTCCACTTTGGGCTTGTTGGTGAGATGTAAACATGAAAGCCCCAGACAATCTGCCAGGGCTGAGTGAAGTTAATTTATGCTGGCCATACATCTGTCTTTGCTGTAGACTCAGAGGTAAAATGACAACTATTTTGCTGAGCAAATTTAAATATGCCTAAAATTAGAATAACCCACTGTGATACCTGATAATATATAAAACACTATCTGAGATTCTCTCACTCTTGCATTTATCTTTACTGAAATGCCAAAGGAAGAATGCACACTGAGCTCAAACTAGCTTGCCCCATACAATATATATTCTTCCAGGGACAGATTCTTGCTAAACTCCTCTGCTTACCCTTTCTGTTTCATTAATCGTTAAAATGCTCAGTGCTGCAATTCCTTAACTGGTAGTCTACAGTTCAGGCCTGTGTAACATAAGAAGAGCTTTGAAATTTTGAATTTGAACAAAAGTTTGCTCCCTTTCCCATTCGCAAGGGCAGATTTCTGCCACTTTTTGAGAGCATCTGGAGATTATTATTTCAATATAGTTAAACAACATGTTACCTTTTCCTGATAATTCAAGAGTAGATACATCATGGCCTCTATCATCTGACAGTGTTGCCTTATAAACTCCTTCATCTTTGCGAGACAGCTATAAGAAAAGCACAGTATGTTGCATGTCAAGCTTGATAAGAATACAACATTTTCCTAAACACTACACAATTTTCTAAACCAAACAGCGTACATTGTACTGCATTCTGGTTAAATAATCTTACCAGAGATGAGACAGGAAACTGTGAATGGCTTGTGCATGACTCTTTATGTAGATACAGTTAGTTCTTTAAGCCTAACACATACTATGATTTCATTTCAATTGCCTTGAGAAATTTGCTTTTTTTCTCTTATTCCATAAAGATATAATAGGATTGGTCCTGGTTGGTAGAAATCACAAGTAGCTTTGTCAGATGTAATAGAGGGTAACTTTAACCCACATCCATTTTAGAGAGGCAATTTTTGTTCAACTGAAACTTACTTTTTTGAATCAATCTATATAGAGCATTAAAAAGGATCAGTACCCTTTAAATATCTAAATTCAACTCACTGGCTTTCATTCAAGCAGTAACTGTAGTCAAATATCTATGCTAAATAACATTCTAAAATCTAACACAGTGATACTGCTTTAGAAAAGTGGGGGCCTTTTTGCTTGAGTGGGTTAACTTTAATTTAATTAGAAGCCAAAAGGAAAAGTATAAATACTTACATTAAGACTGGAAATTATTTCACTTAATCTAAGATTTATAAAAACTCACAAACAAGGAAATAATGGGAAAACCATCATAACATTAAATGACAAGTAACAACAGCAATTAAAAACAAACAGAAACTATTCCTCAGAAAAATTAATTCAATAAAAATGAAGCCACTGGAAAGTCAGTAGCCTACTGCAAGTAAATGAAGGAGGGAAATTGGGAAAATATGAAGACAAAAAATAAATTAAAAAAAAATGAGTGCAGATTACGCTGAAAGCAGAAAGACTCCAGGGGAGTTTGAGGGACTTGACAAAGACAGCAGCTAAGACATACATGGCTTCAGACAGAGGTTAGGTTATTCTCTTTGCATCAAGAGGAATCTTAAGTAACCATATACCTCAAATCTGTTAATTTTAGGCAATAAATTTGAGAAACTGTCAGAAAGAGATGCTTGAACAAATTGAAAAATTAAGGAGAAATAAGACATAGAACTGGAGAAAGGTCATCTAAGGATCCTGAAGAAACTTAAGCAGAAGTGGCTGAGCTGATAACAAAAATAACACTCTTTCACCGGCACTCRTTACTCACCGGCTAACTGAAGAGTAGCAAATGTGCCTTTTCTTAAAATAGTTCACAGAAACCATAATAGCTGGTTTAGTGCTCTACCTGGCACAGCGAAAGCATGTCAAGCAGAAGCTGTCATTTCTAATCAGTAGATGATACTGTACCCTGGGAATAGTGAGGTGGCATTCTCCCTTCTGCAGATCAGGCACCTCATCAGCCGCAATCCCAGAACCGTCCTTATACCACTTGAAAACAGTCTCCTTCTTTGTGTTTGCCACCTGTACAGCAGAATAGGCATGTAAGCACAGCTATATCTGGACAAAAGATATCATACTTCACGCTTTGAATGCAAGAAGCCAAATTTTTTTATAATATATATTAAATAAAGCTAAGGAAAAAACAACTACAATCAAGTTCTGCTAAACGAAACGTTAGTGCTACAGTATTTGTTTGCAGCACAGAACTGGAGAAGCATGTCGTTTGGAGCTTCAGAGCACTATCRAATCCTAAATGGAAATCTTGTCTATCTATTCCCTTAAAGCATTTTGCATCCATGCTGTGGGGGTTGCAGTTTGTCTAGAGATATCTGTGCCAAATATTCTTGAAATTATAGTAGGCTTGTAGCTGCTGAACTTTCATTTTTTTTTTGCATTTGCTATGTCTACAGAGAGTTGCAACACAGAATCTAGGCCCTATCTTGGAGGGTCTTTAGCCAATTTGCAGATTTATCCTGGTTATCTAAGCAATGTCTTTCAAGGCTAAACTGCAGAGAAGCTCGCTGAAATTACTATCCTGAAAGCATTTGAGATTTCAAAATTGTGAGGTGGACTAGAGAATCTTTCCTTTTATCCCCCTGACAATTATGCCCTACGGGAAGTACAAAGACTTGAAGAATTCAGCAGATTGCAGTCTCTCCTGATACAAAAGAATTTAACATAGTAGGACAAATTCAGAGAAGGTGCTTGAAAGCCACAATTTTGCTGTAGCAGCAGCCCATCTATACAGTGCAGAAATAGACTATTCCTGTACCTCAAGTAGTACTCTAATTTTGAAATACAATTGTTACATTGGTGACATTTAAAATATTGCTGGACAAATGGCCTCAAAGCACAACTTCAAAGAAGCTAAAAGCCCAGTTTTCTAGAAAACCTGGCAATGTATTTTATTTCCCCTCTCTTTAAGAAACACTGGTTTATTTGAGATCATTATCCCCATACCTTTCCAAAAATCATAGAAATGCAATTGTATTTCTGCACTTAACTCGAACTCCTAGTCRGCATGGCTTTGGCAGAAGAGCAGGGCTGACATGACATTTCTGAGTCCCCAGGCAGTTAGTTAAAAAATCTCCTTAAAAAGGAACTGAACAAATGGATACGGAGCAGCCCAGATGTTTACACAGCTCCGCTGTAGTTGTCAAGTATCTTGCTTGGGGGAAAATAYATGCACCAGTTTCTAACCTTTTCATATTGGAGAGGTTTCACTCTGCAGATGAACAGCTTTATGAAAGCTTTCTATAGAGATGACTAGGCAAATAGGAAGGTTCTYCCCTCTTCTATTTTGATTCCTGAACATCTCTCTAAATTCTGCTAGTGTTAATCATGTATATTGCTACTTAATAGCCAGTGTCGTTGCTGTGGCTCTCTGACAGTATTTGAGATCACAATCTGTCCCAAAACAACAGCATTTTACATTTACCAGTAACTAGAAAGCGGTTTGTGGTCTATCTGTGCAGTCATATAACATGAATGGCAATTTTATTTGAACAAGGCCTGAAGGAAGAAGCCTTTAATGCTTTTCAACAATTTTTAATCAAGGATTATTAGGACTCAATCTAACAAGGAATAGACTGAGTTTCAGATAAATGCAATTTGCAGTACCAAAGTTATTTCATGTTGACATTTACTATAAAAAGTTGTTTTTCTTACTGTTTATCCATAAACCAGAAATCTCCAAGTATAAGTAAGGGTTAAAGGTATGCAAGAATAGGTAAGATCTGACCACTAACATTCTGAAACTTAGACATATGTGCAGAAAAGTGATAGTAGATGTTAGCATATAAAGAAAAATAAGTATGAAAAAAAAGTAAACACCACCAAATTATCAGTCACAACCACGGACAAGCATGTCCCACTGACATGCAGGAGCTACAAAGCCAACAATGTGATTGTTGATCCCAGATATTTCAGAATGAAATACAAAGTTAATAAAAATTTAGTCAGATTCAATCACATGAGAAATAAAGTGGTACTCGAGGTAACATATTTTACTTTTGATATACTCTTACATAACACTATCCATATTTGTTCATTATTATTCTTATGGGTTTGKATCATACAGTTAGTCCTCTGCCCTCCACAAGCTTCTGGTTGGCCTGGTTCCCAAACTCTCCCATGTSACACCAAGGCATCCAGGAAAGTCCTGGTGTGCTATAAAACACCTCTCTTACAGGTCACGGAACTCCCRTCCTGTTATCCCAGGCTCTTTGAAGACATACAAACATGTAAAAATGATTTTTGCACAGGCACACTAGACAGAGCCTAGAAGAGACCTGGGCCAAATGCAATGTAGCCTGTTCATGCCTTGTCTTCTGCTCTCCAGGGAGCCACCTCTGAGCAGTGTGGTGTGGACTACCCTGAATGAGTTGGCCTGAGGAAGTAGAGACCRCTCCTTGGACAATTTTAATACTGCAGGTATAGTCTAGGGTAGCCACACTTCTAACCTGAGTGCTTTAGTCAGGTACGTGAAGGTAGTAGGACAAATCCAGGCTTTATTGTTCAGCCTCTYCCTACCTAAAATTATCAGTTAAACGGGCATAAATAACAGTACATGTGGATCTAATGGACAGTTACACACTGAAAGTAACAAACATTATAAGGTCWATAGGATAGTTAAAATGATGAGTTTGCAGACAACCTACATCATGGATTGCATTTCTGACCTTATGAACAAGAAATACACTAGTGAAAAGCACATAAAGAGATGCTCAGGTTTTTGCACAGTTCCAGYAGTAGAAACAGGCTCTAAAGTCAATTAAAAGGTGGATAATTTCATTAATTTGTACAGAATTAACTCCAGCATAACTGGTTCAGAACCAGCCAATTCCCCCTGTAAATGAAAGGATAACCATGGTTCATGCCRGAGGCAAATGCATGTTCAGATTATAAAGCGCTCCACCTGTGCAGCTCCGTACCAGCCAGGGTACCATGTCAGCTAATGAATGTTGAGCCCTAAGACAGGGGACACACAGATCGGCAGCTTCACCACCCAGGTCTGCTGTGCTGGGAATCAGCAGAGGTTAAAGGCCCTCTAATTAGTGAGTAGGAAAAATATAGAAGAAAAAAATGTGCATGCAAATTACTCATAATGAATGATTCAAGTTGGACTAATTAAAAGCCAAAAACTTTTTCAAAAGAAGTGGATAAAATTAATACAAAAGAGCTCATACTGCGGAAAAAGGCAATGAAGAAGAGTTTGATACTTGCTGAATTAAATTAAGTTAATTATTCAGACCTCTAATTAGTCAGTCTAGAAAAGCTCAACAAAAATGAAAAAATGCCAGTTTAGAATAGCACATAAAGACATTAACTGCAGAAGTTACTATGAATTCTGTGCACATTATCATTAGTTAGGGTACAAAAGTCATTGGCCACATATAGGAAAAATCCCATTTTGTAACATTAATTCTGGAAATCTTTGAYGTAGGCTTGATTACAGCTGATTAAATAATAGATGCTTTGGTAGAGGAACCACCAAATCAGAAAAGAGTAAGGAAAGAGTTCGAACTGAATTGTGTTGCTATTTTTTGAGGAAGGAAGAATGAAGCATTTAGGTCTGAATGTTTAGTCTGAGCAACTTTTATGGCTTACAATTATTATTATTAAAAATTTGGATTAGTGAAYATATTTCAAAAAAGTTATTTTTCTAAGTTTTTAAGCCTAATCCTGTTCTCCATTAAGGCTACAGTCCTGTAATTTTTATTTATTTGTTTTAATAAAGACTACCACYGTTTAAAAATAAGAAATCAGAAAGTTTCGTTTTAAAAATTTCAAAATATTTCCTCACATTTTACTAGCTCAACTATAAAACTTTATAAAAAATTTCTTCAAGTGTATTTATTTACCTTACAAGCAAGCAAAACTTCACATTCTTCTGTAACTTTCCAAYATAAAAACTCCAAGAAATGAGGACCTAAGGAACAAAACAGACTTAAAGTATATGCTGTAGRATGAAGAAAAGGGGATCAGAGAGACCCAGTGATGGAAAGAAAAAGGACGACAAGATCCCTACACTAGAATGATGACAGGGCTTTCCTGAACTATCCATGCACTAGAAGGAAAACCTTGTGGTCTATGTTCGTCTTACTGACCGGGGTATCTACAGAACAGACTAGAAACCTGAGGYGCATCTCCTTGCACGGCAAGCCTTGTAGCATTTCCAAACGTAAAACAGCTTAGTGAGTGAGACAAATTAGTTTACTAGATCTATCATACTTGATTGCCACCTAAACATAGGAAATAAGCAGAACACAGTTTCAAACAARTGTACAAGTGATACATTTACTGTAGAGATGATTCCAGAATAAATAGATGTATCCACTCACCCGAGTAAATGTTAAAAGCAAAAATCCCATGCAGGACATTATTTGTCCAAATTATCTGAAGTTTAAAAGTGTGTTAAGTATTACAAGTAGAACAGAAAATATTTCTGTTCCTCACTCAGGTTCCAATCCTGAAAATAAATATGCTCTTAAGTAAATTTACTGACATACATAGTCATTTTGAAATTTTTGAGGTTACTCATGTGTAAACGTATGAATATGTTTTAATGTCTGCAAGATCAGGGCCTACAACTGCAATACTTAGGGAGATATAGATCTCATGATTTTATATACTGAATGGTATCATTTCTTTCATAAAGTTATAAGAAAGCCAAGAAAACAGAAAATAACAGTGTTACACTGCTTATACAGATACACTTTCCTATGGTATTTAGAGTAAATGCTTTGTAATTATAATCACTACTTTCATCTTAAAACCTGTGTGTTTGCTAAGCAATAATTACAAATTAGAGCTCAGACTCAGTTTTTCATGGAAGGATTCCACAGTGATAGAATCTTTTAATTCTTTTTTATCTGACACTATAGTTTGGTCAACTATGTTAGTGGGACAACTCATGTGCCTAAAACTAAATATGCACTGAAGGGTTTTGCTGAATCAGAGTCTAGAGTAGGAGCACTTCTTACAAATATTCAGCAAAGATAACCCCTTATAAGGAAGTTATCTTTATTTCTGTGCTTAGTGAAATTTCTAGCACTAATTGTTATATGACAATGTTGGAAAACAACATCCACATGCAACAAGGATTCAGTGTCTTCTCAACATGTGCAAGGTACTCCGCTTCTAATAAAGTCAATGGAAGCTGGAAACATTTAGTAATCAAGAGTGCATCATTAAATACAAATTAGGCCTAAAGTCACCAATCTATTTCATCTTACCTTGCTTCCTAAGAAATTCCTTTCTCTGGAGCTCAGCCTCAGCCAATACTGCCTTGAATGCTAAGTATTAGAAGAGGTGAATGAAAATAYAAGTTAATCACAAAACTATTCAAGKAATAATCTTCATCTGCATCAAAATTTCAATATTTCAGTGAACTTACCATCTCCAATGAGAACTAGTGAAGACTGATTCTTGGCCTTTCCATCTTGGATCTGAACTGTGTAGGTACCTTCATTGTCAATTGTAAATCGATCCATCACCATTTCTATTATGCCAGTAGAACGATCACAATGTATTTTATGCCTCTGAAATAAATGAGTCATAATTTTACTCTAGTATGGTATAAATTATGCATAGTTCTCTAGCAAATTAATCATATGTTATAACAGCACCTCCATACTTCATCTCTTTCTTGTCCTCTGAACTGTAAACTATGGGGAGATATCTGTTCTTTTACTGTTGCACAACAAGGTCCTATGGTAATGGGAACCATTGTATGCTGCTGCATTTGAATCCTCAGGTCATCATAATACAGCTGGTTTTGGTTTTAAAATACTAGCTTATGGAACTATACATGCTTAAGGAAGAGCCTACACACCTGGTCATCAGCTACATTTCATCTTCCACTTTCATCTCCCAGTAGAACAAGGGGATCTGCTAGTTCTCTAAGCAGAGTCCAGAGAGAGCTGTAATTTACATCTGCAGACACAGATGTGGATCTCCAAATGTGTACCTTGTAAATAAATTGGTCATAACAAATTCAAAYAGTCATAGCTACTAAATACCTCTGAGACATACGTATGTGGCAGCTGGAAACTGAGCCTTATTTTCTAACTAAAAAAAATGTATTTAGGAAGAGCGTAATGTTATTCTCATCTTATACTAGATGTTCTTTTCAGAGAACACTAAAGTGCTGGACCATGAAGGAGAACAGTCACTTCTGGCTCCCCTGTGTAAAACCAACAAAGTTTCAGTGAACTAAAAAAAAGATTGAGTACAAYAGAACAGAATTAGAATGCTGTTGAAACATCTTATTATCTACTAAGGGCTTGGAAAATACCCAAAACGCCAAACATTGACTTGAAGTCAAAGTTATATATGCTTTTCATTGTTTGTGTGCTCTTTTTGTGTTTGCTTTTCATTAAAAATTCTAGAAAGAAAAATTATTGTCAGAAATGTTCAAGGAAACAGAAAATTATAAATAAATATTTGACAATATTTGCAAAATATGTATTTTGCATTTACATGCACTGCTTTAGATTCAACTATCTTTTTCTAAGTAACATTATCCTTCATTCAGTGAGTAACAGCCATGAGAACTGTGTGTCCCACCAAAAGTGATATTTTTGAATTTCAACTAACAAATTCCCAAAGCAAATCAAAAATAATTTATAAAAGTTACTTTTTTTTTTGGTAACACTTCTTTTGGTAACTAATGAGGATAAGGATATTCTACACTAACTGCTTTGTTTATGACTGGATGGAAAAGTAAATATCATTTTCCAGGAGGGGTTCTATGCAGTAAGTTGCTATTGACTATGCTGCTTAGAAAAAAAGATATGGTGTCCTGTAAATAGAGTATCTTGATTAGTCTTTTTCTTGGAGATCTAAAACCAGAAAAAGGTAGACAAAGCTAYATCATTTAGAAAAGATGACTAGGGAAGAAAAAAAAAGTTAATAAAAATATCATTTATTAAAGCCTCCGGGACTGAATCATTAACTGGAAGAATCTTTAAGTACTGACCTAAAATTGGTAGGAGTACTACTAACACTGATATATCTCCTTCAGGTTTGAGGGACACCTCTTGGCCATCTTCAAGAATAGATTCACTGTTGTATGGACAGCAAACCTGGGAGAATAGCTTGGGTGCAGCTGCTGCACAGAAAGTAAAAAGCATGTCCTTCTAGCCTGATATATATGCAGGTATGCTGCCTGAGGGCTCCCTGCAAAGCGGTCATTCAAAGAAAAGCCAGAAGGGCAAGGAATACGACAAGCTCACAGCTGCCTGAGATACCTGTCTAAGAATGGTGTAGGCATAGTCAACATTTTTAGCATCCATTACTAGTTCATTAAGATGTACAAGTAGTGCAAGCATAAATTATGGCATGATATTGTAAAGTGCTGTAAAGTTTCTAACTAAAAAGAAAAAAAATCACAGAAAAGATGCGTAAATTATTAAACTGCAGATTCAAATTCTCAATTACAGTCTCTTGCCCACTGAAGTCAAGGACAACACTTGCATTCATTTCATTGGTAAAGAAACGAGCTCTCAGGGAGAATGATAAATTGAGATTTGCCAGAAGCAGTACAAGAAAAGCAAGATGTATTGTTTAATTTTGTTGTTTATCACAATTTTAAAAATTTTGTATTTCTTGCTTTTGCGTGAAGGAAAAAATATTAAGAGATTAAAAAGACAACTATTAAAAATAAAGTCCAGTTAATTCCATTCTCGTATTTTTAAAAAAATCTTGCAGAAACTGTTACTGGCTAGGACCTAGACAGAAAAAAATTTATCGCTTTAGTCAATGTCAAGAATCAGAATACTTTTCACCAAGCATAACGGTCTATTGAACATGTTCAGTGACTGTAGTCCAGTCTCTAGGCAGGTTTTAGAGTGTAATTAGGCTTCTAACTATTGCCATTATGCAGCAAGATGAAGTTCAATGATTTTATGGGTACCATAAATACCAGGTTTTTATGTGACTTTCCACAAAAATATCATCAATCTCAAAATGTAAATGTCAGCTGTGGGTTACTAATTAAAGAGGTGAAATAATGCAGCCCCACTTCAGGACTCTCTCTGATGTCAACACTTTCAAAACATATGCATACTAAAAATAGCTTATTCTGTTCCACTAACACTGCCAAGACAGAATATTGTCATTTCAATACATCCTAGTCACTAATATTCAAGTTTTCAGAGCTATATTTTATTACTTCTTGCARTAATAAATACAGAGAAAAGAAGTATATTATTCAGAAACACTTCCTCTTCCACCTGTCAATATGTAATTAAGGCAAATTCATTTCACTTTTCTACTGTGTTAAAATGCTGATAGGTTTCTCTGGCTAAAAACAGGCTTTGCAACCTCAGGAATAAACTGGTGCTCTCAAACTGCTGAGCTACAAAAAAGCAGGAAGCTTGTGGCCTGCCCTTTCATCTCCATGCAGTCATTCAATGGCCATGTAGTGTCTAGGCCCCAAATTTAAAAAAAATAATAAATTATATTTAAGATTACTGTTGCATCATTGAGTGCCTCCTGCATCATGTATAAAATCAGTAGCAGTAGGGTCTGCTAGATCCCTAGGGTCTCTGGGAACAACATATCTTGCTGGTTTTCATTTAAAAACCCTACTTGAAGCATCTTTCGGGGGCTTGAGTTATTTTCCTAAAATACTACTTTTAATCAGATTTGTTTATTAACATTCCATGTCTAACTCTTTTTCTTTGACTATTGGTCATCTAGCTTCCCAGATTGAATACAGACTTCTGAAAGCTCAGTCTTGCATTTCATTTGGTATGAATAATCTCCCTGAAATCTCTGGGACAGTAATTCTGTATCATGAAAAATGTTCGAATTAAATATTATCATTCCCTTTAGGTATTATCAGACTAATATTGATAATATGGCTTTAAACAACTATAAAAATAGACTAATAATTAATGCATAATCGGTTATTAAACAAAATCACATATATATGGTCCTCAACATGTACTTACATCACTGTTTTCAACTTCCTTATCATTAATTACAAATCTGAAGGTAGAATCTGGTGATAAGCTTTCAGCCTGAATCCAAAAACGAACTTCTCCTTTCTCAAGAACCTCATAAGCTAATTCTGATTTCAGAGGTATTGCTGCAGAGCAAAAATCAATCAAAAGTCAATAATGCATGAATCCTTGTAAGAAAAAAGACTATTATAATAATATATTAGTATCTCCCCATTATTTGGGAAATGCTGAATCACATAATATAATTTATATGGGGAAAAGAGGTCTAATGCAGTCTTTGGGTGATTTTTTAAATTAATTTCTCAAAGGGAGAGCACAATTTGCAGCTTATAGTTTGCACGATGTCTAGGGAATTAGCTAATAGCTACCTACAGTCTATTGCCAAAGTAAAGTTAAACTGCAAAAGACCTTTAGGTAATGAAGATTTTTATATAGTACAAACTAATAATCTTTAAAATGAATAGGAAGATAAGGAAGCAAGTTGTGCCGTGAAAAATGAAGCTTCCATTGTCTCAGAAAGAACCTTTTGGGAACTCCAGTCATTAGCGTATAATTACATTCCCTTCTAAAATTACCGAATACCATCAGTTCGTCAACTTACTTGGATTCTTTATTTCTTGGCTTAGTGCCATCAAACGTTCCAACTCTGAAAGTAAGAATAATACTCATATTTTAATTTATTCTGAAAAATGCAGTCAGAATACAAGTGTCAGAGCAGATACATATCAGCATCAGCAAATAATTAATCTCCTTATGTCCTGCATGCAAAATACCTAACTCTCCTCAGAAAATTATCTCAAAAAAAAAGATTTAAGAAACTTAAAATTCTGTTACATAGATTTAATGAGTTTTCCTGTCTCATGCATTTTCATGCATACTCTTATGCAAAAGAATCTAAACAAGAGATGAGACCTATTTTAAACTTCCCATGGGGTTTAAAGATGGGAGACAATAGCTTCTACACAGTCTCTGAGGATCTTTTATCTGCTGACCTATGTCTTGTTTGACATAGTATTTAAAAGCTAACAAGAYTGAGTGCAAGTTAGTATGAAAAAGGTAGAAAAAGTTTTATTTAATGCAGAAAAACTAATGATGGCTGCATGAGAGTCTAAAAATCACCCTCATAGGTTTTCATACTAATCCTATTTATCATATTCGTTGTTAATAAAGATTTGGAAGAAGGATCTAATTGCCAATTCCAAATTTACAAAGAATGTAAGAGGAAATTAGCAAGAATTTATGACATAATTAAGAGGATTTATCAAAATCATAAAATTTGTAGCATTTGGGAAAGTAAGTAGGCAAGGAAACAGCAGTGTTCAGTGCTAAGATACAAATTTTACACTTGTGGAGAGAGCCACGACAAATAAAGTTATCATTCTGAGAAGCAAATGTGTCCAGGAAAGATATGATCTAAGTGTGGGATGGGAAACACCATTAAGTGCTCTCTTACAGAAAAAGCTTGGATAGTAGGACTGAAGGTGACAAGACTTGTTTCAGAGAGATGCTTCAACACTAAGCCAAGGAGAAGTTCTTATGATCAAATGCTTGTCTGTCTTTTTCAAAAATATTCATTGGTAAATTAAAAATACTGCATACTTTGCTTCCCTAGAAGAAGCAGATACCAGTAATGACTGAGTCCACATAGCACTTTTCTTCTCACCACCTACTTTGACTGGGAAAGCTGATGTGGTTCGCACTGTGATAAAGTACTTGCGTAGCTCAGACTGAGACTCAGTCTCTTCTACTCTCCTTGAGTGGCTTAGAATGTAACTGGAGGAATTTTCATGCTTATTTGAGAGCTAAACTCCCATTGGCTGTGTTAATGCCAGGATCTGACCCCTTTTATCATTTAATATAAGGAATAGTAGTAATATTGTGATCCAAAGCACCAGCAGCAGCCCTTATTATGTGGCAAAATTTGAAAACTACACAACGTAAGGTTTGGCTTGAATTTCTGGAAACAGTGAAGTTAAGGTATGAAGGTGTTAGAGATGAGATGAAGATAAAACTAAACACAGTTTTTGAAAGTCAAGTATAACTAGGTAATTAAAGCTCTTTTGATTCACTTGTGTAAATGAGAGGAAATGCCAAAAGAGCACATGGGCCCAAACTGTGAAAGGCTTTATGTAGCTAGCGAAGAGATTCTGGAGAGCATTTTTGTCCTTGTTTGCCATACCAGAAAACAATGATAAATTGTCTGCAGTATTTTCTTGTAAAGAGTGCTCTGAAATAAGACAACAAAGCTGCCTGTGGCTGTCCCTAGAATCAATATTAGACTCCTCGAGGTCACCCACGAACGGGAAAATTTGTGCAGCTGCATAACTCAACRCTCGGTGTACTCCCCTGCCATTTCCCAGCTTCCTAGAATGGGCAACTTCCTAGGTATTTATTCCTA
Source organism: Rhea americana (assembly GCF_003343005.1). Taxonomy (NCBI): domain Eukaryota; kingdom Metazoa; phylum Chordata; class Aves; order Rheiformes; family Rheidae; genus Rhea; species Rhea americana. The sequence continues at coordinate 564,834 of NW_028186138.1, forward strand.
CTGCTATTTTTAGTTGTCATTAGCAAAGGTAAAACTAACGGGGCTGAACTAGGCATAACAATCAATCCCTGCGGACCAGGAAAGCACTAGATTCATTTTTGTAAAAAGATGGGAAATTCCTCCAGCTTAGCTTTTCCCTTCAGTCTCTCTAAGTGATAAATCAAAATCAAACTGAAACAAATTCCATGCAATTCCAATTAAATGAAATAGTGTTGATGAAATAAAGCAAAACAAAAATTTACATAGATGGATGAGTTAATGCAATATATTCAGAAGTTTTTCAAAGAGCATTCCTTTTTTCACAATTTTCTCAGTAATCCTCTGCATCTCAGTTATATGCTACTATATTTAGAGCTTCAAAGTCTATTTCTGTATTTTTTATATTATATACGTTTTCTCAAATAAGAGGTAAAGATTTGATGGCAGCTTTACTGCTAACAAGAGCCAATTATTTTAAGTAGTATGTGAAAGGCTAGAAAGTCAAAGTGATGTATTAGACAAAGAAAGATTCTCAAAATGGTGAAAAAACTGACATCTTGAAACATTTAATTCATTTCTAGTGAAAGTGAAACAAATCTTTGTAAACAGTATTGAAGTCCCAGCATAGGTAAACAATAATATTTTGGCATATTCTTTACCTTTATTTAAACAAAATATTGTCTTAAGCTATTCCAGCAGTCATTATTGTGATAATCAGAAAAACAGCTAATCTTACGAAGTCTGGTATGTTGGGGGGAGCGGATGTTTTTCCTTCATGTATATGAGAAAATGTGATAATTAGTTGTTTTTTTGTACAATATTTAATGCAATTCAGGTGTTAAGAGAAGAAGGACTTGAAACGTTAAGGACCTTACCTTCTTCATCCATAACGAAGCTGGATGAAATCCCATCTGTGTCACTAACGGAGATAGAATAGGTTCCCAAGTCTGATTTATCAGGATTTTTGAAGTACAGCTTAGAACTAAAATCAACAATAAAGGAAGATATAATTAGTGGGTTTTCTTATTTTATTATGGTTTCATCAGGACAAACTTCAAATATCTTGACACAGACTTGCATGACTTACTGATTTCCTTCTGTTTCAATCTTAAACTTATCAAAATCATCAATCTCTTCATAAGATTTACCCCACGCAAAATGAGATGCATCAGTAGCTTCTTTGCAGTCAAAAGCCAGGTAAATATTACCTTCATCATCCACTCCTGAAAAAATTTCTTTTGTTCCTGCAAAATAGAAATCAAGTCAAGGCTGCATTTTTCTTCATAGCTGCAATTCACAAACRACTAAAGGCCGTGCTAATTCTATCCTTCTTAATTAACAGATATTGATCTTACTTGCATATGCTTAAGCATGTGTTTATGTCACATATCAACAAGATTCTTAGATTTCTCAAGAAGGGAAGACTACAAACGATAAGTGCTCATTGAGGAACAAAATTACAAAATGAAACAGAGAGTGAGAAGATAAAACAATTTAAGTTCATTTTATAATCATTCTTGATGCTTAATAAACTTGTCAAGTTGTGCTTTTTTCACCTTCAGTAAGAAGCATCTTTTTTTATGAGAACAACTGAAGCAATTATCAAAATATTCCCTGCAGTAAGTAAAACACAAATGCTTGACAGTAGCTCTGTATCCATATTTTATATGTATGTATGTATGTATGTATGTATGTACATGTATTTTAAGATTTAAGGCTTAGAACTTCTGGACTCTGGAAATACATTTTGAGGGGCTACAATGCTGACTCAGCTTTATTAATCACATTTCTAAGTATTTCAGTATTCTAGAAGGGGAGGGGTAGATAAAACAGTTACTTCGTTACCTGGTCTTGCCTCAACAAGCACTGGTTCGGATACCTCAGACGACTTGCCTACCCCAGCACCATTCACTGCACGAACTTTGAAAACATATGTATGACCCTCATGCAAATCAGTGACCTTGAACAAGATAAAGAGTAAAGCTAATTAAAAAAAAATCTAAATTCATATTCTTTGGTTATATGACCATGTTAGCCCATGTTCAAATTTATTCTTTGCTGTACTCGAGCCAATGTTCTTAGAACTGTATTTTGAAATAACACTAATTGCACTGAAAATGTTACCTTAAAATAGCGCTGTGAAATTGGTTTTTCATTAGCTGTGATCCAGTCTTCTGTATCTACTTCCTTATAGTCCACTAAATACCCAGTAATAGGGCTTTTGCCTTCATACACTGGAGCTTTCCACAGAAGAACCAGTGATGTGTTTCTGACTTCACAAATTGTGAGATCATAGGCAGGACCTAAAATATTTCAAACATTGGAAGTTTACTTCAGTATAATAAAGTTTTGCAAAACTGGACCTGTAAAGAGTAAAATGTGTCATTTTAATTTTGCTTGGACTATGTTTGTTTTCAAATATCTCCTCATTTACAATAAATATGGTATGGTATTTAGGTCATCGTCCCATTGTGGCTGTATACAGCAATACCTGCTTTATGCAGGAGTAATATTAGTATTCCAAGGCACACATTGTTAGCTAGATCTCAATAATTTAATTATAAGGGAGTTATTAATCTGGAAAATCCATGCAGTTTAGGAATACAGACTTCTTGTGCATCATCTGTTTTAATTCACTGGCCCTAAATCAAAGCTGCTTCACTAAGCTTAGATTCAGGCTCATAATTTATCCTCAGGTATTTTTATTTTGTGTTGATATACACGAAACATTACCCTTTGGCCTGGTTCAAAACTCATTGATGTCAGTGGACTTTGGATCAGTCTCTGCATTCCCTGACAGGAGCATTTTTCACTGTGTGGTGAGTAATGATAGTTTGGAAGAACTTTTGAATAGGATATTTATGAGAACCATTTCCACCAAAAATATGCTGATGCTCTGAGAAAGTGTGATTTCATATCTTTCAGCTCTCAAGCTATGCTCTGGCTGCTATATTTCCCTTAGAATCATAGAATCAGTAAGGTTGGAAGGGACCTCTGGAGATCATCCAACCTCCCCACTCAGCAGGGTCACCTAGAGCATGGTAGACAGGGTTGCATCCAGGCGGGCCTTGAAGATCTCCAGAGAAGGAGACTCCACAACCTCTCTGGGCARCCTGTGCCAGTGCTCCRTCACTCTCACAGGGAAGAAATTCCCCCTCACRTTCAGGAGGAACTTCCTGTGCTTCAGTTTCTGCCCACTGCCTCTTCTCCTGTCACACAGGACAACTGAAGAGTTTGGCCCCATCTCCCTGACACCCTCCCTTCAGATACTTCTACACATTGATAAGATCCCGCCCTCAGTTGTCTCTTCCCCAGGCTGAACAGGCCCAGCTCTCGCAGCTGTTCCTCATAGGGCAGGTGCTCCAGCCCTCTGATCATCTTGGTAGCCCTGTGCTGGACTCTCTCCAGTAGCCCCATGTCTCTGTTGGACTGGGGAGCCCAGAACTGGACACAGGACTCGAGATGAGTCCCAGGTCTGAGTAGAGGGGCAGGATCACCCCCCTCCACCTGCTGGCAATAGTCTTCCTAATGTACCCCAGGAGACCATTGGCCTTCTTGACCACAAGGGCACATTGCTGGCTCATGGTCACCTTGTCATCCACCAGCACTCCCAGGTCCTTCTCTGCAGAGCTTCTCTCCAGAAGGTCAGCCCCCAGCTTGTACTGGTGCCTGGTTATTTTTCCCTGGGTGCAGGACTCTGCACTTGCCTTGTTGAACCTCAGGAGGTTCCTCTCCGCCCAGCTCTCCAGCCTGTCCAGGTCTCTCTGAATGGCAGCACAGCCCTCAGGTGKRTCAGCCACTCCTCCCAGCTTGGGATCATCAGCAAACTTGCTGAGGAGGCAYTCTGTCCCCTCATCCAGGTCATTGATGAATAAGTTGAACAGGATGGGAGCCAGTCCTGAGCCCTGGGGGACGCCACTAGCCACAGGCCTCCAACTAGACTCCACGCCACCAATGACGACCCTCTGAGCTCTGCCTTTCAGCCACTTCTCAATCTGCCACACTGTCCACTCGTCTAACCTATGCTTCCTGAGCTTCTCTAGGAGGATGTTATGGGAGACAGTGTCAAAAGCCTTGCTGAAGTCAAGGTACACAATGTCCACTGCTCTCCCCTTGTCTGCCCAGCTAGTCATTCCATCATGGAAGGCTCTCARATTGGTTAAGCAGGATTTCCCCTTGGTGAATCCATGCTGGCTATTCCTGATCACCTTCTTTTCCTCCATATGTCTGGAGATGACATCCAGGATGAGCTGTTCCATCACCTTTCCAGGGATGGAGGTGAGRCTGACCRGCCTAYAGTTGCCTGGGTTCTCCTTCTTGCCTTTTTTGAAGACTGGAGTGACATTGGCTTTCTTCCAGTCCTCAGGCACCTCTCCAGCTCTCCAGGACTTTTCAAAGATGATGGAGAGCAGCCTGGCAACGACATCTGCTAGCTCCCTCAGTACCCGTGGGTGCATCCCATCTGGGCCCATGGATCTGTGGATGTCTAGCCTGCCCAGAAGATCTCTAATCCTATCCTCCTCAACCAAAGGAAAGTCTTCCCTTCTCCAGACTTACATCCAGGCTGCAGGATTCATGGGGGCTGCCCTTAGCAGTGAAGACTGAAGCAAAGAAGGCATTCAGTAGTTCTGCCTTCCCTGCTTTACCTTCACTTAACTGTTCTGATGCAGCCAGTTTAACTTATAATATTTTCTTCACTATACTCTTGATATTCACTTGTATCAGCACAGTAAAAGGCATAATCATATCAATTTTCTACCAACATGACAACATCTGTGACAGAATACTGCTATTCAGGCAAATAATGTAGCTGGAAGCTTGCTGCTTGTGCTTTACATTTGTAGTAAGAAAACCCAAAAGTACGTGAGACTTAGAGATTTTTTTTCAGCGATGAGAGTTTGATCTAACTCAAGATATTACTTTTCCCTTAACCTTCTCTCATCATTTAAAGGTGGACAAGTACCAAAACCTTTCAAATAAACCTGATTGATTGTCATTCCAGTCTATACAATGTTAACTAGGCTGAATGCCCAGGAAATTCTATAAGGGATGAGATTCAGCAAATATATGGCAAAAAAGGGAGTAATGGAGTCTTTCTCCATCACAGATAATCATATTCCAGAAAACAAATGTATGAGTACCTTTTCAGTTCTTTTGAGGATAAATACTACTTTTTTGTGGAAAGACTGGAGCTTTCAAGAAGCCTAAGCCTTCTCTCTGGGCTCTTTAAAAATCCTAACCTAAATGTCTATATATTCACAGTTAATTAAATTTCCTCTGAGAGAGGCACCTGCTAGAAATCTAGACTGGAAGAAAATGTGTAATGAAGTACGTTCTATTCTAAGAATGCTGAGACCAGAGATGCTTCATTTTTTTCAAAGTCATGTAAAATAATTCATTATCATCATCGCTAACTCAGGAAAGCTCACAGTTATGGCTAAGACCGGAGTTCTGCAGAGGGATGAAGTAATAATGGGCTCCGGGCAAGGAATCTATCACTCAGACTGGAAATCTTGCCAGGCGTCCGGGCTTTTCAAAGAAAACCTCCCTTCTGTATCAAAACGTGGATGTGTATTTCGTTGACACAGGGAGTATATTGCAGTCATATTATATTTGTCTTCCATATCATTTGTAAATCAAGGAAAAGGATCAGGCTCTTTCTTTCAGTCTTAAACTTCATTTATTTCTTTTCATTATTTCTAAGTGATTTTTAAAAATGTATTCTAAGAAAGTCTTGGAAAATATTTTAATAGGTTTGATTTTTTTTTTTTTTTTTTTTTTTTTTTTTTTTTNTTTTTTGGTGGTTCTTCAGGCTGTTTTTAGGTAGGAAGAATGTAATGCTCTCTATTCAGCTGGCTTCATAATGAGAACAATGTAATCAGCCAAGGAATAGAAAGGTCACGTTGTTCATTATGAAAATGCAAATTTCACTCTCTTCATTCCCTGAAAGTGCCTTTTATTTTATTTCCTTACATATCATTTAAAATCAAAGATAATCTTCACTGGTTTACACAATGGGCAATTCCACTTAAACTGTGGAAACACTTGTAGAGAGTATAAATCACAAATTTGATTCGTTTAGAAAAATAATTGCTCTACTGATGATATATTTATACTAAATATTAAAAAAGATAAGAAAATGTAATTAGTACAGAGTAGATTAAATTCAAGAGGTTAATCTTCTTTTATTGACAATTTTGCCATGTCATTAAATCCAAAAGGTAAGATTTAAAAACTCTAAACTAAAAGAAAGTGTGGAGAACAACTGGCTGACAAGAAGTTTTACGGAAAAGAATCTGGGCATTAAAAGGAAGCAGACTTTTAACTTTTGAGTCTTAGTGACATTTTTTTTAAAAAAAAGGCAGACTGAAAAGGGTTTATAAGCAGACACATAATTGTAGACCTGCGAAGTTACTGTTTTTTTTTCTGATCAGCATTGGCAACTCTTGAATAATGTTTCAAGTTTGTGTGCTGTCATTCAATAAGAATATGAACTAATTAGAAAAAGTTTGAAGGAAAACAACAAGATCTCTTAGTTTGAGTTCTGGAATACATATTTCACATGGAAAGGCTGCAGGAACTGGGTTTTGTTAAGGGGAAAACTGGGGATCTGATTCAATATGTAGAAAGGCTGTTGCAAAGAGGAAAAGATCAATATTGATCCATGATGGACAGAAGATGACACAAACAGGTTTAAATTGCAGCAAGAAAGATTCAGAAATAAAAGAAAAACTTCTAAACTGTAAGGGTCATAAGGTCAGGAATAAAACGTGTCCAAAGAACCTTGACTTCCTTCATAGGTGGAAATCTGTAAGGATTAATTAAACAAGTATCTATTAACAGTGAGATTCTATTAACAGTGAGATAGATATAATTTATCCTGACTTGGGCAAGCAGTTGAACTAGGTGACATTTGAGAGTCTTTCCTAGCAAATGATTCCATGATCCTGCTGAATTATTTCTTGTTCCAGACAAGAATTGCTTTTTATTTATACCATATAAAAGAAAAAATGAAATTCTCCTGTCTCCTTATGGTAATTATTCCTTTTGGAATCACTGAAAATGTCAATGGTTGTAAAAAGTAGATTTAAGGGTTTTTTCTTTTTTTTTTTTTTAGTTAGAAAATAACTGAATGAACATTTATGCATGAAACAGATGTATTCAGGTGTCAGACAGCTCCTGATGACAAAGRCGGATATTGGAATGGATGTTTAATTGTACACCAAAGTTCTACGTTATAAATAGTTTTTGAGTTAAGAATATAGCAGTATTTTAGAGCATTTTGGGGAAAAAAGAGATAGAAACATATTAAACTGGTGTTTTCATTATGGACTGTACTGTGACATCCTCTGTTTAGGCATTTCAGTACAGGATATCACAAAGAGCTTCAGCAACAGTGTTGCCCAGTATGACTGAAGGTATTACGCACTAGGCAGGCCAACCTTCAAAGGCGCTTCAGAGATTATCTACAGAAGTCAAGCTTTTCTGGCAAGAAACAATTCCCTCGGTGCCTAACATTTAGGAATAATTTATATGTTCACATTAGGTAGACTAGAGTTTATCTTTCTTACATTGGAACCAAAAGACAGAGTCTGACTGGAACATTACACTGACTATGTTGCAAAGAGTTTATACTAAATTGAAATTCATGAGAAATTAATAGACTTACCAGGTTCTGGCATAGTCCAGGCTTTACATTTAAAGTGCTCACTGGGATCTGAAGGTTGACCTATACCAACTAGATTTGCAGCAGCAATTTTGAATTCATAGAATGCATCTTCCATCAAATCCTCTACCTTTTTGGAGAAAAAAAAAATCAATATATGTATATAAAAAGCTATGATTTACATTCTTTTAATAAATGAAATAATATATTAAAAATAGGCATTCTGTCATTGGTTAATTCAATATCAGACCCTATTGCTATGCTTGGAGTACTGGGAGACTCTAATTGGAAGATTTTACATTTAAACCAAACACATTGCAGAGGTCTACATTTTACTTCCATGTTTCAGCTGCATCATTCTAGGAAGAACAACATTCAACATATCGGCAGGATAGGGTGTAAAAGTTTAAAGCAAAGGCCCAGGGAGCCCACTCAATGTGTGGCCACATGAAATACCTTCTTGTACTGCTTAGGAAGGACTATACACTTAAGAGTTCAAATGATGTTTGATCATACTTGACTGACCAGAGAAGAAACAACAGGAAACTAAAGGAAAAACTGATTCACTTCTTAGTTCAGCAGTGTATGGAGATAACTCTGGGAAATATTCTCTGTTGGTAATTTTATTTGGTTTATATGTCTTTTTTGTATTACCATCTAGTATTATAAAGCAAAGTAGTAAGCACTGCAAGTGGTATGAGCAGAACCAACGCCATTCTGTTGCTRCTCTTCCTGGTAAATGAACTTTGGCTTATCCAATGAGGCTATCACCACACCACAGCACCAGCTCAGATTTTGAGGTTGAGGTAGACAGGCTATAAGGCATCCCAACAGCCTGAGCCTCTCCACAACCTGAGCACATCATGGTAGCAGCCCTCTCCCATCCTTCGTTTCACAGATGACCTCAATTTAATAAACAGGTTTTCAGTACCTCATGCCTCTGGATAATTTTCCCCAAATCACATTTTATCATAGTTCTGAACAGAAAGATACAGCTGAGGGCTGTACTTCTGGTAGAGATATTGAACAGCTTTATTTTTCCACAAATAAATAAGCTATAACTGTTCTCTAGGCAAAACACAAGATAAAACAGGATTTTAATGTGATATTTATTTTCTTATGGGAACAACATGATGGGTTGGTTACCTGAGATAATATCAGAGAGAAAACCAAAGTAGGCCAACGTAAGCTAGGAGAAGCCAGTCACTAATACAATTTAGCCAGAATTTCCTGACAATAGAAAGCTGTATATCGTAAATGACAATAGAGAACAGAAATTCAGCCCGTAAAAACAGTTTGAAATCCCCAGTTAATAATGGAAGAAATATTTGTGGGGTTCCCACAGAATTATTTAATCGGTCAAGAACAAATCTCTATTGATTTCCTGGTGCTACACTGTGTATATGAGGGCCTTGGTTGCTTGCAGTGTGTCATAAAAAATTCTATGCTTCTAAAAGCTCTCATTTTTATTTCCCATTAGTATTTCAGATTCCAATCCTTCAAAATAATGTATGAAGATGCACCTTCAGGCACAAGTATAGTTACTGGGAAGACTGAGACCTTAAATACCAAATTAATTAAACTCTGAATAGTTTCCCTTAATTTACACTACTCATTTGTTTACAAACACATTAAAAAATTAAAATACTTGGGAAGCATTACTTACTACTGTCCTTTCATGCCTATCCTATCCRCCCTTTTTTATTTCTCAAACTTATGCTCCATCTGCTGTGTCACAGACATCAGTTATAAACTCAGCCACAAGCCCTCATGCACACAGCTGAGCACTGCACTGCCCCTGCGCATTGCACTCCCTTCTGCGCGTGAAGCATTCTTACTGAGCCCATCTGCAGCGCAGYTATCCACTTCTACATCAAATCTCTGCTAAAGAGCTATTTCTACTCTGAGGTTTATAGGAAGTGTGCTGATTTGCAGGGGTAATTTTAAAAAGTAGTTGAGAATAAATGTCCAGTTGTTTTCCTTAATTTCACAAGCATCAAATTGATCAACAGGTTGCTGTCACCTATCTTCCCTAGCCTTTCTTCATGGAAATTTGCATCACGTATTTGCTCTGTTAAGAAACACTGAGTGCATTATAAGAGCAAAYAGAAATAATTTTTTTCAAAACTAAAATCACAGCTGTCTGCTACTTTGGAGCACTCTTTGGAAAGGAGAAGATGAGGTAGATTTATTCACAGCTCCCCTTTCTAGCTGAAGGCAGATGCTGAGAGAAAGAAATGGGCCAATTTCACTTTTTCTCAGCCTATCTCCATTTTATTTTCAAGTCTCCAGTTCTACAGACAGCATGGTCATCTCTTCTGCTAAATGCTTCCATCTTTCCTCTGCATGCTATTACCCTGAATATATGTGTATAGAAGTCATTAATGAATATAGTTTATGAAGCMTTTTATAGCTCATCTTGTCCTTAGTAAGAAAGGTGCTTCACAACTTTTTACTCAGAAGTTTCCTCATCTAAATGACCATGTTTATCTTAGAATTTAATAGCATGGGATGGCACTGGTTCACTGTATCTCCATCTCAGTTTTTAGGCTTGTTGCACTCCAAAATACATAGTAGAAGGGCCTGTTTGGGATGAAGCAGGGAAACTTTAATAATGTCTCTGCCAGAAAATAGAACTTTGCCAAAAGTAATGACATAATATGAACCAACTACAGAAAGATAAGGACTAAAAAGCACTAACCGTATAAATTGTCCGGTTAATAAGGGAAGAGTTGACTTCATGCCAGTTTTTATGGTTAGCTTCCCGTTTATCAATATAATAACCAAGGATTGGCGAACCTCCACTGAACCTCGGTGCTTTCCAGCCAAGGGTCATTGAATGACCATCACAGTTAAGAAGTGTGATACCGTGAGGRTGTGATGGACAAGCTAGAAGGAAATAAGCATGCTGAGAGTTATTACAGAGTCTAAAACGCTGCAGTGCAGAAGCTTAGGTTTTCTGTATTGTCTTTGTTTTCTGCAATATGCTACTATCAGTTACATYTTACTAAAAAAGTAATTGTAAAGTTGCTAATCAAAATTACTTTTATCTACAAAAATAACCATGGAAGCTCCCTTATGAAACATCTGCCTCAGAGTTGCTCTCTGAGGGGACAGAAGGAAGGAACAGACTAAAATCTTTAGTATGGAAATGGTAGAGCCAGTGAAAATATTTCCAGGTCAAATACTGTGCTACAAGATTTCAGAAGAATCAGAAAACATTTTCCTGCTAAGAACCAAATAATCTGATCAAGTACTTTTGGAATGGATTAAGGCTCAATGAAAAAAAATGGTTATGAGCTCAAATGAAATGAAGTCATACGACTRTCTCACCTCCATGCTTTTCCCTCCTATCCCCATATTCTATGCCTACTTCAGACTGAAGTTGCTGTCTACCCTGTAAGGAACAGAAAATGGTTAAACTATGTGTATGACTACTCTATGGGGAGGCAGGGAAGACATTTCCCTTGTGAATTTTCACCACAGGTACTAGGCCTACCTATCACAGAAGCACAAATGTCACCCAAGCAGCCTCCTAAAAATTCAGATAATTGTTTTCTGAGTTACTTTTTGCACCTCTCCTACAGCAAATACCCCTTCTGGTCTAGAAAGCACTGTTTTGTTTTTTACCTCCATGCAGGAAAGTTCACCTGAAGACACTCCTGCCTGGCCCCCTGTTGTGCTGCCGTCAGTACAGGCTAAACTCCTTATCATAGAATCATAGACTCRGTAAGGTTGGAAGGGACCTCTGGAGATCATCTAGTCCAACCTCCCTGTCAAGCAGGGTCAACTAGAGCATGGTAGACAGGGTTGCATCCAGGTGGGCCTTGAAGATCTCCAGAGAAGGAGACTCCACAACCTCTCTGGGCAGCCTGTGCCAGTGCTCCGTCACTCTCACAGGGAAGAAATTCCCCCTCACGTTCAGGAGGAACTTCCTGTGCTTCAATTTCTGCCCATTACCTCTTGTCCTGTCACATGGGACAACTGAAAAGAGTTTGTCCTCGTCCACTTGACATCCTCCCTTCAGGTGCTTGTACACACTGATAAGATCCCCCCTCAGTTGTCTCTTCCCCAGGCTGAAGAGGCCCAGCTATTGCAGCTGTTCCTCATAGGGCAGATGCTCCAGCCCTCTGATCATCCTCATAGCCCTACGCTGGACTCCCTCCAGTAGCTCCATGTCTCTCTTGTCCTGGGCAGCCCAGAACTGGACACACTACTTGAGATGAGACCTCACCAGGTCTGAGTAGAGGGGCAGGATCACCTTCCTCGACCTGCTGGTAATAGTCTTCTAAATGTACCCCAGGAGACCATTGGCCTTCTTGGCCACAAGGGCACACTGCTGGCTCATGGTCAACTTGCACTCCCAGGTCACCAGCACTCCCAGGTCCTTCTCTGCAGAGCTTCTCTCCAGAAGGTCAGACCCCAGCTTGTACTGGTGCCTAGGGTTATTTCTCCCTGCACTTGCCCTTGTAGAACCTCATGAGGTTCCTCATGAGGTTCTCCAGCCTGTCCAGGTCTCTCTGTATGGCAGCACAGCCCTCAGGTGTATCAGCCACTCCTTCCAGCTTGGTATCATYGGCAAACTTACTTATCCCAAAGCTCACCCAATCTTTACAGCTGAATTAGCAGTATTTCTTGAGATAATCTGATTTATCTCATTTAGAAGAGAACATGTTAGCCAGGGCCCTAAATGCAATTCCTGGACTTATACCTGTACTAGCGATCAGCATGAAAACAGATCGTAATCAGCAGAAATTGACTTTTTTTTTCTTTTTCTCAAATGTAGTGTGATATTCAGACTGGCTCAGAAAAAAAAGGCCTTTGTAATTACTATCACTTCTTGCTAAATAATGACTGTAACAAACTCCTATACATGCCTTTAGTACTACAGAAGGATTCTATCTACACAAATGTGAGTTACCTCCAAATAGTTCTACTAGATTCTTATTAAGGCTACTGAAATGGATAAAAGCTATTCACATGCCATAAGTATGTGTAAGATCCACCTGGTCTGTGTTTGGTGAAATACCCCATGCAACCCTCATTTTCAAACACACACAGTGACAAAACAAAAGGTGCCACAAAATTTCAAAGCGCAAGTGCATATACAGCCTACAGGTGGCAGATGTGAAAGTATTTGTGTACCACCTACCCATATGAGACACACTTCCTCCTAAAACAATCAAAAAGGGTAAGTTTGTCAGTAACAACCCATCCAAATTTAAGAAAGTATCTTCAGGCATTCAAAATGGCAAATCTTTTAYATCTGACAAATTTGTGTGTTCCTCTGCGAGAGGAAGCAACTCAGGTGGGTGCTGGTTTTTTGTTTGGGGTTTTTTTTCCCCCCATTTTTAAGGTTTTCAGTATGAAACTAAAATTGTTAATCAAACTGACCTTCAAAGTACAAGTACCTTTTGTGACTTTTCATTCAAATTTCAAGGCTCTGAACGCAGTGCAGAAATGAAAATTGGAAGAGACCTGCATCTCTGTGTACTTTATGGCCTAAATAATTATTCAGTCYTCTACTAGATATGTATCATTCCTGCTGTAACTAGTGGGGCTGGCACACACAGTGGGCTGTTTTTACACTGAAGCATTGCTTGCAGGGTACCAGAGGAGACAGATTGTTTCCCAGCCTAGAGCAGACAAAGGGACTTTTCTGTTTGGTCCAGCCACACAATAGTGAAGTTTCCTGAAACTCTTCTAAATGGAACAGATGTCATGTTAAACCAATTTGTGCTACTCCAAATCACCCAGAAGCCAGTCTAACCTAATCAAGATTTACGGTTTCTTTGTTGCAGGTGAGGAGCAGAAGGCAGCCTGGCCCTTACCATGAATCTTACTCAATAATTCTAACAGATTGCATGAATAACTACTTTTTTTTCCTACAGTAACTTTTCTGTGGGGAATAGCAACATGCCACAGCATGATCTTACCCACAGGATGTRACCTATGACTGTAAAATGTACTGTTATAGTAAAGGAGACCAAAGGAGCTGGTTGATGCAGATCTGTAACTTGCTAAAGAAACAAGAAGCTGAGTTGCACAATCATACTTACTAAGAGCTGCCTGTACCGTTATAGCCTCGGACTCCTGTGAGTTTTCACTGAATCCTACAGCATTCACAGCTTTCACACGGAAGATGTACTGCTCCCCAGTTTCCAAACCATGAACAACAAACCTAGGTTAAAAAGAAAAAAAAAAAAACAGTATCACATATTAGTTTATATTTTATAGGAAATGTTCCGTGCTGTAAAATGAAATCTTAGCCACAATAAGCAAGCTCAGCTTCACAAAGGAAAACATTTCCAAGAAAGAACYCTAATATCAAGTATATAGTACAGTATAATTGGATGGGACACTGGAATGAAAGTTACAGGACTCATTAAATTGCTAGCRCTGATATACTGTGTAGAGTCAGATAAACCACAGTACATTCCTTCTGAATTTGACGTTGCTAAATTCTAGTATATTCTTGKCAGGGACTGTTTTTCACTATATTCATAGTAACTGCCAAGAAGAGCTTTCAATTTTGATCTGAAGTTCTAGGCAATTACTGTAACAGATCGAATTGTCAGGACTGTCCTATTGTAGGATGCATTCACATATGGAAAAATGGATTTTTTTTCTTATTTTTATGCAGTCCTAGTCCCTTTGACCAAGAACTAGTTTCTACTTCTTCTTTGATCAAGKTCCTTGATTGCTTGATCAAAGGATTTTGCTGAATACAGTCATTCAAAATTAATCAATAGCTGACAAAATACACTAAGCACTATGTACTTGTTATCTACCCATAAGAAATTATAAATTAACACTATATGCTCGTTATCTATCCATAAGAAAAAAAAATAATATCTAAAAACTTTTCATTTGGTGAGTAATTCCAATAAAAGTAGTCAAAAAGGAAATTATCTGATGAATCACATAACAAAGGGATGTTTTCTGGAGTGAGTAATAAATCAGCAGAAACACAGACAGTGTTACTATCCTGACAGGAGAGCTAGAGACAGGGGCTTTTCTTTACCCATAGACCTCGCAGGTTGGAGAGCTCTGAGGCAATACATCTGGATTTCATAAACAGCGATCTCAGCAACAGTAGCACTTTCCCCACCACATTTACAGCAGAAACAGCCACATGCCCTGATGGCCTGGACTATGGACTCCAGGCAGAAACAGYCTGGAAAGCTACTTTACCCCCTCTCATATTCTGCTTCATGTGCCTCAGGCCATTTCATCCCAGACATCCCCCAGATGTTAAAAAAGGCATTCATTTTATGCTCATTCAGGACCAACCCACACAGATTCATGTCTCTGAAACCTACTTTTATAATTCAAAGGCACAGAATAGAAAAAGATACTTCTCTTTGGAGAAGCAAAAATGGAAAAAGCCTGCCCTGCAGCCTGAAAGGTTCRGGCTTGAGAGTCTGTTTTTCCTCACACCAACGTTCATCTTCCGTGATAACATAAATTGACTTAACTATTGACTTTCCACGTAAATTAACTTAAAACTATTCCACAGTTTTCAAACTCGTGCAGACACAGAAGCATTGTCAGTACCTGTTATATTTTATAGGTTTGTGGTTACTAGGTTCCCAGTGATTTGATCCCACCAAGGAATAATCAATGTAGTAGCCATACAAATCTTCTTCATGTTTTGGCTTATCCCACTGAACTACAACTGATGTTTTTGTATTCCTTGTGGCCACTATACGACCAGGTGCAGATGGAACAACTAAGAAAAAGAGAGAAAATATGCACTATAATGAAATAAATAAAAACAAAAATAAATTAAATTAGATACAACGTTGTATACTTTTATCATATTTAATCACTATAGCTATGATTTCTACTATGTTTATAATATACATTTTAGTGTATTTATTTTGCTATAAGTAATTCACTTGTCTGGATGCTTATATATGTGTGTATATATACTTTTTTTTTCCTACCGGTTTTCTTATAGTAAATTTACTCTAAGCTACTAGTCTCCACATCTTTCTGATTTTATACAGGTTTCTGAGGAAGAGTTACAGGAGGACATATTTTCAAATATCAGTACTGATAAAAATGTATGGKTATGGAAATATTCTCTCTCAGATCAGAATAACAGCTTCATGTATACCCCCATAGCACTACTTCATCAGTAAATAATGCACATAAACTATTTAAGTGTAGTATCATAAGAGTTAGGAAATGCTACCTTCCAGTCAGTTAATGACCACCTCAGYTGAGGAATGGCAAGCTTTCAGGACAACTTTAAGCGTGTGTTTGAATGCTAAGTTCTTAGTTAAACTTAGCTAGACGCATTTCACAAAAGCATAAGCGTGTTGGTTGGAAGGGACCTCAGGGGATCATCTAGTCTAACCTATCAATAGGAGTGGAATTGCCACCAGTTATAAGCCAGAGCAGTCATGGCTTTTCCTGAGTCTTGAAAAGACATTAGAGATTTCACAGCTTTCCTGCACAGCATGCTCCAGTGTTGCACTATTCCACCTTTTTCACTAAGAAAGAAATGTCCAACCTTCCAAACCATACTTCGGGGCTGTTGCCTCTTGTTTTATCATCTAGCATTGTTGAGACCAGCCTGGCACCGTCATCTTTGTAATTCCCCTCCAAGCAGAGGTAGACTGCTGTTTGATCGCCCCTTAGCCTCCTCTTCACCAGGCTAACCAACTCCGGCTACCTCAGCCTCTCTTCATAGGTCACAGCCTCAAGGCCCCTGGCAATCTTGGATGCCATCCACTGGAGAGCTCCATTTTCTTCACATCCCTGTAACCTAAGGGAGCTATAACTGTACCCAGTACTCCAGAAGCAACCTCCYTAGCACAAGGCAGAGAGAAATAAAGCTTCCTTCAATCTACTGTCACAGTCCTCCCAGTATAACATAGTATGCAGTTCACTATATGCAGTGAAAATGCACAGTTAGCTTATATACAGCTAGACACTCTGAATGTGCATAAACAGAAGCAGAAACATCAAGATCCAAATGTGAAAARAATACCTTTGTTAATAGGGGCCAATTCAACCAATCTGTACACTGTTTAATATCTTTTTGAGCTTTGATAATATAAGGAACTACRGGAATTCTTCAGCCTTTCATGAYAGGTCAAGAGTAGTACCCAGCATTTGCCTATAAAAGGCATTTTAGTTTCTCCAAATTTATATATTTCACAGAACTATAGCTAAAGCAAGCAGCATGAAAAAGGTAGCATTTTTTTTCATTCAGTCTTTCAATCTCAAAATAAAAAATAATAGTTACATGTTAACATGATATTGTAGTTTTTACAGTAGGGTTGTCACATTGAGTGGATTGCAGTTGAGTTAAAAGTAGTTAAATGTAGGAGTTTACATGTACAGGAGTTTTCACAAGCACATTTTCCTAAGTTGTCATTATAGTCAAAGATCTAGGGCTTGATTCAGTTACCCGTACAAACATAATTAGTGCCATTTTAGACATTCTAGCGCATTGGAGACTTCTTCCTGGGGCTGGCAGATATGATATGCAGGATACTTGCACCCCTCTGAAATGGCAAACCAAAAGCATCTCAAAAGGTACTAGATGTCTGGGTGGGCAGCTGAACAGAGCCGCTAACCAACAGTCAGTGGAGTGCTGAGAATGATTCATCTCATCCCAATGTAGATGCCCCATGGGTCATCAACCAAGCTATCCTTTAGTCTCYGCTGACTGTAGTGGGAGCAGAGACCTCTAGAGCACTTGTAGATACCTGCATGGAGACACTAAATTTAGATGTCAATCTCAAACTGAATCCCCTCTCAGCACTCAATTGCATTGCCTACACACATATATTATGTGCCATTTTGGGCACACTAGGATACCCCATCTGTCTTCTAGTTGCTGCTCAAGAAACAACGCCTCCCACAGTCCMTATGTCATGTTCGCCAGCCCTGTGAAGTTGTCTCAGATACCTGCAGGAATGTCCAACAGCACTACGTGCAACTAACTAAACAAAGCCATGTGCGGCCCTGATGTGTTTTAGCACAGATACCTAACTCCATCTCCGAAAGTACTGTAGTTTCCCTTTAAAGAAATATCTTGTGCTTTCTGTCTTCCACTATTGCTACAATTTATTAAGAACTTCTGGTGCTAACCCATAACAGATAGCCTATTTTCTGTACAAAGTGAAATAAATACATTATGTTTCTTCCCTACCTTGGGGAATGTTGAACAGTTTAAATAATTTATATGTATTAACGAGATATCAAATCAAGAATACGTAAAAGCACAAGATGTTTTTATTTCATCTTATGTAGTTTCAAATCAGGCAAGGTGCTGCGTTACGTTTTTTTAAATTATTATAAACATGAAGAAGACTAYCTTATCAACATTTAGTGCACTATGGTACATCAGATACTGTAGGCATTTCTTATATTTCTGGTAAGTGTACTAGAAATATGTGAGTTCTTAAGGTGACATCTGTCAATACAAGGGACTGTTTATCTGCGACTTGTAAGAGTAAACCACATATTTGAGCAACAAGATGAGTAATTGCTCCTTAAATTTTTACTTGTATGTTTAAATGTGGCTCCAAGATAAATCCTTCACTTCCATTTGGAAAGTTGCCACTAAATATGTTGATGTAACTTCCCCTATCACTGGAATCTAGTCACCTGCACGCTGCTGGAATTCTGTGCCAGCAATAATTCACAGCTTAGATTACTCAGAAAGAAAGGAAAGGCTACCTTCTCTAACGGAAATTGTAGGGAACTAAGTAGTATATAATTACCCAAGCCAGACAATGTAATTATCTGAGTTAGTGATTAACCAGTATTATCCTACTTTTTTGACAAAGCACTCTGAAGAATGACTAACTAAAATTAATTTAACTTTGTAACAATTATTGGTCTCAACAAGGAAATATACTATCACTAGGAAAATTTCTGAAAGTTTCTAAAATTTAACATCCTGGTCTTTTTGGAACACAAGTGAATTTGATTACTATTATTGTAATAATATTAATCTAGTTTTGGTAAGGGTTGTTTATTTGCATTTTTTTAAATATCTGTTGCATTTAGTATTGATGCCTCAGAATTAATGCCTTACCAACAGTATCTTGTGGTTGAATAGGTTCTGTGATTTCAGATGGATCACTGATTCCGTGCTTGTTTGCTGACAAGACTCGGAAAACATATGATTTTCCTTCTGCAAGGTCAAACACGGCATAGCGAGGAGATTTTACAGCAACCTGTGCATTGACTCTTTGCCAGCTTCCACTGCCAACCATGGACTACAGAAAAAAAAAAAGAAAAAAAAAAAGAAAGAAAGATGAGGATCATTTTGAAACTGTCAAAAAATGAACATATTGCATCCTGTCATTAATTTAGTTAAGAACGAAAGGAGAAGGATCATTCTCAAATGCCTTTCTTTAACATATGCAAATCTGCATCACTCAAGCATTCAATTACTCTACAGAAAAGGTCTGAGTACATCAATGTCTCCTTGTCTGTCTAGACACCAATATATGCCCTCTGGTACACACAGCTAGCCTTCATTTAGGGCCTTGACTGACACCTCTGATTGCTCCCAAGACAATTAATCTCATGCCCTGCAAAAATCACTTGAACACCTAAAGGTTAGTTATAAAGCAAGTCCTAATCCAGATTCTGTGGAAAGGTGGAGTGGGGGGTATTTCTTTACTCTCTGCCATATGTTTATGCACTCTGCTGACTAAAGTCATGTCCAGAAGAGTATTCATCAAATGAAATAATTACTTTAGAATATTTTCAGCGTAGCAGCTGAGCTAATTATTAGCATACCTCCATATGGAGGAGTGCCAGAAAAACAGCACTCTGAGAGAATTCTGCTGTCCAGCAGCTTCTCCAAATAAACTGTTGATCCAAAACAAAAATAAGCCAWGGGCTATTTAAGTGATTTTAGTGACATCCAAGTGCCCAGTAAACAGCCTAAATAAAATTGCCTTAGGACATGGAAAAGTGCATAAAATTAGATTTTCATAAAATTACGGAACAGACAATCTGTGAACAAAACTTGTTAGACTGTGAACTTGTTAAAGAAGGAACAGTTTTTCATGGGTGATAAGAAACTGCATACTATTACAGATAAATAATAAAAAGATAAACAGCAAAAAAAATCAAAATCTTTTTCATAGATACTGAACCCACCTATTGTTCTCAGTAGCAAAAAATAAATGTAATTTTCTTCATATATAAAAAGATAGAAAAAATGAAAAGAGCATCATTTTGCCATATAACTTGCTTTCTGGAATGAAAAACATTAATGGCTGTGTTTCATTTTGATGGCAGCAAGAATCAACATAATATTTTATTCTGTAATTTGATTTAATGTATTTCTGCTATTAAAATAGCATTATTAAACAGAACAGAGAACTCATTTTCATTCTGTGTTTCTTGAAGCTTTTAAAAATTCTATTTTATTCTTGAGGATGGAGACTGCTTTATTTAAAATAAAATAACTTCGGATTATGCATTTGTAACTTAACAGATGTCTGTGCAAAGCRAAGAACAAATATTCACCTATGAACTGATTGGACTATACATATACATRACAGCTAGTTATATGACAAAGGATTTTCTAGTCAGGTTTTAATTAGTATAATGAAACTTTCTTTTTTTTCTAATAAAGCCTTTTAATTCTCTGTCTCAGTCTCCCTCAGTAAGTTTGGCATTTAATTAAGACTCACTGGATCATCATTTCCACTGCTCTGCACTGTTTGTGCTGCTTTATAGAGCTATTTCAGTAAAACATGTGAATATACACATTTCCGATGCATATTTAGAATGAAATTCTACTAACCAAGTGTAGGCGTCTATTCAATAGAAATCTGCGTCCGAGCTTTTCATCTAGACTATTTCTGTAGGCTCTGGAAATAACTACGTACTTTCAGGACATATCCTACAGTAGTCATCTAAGATATAATTTCTGAATCGTGACAAAAAGTTCCTATTTCTCCTTCTGCACTGTAGGAATGCTGAGGTAACTAGTTTGGATGTAGATCTATAATTTTAGACAACTAAAGTGAAGGTAAATACCACACCTAGCACCAGGTTGTGATCCAAAATATGTTCCTGATTAGGGTTATTTTTTACTTACATACTTCTTCTGCTAGAAAACCTAGTCAGCAACCAAAACCTCCCTGTTAATTGATACGTAAACACAGGATAAAGAACTGGTTGAAAATTTTTAACTCAGCATGCTTGCAATCTATAGATAAGACAGCATGTATATGGCAGGGAATAAGGATCAAGGAAAGGATCAGTGACATAACAATGTGTTGTATAGGAAAAAATAGATATTAATTTCTATGCAAATTTTCATTACTTAAATGGGAAAGGTAGAGTGGGAGCAATCATAAACATGTTTGTTGGAAAATTTAACTAGTGAATGGACTTCACCTTATATCTATTGCTTTGACATCCATCAGCTGATGGATGGTCCAAAAGGTTGTGAAAGGCTTTTGAAACTGAGATTTTGATGGATAGAGAAAGAGAAGGCAGAAGAGGGAGCCGCAAACAGAAGGGTGACATGAACAGGAATATGCTGAACAGGTGTGAGCAGAGAAAAACTACATGGTAAGGACCTGAGGAAAGTCTGTTGCAATATTCAAGATGTAAACTGATCGTGTGGCAGTTTTATGGATGGTTTTAGTGTTTGTGGATTGTTATGAAGGGGCATATGCTACAGACATGATTCTTAAAGACTAAATATAGCTTGGCATGTAAGAGTTTTAGAGGTCAGGGATGAGGCCCAATTTACTTACTGAAGTGATGGGGAAACTTTGCAGGAAGGAGGAAAGATTAAGACCTCTGGCTGGTATCCAATACACTTAATATAGACACCCAGCTCGGGGACAGATGTATCTAAATCTTAATAGCCCAGATGGAGGAAGAACGAACCTAAGTTCCCTGTCAAGTCAGGGGGAGGATAAAGGCAGCTGTGAAGACTATCAGGGAGCAGTGAACCTGAGACAGAGGTCTACCTCTCTCTGTYGACTTCACAGGGGACAAGCTGAAAATGTCAGGTGATAGCAGAGGGTGCAGTACGCCTGCAGAAAGGGAGGTAAGGATCACATGATGGATCACTGTTTATGCCCTGCTCTGCTGCAGGATGCCCATATACTTCCCTTTAATAAGGACAGATTGCAAACTGCCAGTCCTGACTGTAGGGAAGAGAAATCAAAGGCATTTATTTTCTGTTAAACAGCTGCCTTACACATGTAGGTTTGCTCTCCTTTTAGACAGCAGTAAGCAAATAGCACAGGGCATCCATTTCAGTGGACCTTGAATTTCAATACTCATTAAAGCATGCAGTAAGACATTTGATTGTCCATGCCTTCTCCAACACCCTGTTGCCAAGTCCTGTAAGACTCAGAGATTGTTAGTTCTATTGTTCATTCTGTAGTTCTGAAAATGAGATGCATATAACTGCATGTGGCGATGAAATGCCTTACAGTTCAAAGCCACTGTACAGTACAGTACCTTCTCAATGAAATACGTCAGTGGCTCCTTGCCACGGGGAACAGGTGGATCCCAGCTGAGCACAACATATGTTTTGCTGATTTCTGAGGCATGTACATTGGTGGGAGGGCCTGGAATCTGAACATCCCCTGRAAGAGTAATAAACGTAGCGAGTGTTAAACAGCAGATTAACCCCCAGGTCAGCATTTGTGCTACAGCTCATCTTTCTGCACTCCCAGCCTGCAGCACGTTGCTCGGCTATTGAGGGCCACAGTATCAGCTGCGCAGTTCACTTCTCGCTTCAGTTCCATTTTGAGGAATGAAATATCCATGCTAAAAGTTAGTTATTTACTTTTTCAGAGTTAAGTATTTCCCCAAAAAGCTAWGCATTTGTCACACATGCTTTTTCTTTGATCACGTTTGAATTACTTTAATCTGCTCTGTAAAATGCCTTGGAAAAACCTACTCACTATATGCAAATAAGAGCTATTTTTTGATCAAAGACAGAAGTCCAAAGAGTTATTATGAGAAATTAGACTGGAAGAAGATAAATGGAAGGGAGGCACACTCAAGGAGAAAAGCAGCTTAAAATAAAGTGGAAAGTGGAAAAGGAAACAGAGAATATTAATAGTTTCTCCAGTAATGTGATGGTTTTACCAGCTGGATAATCTAGAGCACCTCTAAGACCTCTGGACCAGAGATGTACTAATATGTCACCAACTCTTTGGTGACTACCTCAGCTGAAGGGGTCTAATCGACCACCCCGTCCCCAGTCTCACGGCTGCGTTCCCAGGACCAGGTTAGCCTGGGCCAGCCCAGCCCTTTGTGGTCACACTCTCCCACCACAGCTCTGAGAAGGAGCTCGTCTCCCTACCGGTGGGATTACAGTGGTGTAAAATAGCCAGAGATAAGAACTTCAGACCTATGAAGGACAGCTGCATACATATCTACATAGCTCTGAAGAAGCTTCCTCTTCTGCAACAGTTCAGACATAGCAATTCAGTGGATACTTGTAAATATTTTAGCTTTATGATTTACAACAGAGAAGGTRAAAGTTTAATTCTTTTAAGATAAGTTTTGCCGCTTCTAATGCAAAGASCATATATCCTCTAAATGTTCAGAATTTGACCTTAAAAAAAGAAAAATGTTTCAGTAACAGTCTCTAAGTTGTGGAAGTGGAGTTTGGTGGTTTATAAACATTTCTAGAACAAACCAGGCTCAAAATGTACATAAAGTTATTTCTTTGTACATTTTTCAGAATCTAAAACATGCTTTTTTAAAGCAAACTGCAACTTATCCAATCAAAATTTGTTTTCTCTCAATGCATTCTGATGTTTGATTTCTTACAAATATATTTTTCATTACGAAAGGCACATAAATTAACTGAATTTAAGAAATTGCCAAAGTGCTATCAAAAAAAAAATTTTAAGCATTGAAAATAATAATTTTCAGCGCAATGCATATGATCTAAAGACTTTCAGTTGGTTTCACATACCAAATCTCTAAATTTCTTTATTTTTTACATAAAYATTCTGGAAAAAAAGTTGATATAATTTGTAATGTTATAGCATGATGGTACAGTCTGCTYTTTCAGAATGAAAGGTCATCTGGCACAGAAAAGGAAATCCATTTGTGATCTGTAAGATTACTTTTTCAAAAATGATCTCCAATTTACACATGAAAGTAATGATATATATATAAATAATACTTGGATATTCATATTCTTTGATTAAATATGTGCAAATCCTCACAACAKAAATCCAAATATCATTATTTATATTTATAATAGACTGGCTATTTAACCATTCTGATCATTCTCAGACAATCCTGAGAGCAGGAGTAGATCCTTTGAAGCCAAGAATATTCTTGATCCTATMATGTGAGAATAGCTGTATCAATTCATTTAGAATACCATTGTCAAACTAGAGAAAACTCATCTGGGGGTAGAAATCATTTAATGTTTCTGAGTCCGATTCTCTTTGAATTACACCTATTCTCAGGTGAATTTCCTTTTATTAGGTTATTAATGGAGTTATGGTTATATAAGCTTTTTGGAAGATAGCAGATAGAATATCTATCTTACTGAGCTATTACTGTTCACTTTTTTGACATTTAAGCAAAGAGAAGATCATTATCTAGATCAAAAAAAAAATCAGCACATATAGAAACAACCAAAGATGGGAGATATTCAAGTGTTATCCCAAAAGCTGGCAGTAACCTCTCCAATTCTCCTCAGAAAAACCAATGGCTAGTCTATAGCACTTCCTCAGTAAAAGCCTCCTTATTTAGACAGAKGTGTTACTTAAAATATAAGGCTGGATTCTATATTTTTAAATGGAAAATGGAAACAGCTTGTTCAAATCATGAAATTCTATTTTAAAAGTTATATATGTCTCTCAGAAGGATAGGAGGGAGGAAAATGTGTGTGATCAAATGCAATGTTCTGCTGCTTTAACACAGCTTATCACTAGGCAAAGTAAAACATTGAGATGCTGTCAGGATGTAATGAAACTGGTGCAGCCAACAGAATAATGCTGTCAGTCCTTTTAGACCTTTGTCTTTGCCTTTGCCTTCCGTTCTCTCAGATTTGCAAGCTGGAATATCTGTCTTTATTTTTATGAAGAGTTTTCTCACTAGGTGCATTTCCTTTATTTGCTGTCTTTCTAATTCTAATCTTAAATTCCTAGGATACAGACAGATGGAATGAAATCATGGAAAAGAAACATACCTTCAAGGTCATCTTTTCGGATTACAATCTTTCGTCCTTCATCCACATGAATAGCTGTTAACCAAAATATTCAGTTAATTTCTTGAGCAAATTTGATATATTTATAAATATGTTGCAAATTACTGTTCATCAGCAGTTAAAAAGCCTTTCTGTACCTTTATATACCTCTGTTTTTAAAATTCTGTTATTAAATCTTTCCAAAAATGGAATCAACCAGAAGTTATATACTGCTTCATCCATTTTCATGGGAAAACTAAGCATGACAGTACTATTTACAGATGAACTAAAAAACAGTAATCACAGTTCTCAGGCAGATTGGAGRACAACTATGTCATGATTTGGACTTTTGTCATAAGAATCAGCAATAAATTTGATGGAAACATAGCATATTCAACTCAGGTKTTACAAGCAACATTGGGATCTGCAGCCTTCATAATGAGTTCAATTATCCTCTGCATAAAAGGAACATGCAAAACAACAGGTGTGAAAGTATATGATATATGTAGCTTTCGTGCTAGTATTTTGGCCAGTGCTAAATCAACAGGACCACTTCCCAGAGCAAGCCAGCTTATCTCACACATGGAGAAGTTCTCACGTAAATTCCTTTGTAGAATGCAATGGCTTTGAGCACAAAATGAGTTTTCAGGAGGAGCTGTTTCATTAGACTGACTTTCTGTCTGCTAGGAAAGTCATAATATCAGAGCCCCCCAACCTGTGGCAAGGGAGCTTTGTGTTAGTGCTGGCAATTTCCTCAGCGAAAAAAGGAGTGGGTAAATATGAGAGTCTCTGGGGTGGTGAATTCATGTCACAAATGATTTTTTTTTAAACTAAAGTAGACATATTCAATAGCTTTTTCAAAAGTGATTGTCAACAAATATGAAAGTTTGTGTGATCTGAGTGCCCGTCTCCCAGTGGAAATGATACAAGCTTCCAGGACATACTACCTCTTTTGAAAACATTGCTCCTGGCGATAATAAGTTTAAAATTAAGTTAAACATTTAAAAGATAAGTAAAATCAGTCATAACTGAGATGAAATCCCCAAGTCCTGAAAAATTGTCATTATGRAACTTGCTTTTGCAGCCATATCACTCGCGTTGAAACTAGTGAGATATCCATTAATTCAAAGGAAGAAGTGAATCCTGCTCCTTAGGCTACTAAGCAAATGGAATCTGAATAAATGTAAGATCAAATATTGAACAGCAGTTCCAGCCTTGCACAACCTACTTTGTGTTCTGTCCAGGTCAACAGGGTCAAGAGCTGCCACTGGTTCGGAGACGCGAGAAGGCCTGCTAATACCYGCGCTGTTCACTGCTCTCACACGGAATATGTAAGACCGTCCCTCGTAGAGACCAGTCACGGGATACTTGCAGATTTTTACAGGAGCATCGTTGCACTGGATCCAGTTTTCTAAACCCACTTCACATCTTGGAGTAGTAGAAGACAGCGTTTTTCAGTGTTCGTTTATCAAAGTCATCCCACAATAAACATACACACATCAGGTCAGAGTCACAAAAGCTATCCTCACTAAATTGAGGAACTAATCCCTACAACTTGCTAATGAAAGCCTCATTCTTTAGACATTCTTTCCTTTGACCATACTATCTTGGTCTCATGGTACTCATACTTCTTCATAATGCAGTTACAAAGGACATATTTCTTGTATGCTTTTTGGCCTTGTCAACTCTCTCTGCTTCCCTTCAACCACATCCTCTTCCTTGTCATAGCAAACACAAGTTATTCACCTTTATTTTCAACATCAGTTGCCACAGAACATGCTGAAATTGCAACATTCATCTGATTTTTTCCATCCCTTTCTCATTATATCATATCATTTCTAAGTAAGCACCTTTGTGCTTTTCTCTCCAACAGTGGTTGGGCTGCAGATCACAGGAGTCACCATGAAGTGCAGCGATGTCCTCACACTGCCTCCTTTTTCTGCACATATCTCCTTCGTCTCATACTACTACTACAGYTTTGTGGTAGAGAATGCCTTTTGCTCTGACAGCACCCAGCAAACTAGGGTCATGATCAAGGACTCCTAGGCACTGTGGTAATTCAAGCAAAATGTCAAAAGGCACAGCTGTGTCAATTATACACAKAATAGATGAAATGCTCCCGTGATCTGTGCCCCGCACGAATTAGATATAAAYGGTAGAGACCCCAGGGCCCAAGCTAATTTCCCCATACTGACAGCCATTCATAAGCCAACATTTTCCAGCAATTTCSAAATAGTTGTCTCTGAATTAGACCAAATTATATGGTATTGGATAGCACTGAGCTGCAAATGTTGCTTTTAAGGGTAGAGCATTATACATTATCAAACTACTTCTCATTTTTGCCAACCGTYATTTTCAAAGAGTAAGGATCAGATGTTCGGCTCCAGCCATAGGGGAAAAGCACGCACTTCAGAGAAAGAGATGCAGAATAACCCTTGGATCCCCTGATCCTGGGCTGCCTACACTGAGCTGAACCCAGAGCAACATGCAAAGCAGGCAGTAGGAGTGAGAACTGCCCTCCTGATTTAAACCACCAGCTCCAGGAAACCTGTGCCTTGAACTCATGGTATATCATTGCTAAGGCGGAAGTAAACAGACCATGTAATAAGCTCTAGGTTCCTGTTTCTGTAACATACAGCTTAAAAAGATTTAAATCCAATAAAAGGATTCTGACTTCTGAAAGTCCAGTAGTGCCAGGGCTTTCTTGTTCTCTGATTTGGCCAAAGCCATGCTCTCTGATGAGCGTCTTCCTGCAGACCAATTACTGGGGATGATCCAATTGCCCCTTGTTAACTTCCAGGCAGTACTCAGAAAATTCCTAGGAAATTGCTAGATCATCTGGGCTAAAACTGTTCCAAGGAACATTCTAGTAACTGAACAAAGTAGATGATCAGGTTCCAGTGCCTGGGATCTATAAACATACAATTAAGCAGCACAAATATAAAGATAGTAATTTTTTTTTTCCTTCAGTAGATATGTGCTTCTGGAAGTACACAAAGTTAAATAAATCCCAATATTTACATACTTGTCAACAAAATATCCAATGACTGGGCTCTGGCTGGTTGTGTTTGGTGGTTTCCAAGTAACAATAACATAGTCTCTGTTAGCATCATGGCATTTAACATCCATTGGTGCCCCTGGTGCTCCTGCGATTAACGCATCAGCATCTGGATCATAAACAAAAATAAATCAGTTTTGACCCTGATTCTTCTGAAATACACAACAAAGAATGAAAAGAAGATTTCCAGTTCACTGTGCTGTTCTTTTCTATGRGAGGGAGCCCAAAGATTTCTGTACAGACTAATTCACTGCACTGATGAATCAAGCTTATAACATCTATATCCCCAGAAAGGTAAGGATGTTCAGGGATACTTTTTGAAGGTAGAAAAGTGATTTAGACATCAAAGACCATCTCATGACTTTTCATGAGAATTAAATGCCTGACTAGCCCACATGATAATCTTTCCCACTAAAGGCTGTATGTATATCAGTGGGTTATTGATCAGCCCACAGTACTCAGCAGAGGAAAGGAAAATAAATTCCTTAAAGAATAAGAAGTTTGTAAACTTTTAGTACATTTTTGAAGCTACTTTTTATTTTATGTCTTACAATATGAGTAGGCCTAAGCAATGAATGTTCTTTCATTAAGATACCTGCATATGTCTTAATCTGAGAGGAGCTGATTGGTGTGATCCCACAACTGCTGACCAAGTCTCCTAACAGACAGAGTTCTTTGCCTCCAAGGAAAAGCTTTATAGCATGTAAACATCCTAAACATCCAGATGGAGTCCAAATTTATCACTTTCTCAGTTTTTCTTTGCTGAAATAACTATGCAAAATTTTCAATTTGGTTTGAACCTAAATCTTGGTAGTTTCTCAAATTTTTCCTGAAATATTTGCAAGAACCACTGTGGCTGTAGAATCTACTACCAAGAGGCACCTGTACTTTGCTGTGCATTACACATGTTTCTTGCACTGAATTTGAAGTGTCTCAGAGGAGGAACCCTGGGGGACTGAGAACATTTGCCATATTGCAAATGCAATTGGTTGTTAGAAGGCTGGTGCTCAGCATCAGGCCTGCAACCCCTTGTAAGATTTCTCACTTATGGGCCTGACTTTACACATGAAAAAGATGCAGCCCATGTGAAAAGAGGTAAGAAGAAGGCCAACAGAGGACACCACAGACCAGGGAGGATATAGCTTAAGTCCAGGGTCCTGCGCAGGCAAAGGGATCAGAAAGAGAAAAAAATAGACAAAAGAAGTACCTGACCCTCAAAAAAGTACTAATAACGATCCATCACACACAAACTGACTGGAAAAAAAAATCTGCAAGGTATGTATGCTCCAGTACATTTCTAAGAAGAACAAGTCAGATCTCCTTAGGTTTTCAGCTAGTATAGCCCCAATGGCTTCAGTGAGGCTACTGCAGTTTGCTACTACCGAGGATCTTGTCCAAAGTATTTAAGAGAGTGATAGAACTGTTCAGTGAGAGAGATTTTCACCTTTCAATAAAAATTAAAAATGAAAGATGTTCTGCCCAGAGGTGCATACAGGAGCTCACTCTCAGTTCATTGAGTTGTATATGCAAATGTAGGGCAGATCTTAACCTCTATTCTGTTTTAATATATTTATCTTCCTTTTATCTATGTCTCTTGAGAACGCTATTTCTTCAGTGAGCAAATTTCGTACTTCCTTTCTTTCCTCTGATTATTGAGCTGGCTGTGACTGGTATATTGGTGGGAATATTTCTTTTACTTTCTCTTTTGCCTCCTCCTAAGTCCAGGTACAGGAATGGGAATGCCCAAAAAGGCCCACTCTCATGTGGAAACCTCTAGAGCAAAAGCTATCACAGTGAGGAGAAGTAGGATTCAAGGATGTTTAGTCTTTAGCAGATAAAGCAGACAGTGAAGGAACAAAATGTTTCTTCACAAGATTGATTTCTCTGGTTCTTCAGGAAGGAGAATAGCTTCAGAAGCAAACTCTTTTGATGCTCTCCACTCTCATAATGCCACTGTGTTGTTTCTAGCACAGACTATCATACAAAATCAAACAACTCTAAAATACGAAAATGCTGGATTTTCTTACACTTTCTTCATTGCATGAGATTGTTTAATAAAACTACTTTTTTCTGCTGCTCTTCCTAGTTTCTCCCCAAGAAACAAATGAAAACCTTACCTCTGACAAATAGGAATGCACTGTATTCATTCACCCCACCTCTCGTAACCATACGCAGGGTGTATAGACCTTCGTCATCTTTGTTCAGATGGGTAAAAGACAGAGCTGCCTGGCCTTCTCCAAAGTACAGCTTCGTCCACTTGGAGTCCTTTATTAGCACGTCTGGAAGAGAAGAACCATGAGGCGCTGGCTCCCAGCTGACCAGAACAGCTGGCTTCCCGGTGCCGTTCTGTGCTGGTCAGGGGCACAGACGGGCCTCTTCACCAGCCACGTTCAGAGCCACAGCGCTTTGATGCTCTCAAAATTCTACAGAGATTAATCTGAACCCCTCCACACTTATCTGACCAGAGAGAATAGGAGGTGCCAGTAACAGAAATAGGATTGAATTCCCTTCACTATCACTTCTAATACACTGCCAGGGAAAAATATTAATCCACGTTTTAAAACAATCATGCAAAAAACTACCATGCACTGTAACAGATGTAGGGTGGAATTTTGATTCATTTTTAATAARTTTTGGTATCTGTTCAGGTCAAATGTCAGATTACTCAATTTCTTCCTTCAAGATTAAAGACTAGATTTCAGTCTAATCTGAAGACTGCTATAAATATGCACTAAATTTAATTCTTCAAGGCATGCMAATTGAGCAGTGAATGAAATTAAATTTGAATTTTTCACAGGTGAGAGCTGGTGACCCATGATTAAAGCAAATTAATCTGATTGCCTAGTGAAACTGAAGCAAAAATATGAGCAGAATATTTTACACTAGTCAAGAGAGTTCTTATCATCTTCTTTCAATAATTGATTGGATTTTTTTTTATTTTAACTCCATAAGCCCTGTTCCATACACATTTATTTGTTCTAATCAATGCATCAGCAGAATTGTATTAAAAAGAACTGAAGATCTATAGATATGTTTATTATTCTATTGCTTAAAAACACCTTAGAGAAGATGCTCACACAATTGCAAAGGAAGCAGTTTGCCCAGTTGCCTACTGTATTGCATAAGGAGATGTTAAAAGTGGCCTACGTTCAGATGAAAGAAACGCCAATAAAACACAGGCTACTAAAACCTAAAGCAGTAAGTTACACGATCACCTAAGTATACAGCTGTTTTGTGAGAAGCATAGAAAAGAAATTCAGTTGCACTCATTCTCATGAGATTCTGAATCATGAGATCCTTACCTAGAAAATCTACATGTCCCCTTTCTCTCATGCAAGTCACAACGATACTGAGCGAGACTTTTAGCAGAGTGGCATCACAAAATGTCTTCATCAGTATTAACTAGTTAAACGAAATATGATTTCTCTAGAAAATCATGAATTAAAAAAAGAAGTTGAGTTACCAGCACCTCTGAAAAGCAGATGTAGGCAACCTTGTATTGTCTGGTAAGGCCAGAATCATCCAAATCCGCATCCAGTCCCACCATTTGTATGTACAGAACATTCCAGCTTTGGTAAGAGCAGAAAAATCTCTTTCCTTCCCACACGACCAAAGACCCACCAGGTCCCTTCAGAAAGCAAGGACTGTCTTTTTAATGCAGTTGGACAGATGGCTTTCCAGATAAGACCAAGACAAAGAGTGAATTTTGGAGGCCATGAGGGAACTCAGAAGTGCCACATGAGCGGGTACCTGCCGGCACTGTAATGTGACAATTCCAGGGACTCACTGTTGCACTCAAACCCCTAGTCTATTCATATATATGATCAGTTGAAATTTCACCCAAATTCTTCACTCCAAGTTTCCCCCCCCCCAGGAGTTCTAGTTAACKTACACTAGACTCCAGTATAGAGGACTGCAGCTTGATAATATTATATTACATTAAAGATCAGTAACAGAAAGCTTCTATCACAAGCTGAACTCATATCCAGGTTGGATATACAGTCCTGAGGTCTTATGTCAATATAGTTCTTTCAGCATTTTGAACTGTTCTAAGTGGGCCAAGAATTGTGGATATAATGTGCAGGTTTGTCAGATTTCAAACATTTTTAGGGTATTTGATTCAGCTGACATGTACATTCCTAGGAGTCTAGTAAGGAAGCACTTGTGTGAAGCTTATTAATTCTGGATAAATACATCCTTCTCTTGTGTATAATTAATAGAAGTAAATCAYACTGACCCATCTAAGGTCTTTAGTTGCTGTTACTTGATTAATATGAATATAAAAATCTTAGGAAAAATAAAGATTGTCTTAATACAAGAGTAGAATTAAATATTACCTCTCCAAGAAYAGCACTTTTAAAGCTTACACTGTTGAACAAATTATTAACCTTCTTATCATTTACATTTATTCATTGCCTCCAGCTCTCAGAGACTCAGCATAAGAAATTCAAGCACATAGCAAAGGTTTATGTCACATGAATTTCTGCTATGTTTGGGAAGTTGTGCCTGCAGATGCACACAAACACCATGATCCATGTATGTGTAATGATGGATAATTTTAAGCTTGTTCRTATCATTCCTTTTCCCATAATATCTGTAGCATAATGGGGCAAAAACCTTTCTAATTCAAGTCACTAGCAAAACTCTATTTGCTTTTAAAGAGACCATATTTTCACCTCAGGTTTTCATGGAGAAGGTAATATTATGTCAAATAAGTAGAAACATAAAGWGCATAATATTATGTATTGAGAAGAAATTAAATTGGAATCATGAAGGAATAAACTGAAGGGGCCAAAAGCTCATTTTCACCTAACTGTAGAACTAGAACAATTCTCACTAGATGAAAATTGAAACAGCATGAGACATCTCTAGAAAATTATCTCATGACTACAGTTCCAGAAAACAGATTTGTTCTGAAGCTCAGAAAGTTCAGAGATTTGGTACTGTTAAGGTGGGCCCAGTAGGAGACAGACTAATGGTATCACAGAAGCAGACAGGTCACCTCACAGTCTATTTATAGCAATAACAAGTCACTATACACTTTCAGGCAAGTGAAACTTGGGTTCAAGAATAAGCCTCAGATTTTAGATTATTCACCAAATAAAACAACCATTTTTATTATTAAGTTATTTTCATTGCAGTAGCACCTAATAGCCCCAACGCAATCAAGTATCCACAATGACAGAAAAATAGGAGTGAAAGAGTGAAGTGTCAGATGTGGATCTMTGTAAATAAAATATATGGAGGAAAAACAGGCTTAACTAGCAGCTATATAARAATCCCYYYYYYTTTTTTTTTTACATTTTCTAATCTTGAATTTTCTTGACAGTCTTATTAGTCTTTTTGTCAGTTCTTAGTTTACCTACTACAATTACGGAAACGTTGACAACTATGGAAAATTCTACCAGCTTGTCTGGGACCAGTCTCAACACTAGGCACAGGAGTTCTCCATTCTCAAATGYGGTCCCTTAGGGGAAGGGTCTCACCATTCAAAAGTAACTGAGTCTTCCCTTATATCGTCAAACAGAATATTTTCTTCAGAATCCTATGCAGACACTGCTTTATGTTTCAAGATCTTTTTTGTGGGATGAACAAATGTTATTCATGCAAAGCCGTCCACCAGACTGTAGAATATGCTTGAGTGAAGCTTTTCTTTTCAATGCTTTCAGTTAAAACTGTTCTATTTGGCATGTTATAGTTTTTCCCTGACAAAACAGGGAAAGAAAGTAATGTATCAACATGGCATTTGTACAGCAGATAAAAGCCCYGTGTTCCAGGACTTGCTCCAATAAATATTTCTGTGCTTTAAATTAAACACATTTTAATATAAAATTTGCAATAAATACTGGAGCAAGATATGGAAATAGAGGCCCACACCCACACCTCATTAATTTACTGCTCTGTGAACACCCTTCAGCTCAGTGGTCACGGCATTCAATTATAAAGCRCGTTCAAATCTGGGAAGTGAGTTTGCACCTCCACCTAGTGARTAAATTTTATAATCATTGCAATATTAGATAACCTAGGATCACTTCCTCCTTTTGTAAGTATGTGCTCAAAAAAGGGTTGACCAAGTCACCTAATTTAAAGAGAGTTCAAGACTATGAATTCCAACTGGAGCAAGTTATTTTCTTACTAAAGTAGATTGTATTCTGAATTTAGTTTTGAAAATGTGTTTTAAGCCAGGCCTGTCTCCTCATTGTTTCCTCCTTGATTTTCCASGTAGCTCCTGTTTAGTGTGCTAACTATTGTAGATATTACTCAGCTTCTGGCTTTCCTTTGCATTGAACAGGACACCTGGAAATGTAACATGGGTCACTGGACTACACAAGGCAGCTAAACATTTAAATCACAGGAGCTACAACATATACTGGTACCATCAATCCTCTAAAGGGAAAGCTTTAGTTAGTTCTTATGACATGTTTAGTTTTAACAGTCATTTATGAAACCAAGTGTGGAATATAAACTTATGAATTTACCTGAAAAACAAATGTAGATAAGTATCATAGCCAACACCCCCTACTCTGCTACAGAGACATGCAGTTGGAAGAGCAGTCGGAGGTGCACATCTTCAAGAACAMAACAATGTTCTTGGAATCATGGAATCATAGAATCATAGAATGGTAAGGTGGAAGGGACCTCTGGAGATCATCTAGTCCAACCCTAAGCGGAAYGAAGACCTACTTTTCAGATCTTTGTAGATCTTAGGTGTTCCAATATAGTTAATGCTTCTATTGCCCAAAGACAACGTGAGGTTTGTTCTGCCCACAGCTAGCAACACARGTGTTCAAAAATCAGCATAGATTAAGCTATCTCTTTTGACTCAGGTTCCTCTGAGTCCCCTTTCSCTGCATCACCTGCAGTTTTCATGTCATGTACCTTTTCCTGCTCCTTAAATATGGTAATTAGGATAACTCTCTCAAACAGTASAGGGTATTATTCAGCCAAGATAATTGTTAAGGGTGAATACAAATTTTCACAAAGTTTTCCAGGGAAGATAATATGCATCTAAAAAGACTGAAAATCATGTATACAGGGGCAGATGCAGTACCTTAGAAAAAAAATACTTACCATCTCGATACCACTCAACACGAGGTTGTAATCTTTTCAGTTCTGGGGTTATCAACACAGAGCACTTGAGGGTCAGTGTTTCACCTTCAGTTCCRAAGGTGACTCCAAATTTCTCCAGAAACTGGACATCAATATGGGTGAAGCAAACATCATACGACAGGGGCACTACACAAGAGAAAATCAAAACATTCTTTAGTGTAAGTAAAATGTACTAGGAACCAACAGATTATTGTCTAATTTGAGCAGGAKGTGGAGCGCTCCCATACTTTATGCTGATCTAGAAAAGCAGCTTGGAAATTAAAAGCATCTGGACAGCTACTGTTGTGACTGAATACTTAGAAAGCTAAGCCAGAAGAAACAAGTTATATCAAATTTTCTAATCTGTAGAACATTACTTTGACCAGTGATAAGAGCACATAAACTATCTAAGCAAAAAGAAAAAAAATGCTTACAGTGGAAGGGCATTATTCCAGCTGGGTAAGGCTCTTCACCCTCTCTGAACCCTACAAAACACAGACAGCARAGAGTCAACAAAATGAGCACAGTATTTATTTCTTGTTTTAATCATGAAGTAGGACTTACTTCGCACAATCACAGCACAATTAGTTGACGCCTGCCCATGGATATTTGTTGCAACTGCTGAATAGGTAGCAGAATCATCAAAATCAGCTCTGAAAAGGGGAAGGAGGAAAACAAAAGACTACATAAATACAAACAATGCTCATAAGGTCCTAATGACTGCTATTACAAACCCAAGATATGCCAAATCCAAGCAAAGTGTGTAAAGCTCTTTGTCGGYCTTGTAGGACAAGAAGTTGATGAAAGAACATCAGAAAGTTGRTACTGGTTTTGCTGCAGTTTCATCACAGCAGCAGGGCAGGCTGCATTAACTTGAGCAAACTGGAAATGACCTCTCCTTTCTAYGGCTGTTGCAAGCAGGCAACTGATGACATTTGCTGCCTCTTTTATATCTTAGGCAGTCCAGGGGAAATGATACAAAAACAGAGAATCTGACTAGATTGTTAATGGGCAAAATGATTTGGGCWTGATTTTTTTGGGGTTTTTTGGTAAGAAAATATGTTTATTATGTAAGGACAATATAATCAAAAATGAAACAAAAAAAGTTACTTCTTCATACAATATTGGGACTGATAGTGGAATATATCATTTATTATAGCCTTCCTTGAAGAGGAAGTTACATTATCAGATATAAAGACAAATACTAGGATTTATGTATAAACTTTTATATCCCAGTTCTTCTCTCATTTAATCCATGGGTGTTACCCTGACATAAAACTGAGGTAAAGGAAACTAACTCTTTGTGTGATTTTTTTTCGGTTCAGTTACTCAGATTTGCATTTGAAGTAACTTAACTGATATGTTTCTAATAAATATAAGTAATTGTTAAGTAGAAAAGGTTAAAAATATTTTGAACTGGTTTTTGGTAGTATGTAGATGTGAGTAGAACGAGATATCCTCAATTATGTCAAAACAACTTAACACAAAGGAAGAAAAAATTTTGAAAAGTCTGAATATTTCATTTGATATTTCAAAATGAACATTTCAGTTCAAAAGGACATTTATTTCAGAATTTACTTCTGTTTATTTTCAGAAACATACTAAATACCAATATGAGAAACTATTTTCATTTGGAATGAAAAAATGATTTGGCTCAATTCAATATTTTTTTTTCAACTTTTCCACTACCCAAGTATTCAGAAATATGTCTGTGTCACACAAAATGGTGGGGGGTTTGGGGTTTTTTTTTGGTTTTTTGGGTTTTTTTTGGTTTATTTCTTGGAATCTCTGCTAGGTTGAGCAGTCAATTATTCACAAACTGCAAAATGAAACTAATGCAATTGAATCCTGTTTCTGTGTAGTTCCAGTGCATTTAATGGAGGCCACTCAGGAATTGCCAGTGATGAGCTGTAATGTTCTGCATCATTCACTTAACTTCCCTCAAAAGAATGAATCTGTATCTTCCTGGAAACTCTTAGATGAAAGTGATGAAATTATGGCTGCACTTGTCTTCTAAGAGGTAATATATCCCAGGTGCGAAGGAGGAAAGAATACGTGAAAGTGTTTGATGTAAATTGCATAACAGGATGCTGATTTTGTGTATGTGACACCAGCAGCAGGTACATCAGACACCTGCTTTTCAGCCCCTGCATATAGCCTGGACAGGGTCATATCACAGAAATGGTACCATCTGTACTGTGATGCCTAAAACAACTTGATGAAAGGCTTGCTAAAACGAGTTTTACCTCTTTAAACTAGCAGGACTCACAGCTCCTCCTAGAGGTTAATCTTCAGCTACACATTTCACAAAAGCAGCAAAATACCAAGTCTATCATACAACTAATTACAAAAGCCACAGTGGTAAGTCCCAGATTTGGAGCATATAAAGCCTGCAATTGACTGTGAAACCCTTGAGTTTCTTGCTACAGTCTGGACAAAGTAATTCTCAAAAAGAAAATTGAAATTCCAGGCTAGAGTTTTTTCAAATTATTTTAGTTTTCAGGAAGGATTTAAAAAAGGCCAATACCTATTCACAAATTTATATGAATCTGAATTGATTCTGGACTTGCTCGAAAGCTATCTGAGTTGACAATATTGYTTTTCACTAACTTCTTAAAAACAAGAAAGTTTTTTTTTTTACTATCCTAATTTCACAATATTAACAATCATGATAAAATGATAAAAGCAAAAAATTACATTACAGGGTTTTTTYCCCCTAAAGTCAGGTAGTAATGCCTGTATACTTCGGCCAGTGTAATTCATACACTTCTTGCAGCCCGCTGCAATGCCTTGCTCTAATGACACAAGCTAACACCAAGCCAGGCATCTCAAAAGTCTTCACAAGAAGGGGCACTGCCGTGTTAATTATAGTGAGGCTCTACACAGTTCCAGACACTCTACTCACTACATCTATTTTAACGTACAATATATAAACATATTACACACTATGCATTRTACAATCTATATTATATATTACATATTATATGCTAGGCATTACTTATTATATTATGCCKTATATAAAATAAGATACATGTTTGCAAACTGAAACAGTGCAAAGGAACGTGCCCAGAAACAGGATGTTGATCACTGTAGTGCTGAACACATCAGAGCAGCCCCCGGCAYGGTTTGGTGTGCACCAGCTCCCCCAAAGGATTCCCGGGCACTCTCAGGAGGTCACACAGGTCAGGGACCATTCCCAGAGGATGGGCTGCATGCAGCTGCCCTGTCCTGAGGGATAAGAGAGTTACTGGTATGGGCAGAGCCCATTCCGTGCCAGGGGGCTCTGTAGCAGAGGATATGCTTAATTTTCTGCAGCAGGCATAGCCCAGAAGYGTGGCTCCAAAGTGCAAGTGGCGGGCACACGCTGTACCCAGACAGCAGGCTTTTCTCCCGGCACATGCCCTGGCCAAGCAGCGGAAACCTTGCTTCAGGTTGCTTTGCTTCTGCCAAATCACGGTTCACCGTTCTTTAACATTTTATTGTCGGTTTAGGGTTCATTCTGATTAGTTATCACTTTAAAATAATCAAGTGGCTATCTACTTTCGGTATGGACTTCATTTTCTAGTAAAAAAAACAATACAGCAGTCAACGGGAATCCGTTTTTGTAAGAATTATGTAGGATTCAGGATTAAGCATGATTTATGAGTAACCACAAGGTGGCGTTCAAATAACTCGAAAAATGGATTTTGTAAACAAATGAGGAGCCCCAGTCTGTGCCTGACTACTCAAAGCATCAGAAATTTAGAGGTGAAAGAACTGCAGTGCTGTCTCCATAGAATGAGAAAGAAGAATGACAGATACCTGATGAACCTTTCAAATTGATATGCAGTGGTGCTACTCTCCGTGCCCTCCCCATACCTTTGCTCCCTCAAAAGCAACAGCAAAACACATCTCTTCACAAGGTGAAGGGGCTTATGAGGGGCTCCGACGTACAGAAAACAAAATACGATCATAAAAATCACTAGAAAAAATAGGATATTCACAAGGGACWGTTTCTTTAGCACAAGTAGCTCAAAGTCTAAAAGCAACAATTTGATAGAAATTATCTGTGATGGAGTGAGAATTAGTTTCCTCAGGGAGAAGAAAAGAAAGAAGAAATTTCTGATCAAACTGCTGACCATATTCTCACAACATCATCTGGTTTTTAAAAGAGAATCAAGGTATTTGCTGTTATTATAAACACATRTAACTATTCCATAGTCTAGGTATTTTATGCTATTTAAATAAATTGTAACAACTCTACCCATTTTCTGGAGCTTTGAAAGCATTTTGCAACAGATTATTGCTTGCTGTGCTCTCTAACCTGACTTTCSAGCATATAAATCACAGCAGTCTAATATTCAATAGCCTGATATTCAGCAGGCTACATTCAAACCTCATAGTGGAATTGTGTGGTTTTAGTGGGGAGAGCTACATAGCACATTAGTTTAATACACACTCTGAAGAAAGTTGGAAAAGATGGACAGTTACATCAGGTCCCGACACTCCTTTGGTGTCAAATAATACTCAGACTGAGGATTACCCAGGAAACTATCCATTTTCCTGTATACAAAAAACCTACAGATTTCCTAAACTGCACTGCAAAGTGCATTGATTCAAGACCAGTCAGAAACTATACTTAATGTACCTAGGAGACAAGGTGTGGTCTCTCCAATGGTTATTCTTGCATCGTGATGGAGAACATGCTTTCTGGCCTTTACAAAGGTCAGACAAAATTTGCATAGAGTACATTTAGATACCGTGAAGTGTGAGTGCTGAGCTATATCTGTCCCAAGATGCTAATACTTCTTGTGAAACTTAAATTGCCCAGAATCCACATCAGGCTCTGAAGTGCTAATGTTTGTGTGGGGAATATTCCCCTGGCAGATACTCCTGTTTAAAATGCATATATTCATCCCTATGCCTAGTGGAGATTTAAACGCAGAAGTTAAGAGTGAAATAACTTTTTTGCCTGAATTGGAATGCAATCCAGCCCATGTCTGGAACAAGAAGCAGAGTGTAGTAAATTATATAGAGTTCAAACTGCATCCTTGGAATTCAGATAACAAAATTCTTTTCAATGCCATGGTAATATGACAGCAAAATGCGGAAATGCTCTCTAGAACTACTTTCTAATAGACATGTTCAAACTTTGACTGTTTTTTTTGTTGGGATTTTGTTTGTTTGTTTGTTTGTTTTTACTGAAGACAGGATCTCTGTTTTTCTTGGGGCTGCCACTACCTCTCGGAGGCTCCCAAGTATTGCAGCTTACAGGGGACAGTGAGGAATAGGTCAGAAGATCACAGAGCATTTAATTTCATTACAGTAAGGACAGAAGAAGGGACGTACATGCTGTATCTATACACACACAGGTACTGCACACCTGAGAAGCCTTGGGAGCTGCAGTTTGTCATCAGCCCATCTGTCCCATGCAGCCCAGAGGCTTTGCCAGCTAAACCAGAGGCTGCCTTTGATCTCAGCCACGTCTCCCGTCTCTGCTGCAAGGTCTGTGCTCTGTCCTACCTCTACTTTCTCCGGGAGAAGGAGCAGGCCTCCCTCTCTGCATCTCCAGATTAAATCATTTCAAGCCTTTTATGCCTAAGCAAAGTAAAATAGTCACATGCGAACTGCACAGAGTCATCTGCTAGATGAGAATAGTTAGAAAAGAGGCTTCATGAAGATTTTAAGCCTTTTTCTTAGAGCTATGCTAGTGGTTCTTAGGAGCAGAGCACCTGATCAGAGGGCTAGCTATGCCTACCGGCAGCAGGTATTACACTGCACTCTGCTGGCTTTGCCACACATTTTTGCTGATGCAACCACAAACCTTTCCCTGCTGCAATTAGAGGCGCTTCTTAAACAGTGACTTAATGAAATAGTAAAGGAAGAGGGCCCTAATAAAACACTGCCAGATTTTGAGCCATGCATACTTGGCACTGTGCAGCCATGTGGACAGAGCTCTGGAAAATCAAACATCCTTCTCTACTCATTCCACCATTTCACCCTCTTCATCTCACTTGCCAGCTCGCTGCAGAGTAAAGGGACACCCAGAGCACACTACATCTCCTCTGTGCCCCAGCACCAAGTCAGAAAACACAATATACCCATTTAGGGTTGCATAAAGACAAGTGAGTCAGTCAAAGAGCCATTTGACTTTGTTATCAGCAAGAGGAATAGCATGGGCATAATGGTAAAAGAAACTGTTGCTAAACAAGTAGATGTCACTTTTAAGCACTTTTTAAGTATGAGGATTGACACTAAAGCAGAATATATTCCTTGGTCATATTATAAAGCAACAAAGCATCGTCATCTTGATTATCTCTGATATAGAAATATTTTCTTATACTATGTGACCACCCATAATTAAATTAGGTGGGACAAAGGGACACAAACAAACCCTCATTTTCTCAGGCATATATTAGTCATTTCAGCTACCAGTAGCTTTCTCTTAAAGGGCTCCTTAGAGTATCCTCCAGATCACCCATCAGAAGTGAGATAAAAGACAAGATTGACCATGGCCACAGTACAGGCTGGAAATGTCTCTGCCCCTATAATTGTGAGATATGCAAAAATTACAAAGAAAGTTTCAAAGACTTTTTATTTACTGCCAAGGGAGACCTTAAGCCCAAATTCCCATCTGAGGAAATCTAAAATAATACTTGAAGCAGCAAAAAAGTAACAGTAAATGATAATGATAGTGTTGAATGAATGCAGAAAATGTGGTAAACTGAGTATAAGACATCATAAAAATACGAGACAGAAACGAAAATAATTCGATTACTTTGTAGGCTTATGGACCCTGGAAGACAGCAAATGGGGATGAAATTGTGTCCTGTTACCACTTTAAGATGACAAGGTGACGTTCTGGATTTGGCACCTCAAGAATTTTTCCACTGGGATCAAAGAATATTCATAGGAATAAATATCACACTTGCATCAGAAGGAAAAGTTCACTCCCTCAGCTCCACTGAAGCACTAAGAAGGTGGCCAAGAAATTCCAAGGCCATTTTGAGTGGTTGTGGATCAGATGACATGCAGCTCAGCACTTCGGTATGAACAGCTGAGAAGAGTACAGAAGAGGATAGATAGAAAATYCTAACTGTCCTACTTCCAGGAAAAAAATAGCATTCCAAATATACGTATATATAGATATATAGAGATATGTTTAGGAGACAAATATTTGAAGAGTTAATTGAWGTATGTTTATATATAAACTGTTAAGAATATACATATATTAACCAACTGGTTATAAATTCTTTGTTTTGAAATAGAAAAAAAATACCCAATAACAGTAATAAAAAGCACTGTTAAAATGTTCTTCCATTTCCTACATGTTGATTTTCTGTCTTTTGAGAAGCACTGCTCAGTTGCTGCTCAAGTTTTTGAAGAAAATAGATCRGTATTAAAGAGATATATTTAAGCTTAGAAATTTTAATTTAATAAACTGTATAAAACTATGGTAAATAAATCATAACTCTGGGCCTAAAATCTCTCAATATTTTTTTTTAAGTAGAGAAGTGAAACTTGTCTGAGAGCAGCTGGGCATCTTTATTCGGAAAAAAAAATAAAAAAAAAAAAAACAAAACACCGACAGATAGAAGGAAACAAAGCAACCATCTCTGAAGATGGCAGCTTGGTTGAACGTGACTGACCCTGCATGACTATGTACAAATCTGAGCCTTGTACACAGGTAATTGTCAGTGAGTGATGATGGGTGGACATGAAAATCTGGGTGGGTGCCAATAAATGACTCTCTGATGCATCTGCGTAAGCATTGGTGGGTCTGAACACTCATGAAATTTGTTATAGACAGTGTCTACATGACTGTGATGATTGGCTCAGGAAAGAGCAAAAAAGCGTTGAGGGGATATAAGCCATCAGCACTCTTCAGCAGTAGCTATAGAGGCTCAAAACGCCATCTAGCAGCATTCGCACTGGTTCCTATTTCTGCAAAATGCCATCTACTCATACCACAAAAGCAGCCTGTGTAGGATGCACTGGATGCTCACAAGGAGAGGAGTGCAAGCACAGCCACTCACTGGCAGGACCTCACCTACATTTCATCTCCAAACTGCCCCTCACGCCCAGACAGAAGAGGGGGCTTTCATTCGCCTGATGCACAGGAGAGGATTACAGAGAGGGGGGTCTGCTTATATCATTATCCTCCTGATATGACCTCCAAAAATAATGTAGGTGGGATGGATCATGTTCAGATGTCTCACAGATGCAATAAGCAGTCAGCAAGTTATTCATGGGCTCGAGGATAGTCTTAGTATTTCTTAGTAATGATTAATCCTAGTATGAGCACGAGATGAGGATSACTTAAGAAGCAACAGCAGAGCAGTTACTGCAGCCAGCTTCTGAATGGGTATATGCACCTTTCATCCCCAGAAAAGCCGTGGGAAGGTGGAGAGTCAGGCAGGACTTCCTTTGAGGATGACAGTGGAATAGTCTTTGGGAAAGACTACAAGACAAGTAGTCTTTCCCAAAAGCAGAAGGAATGATGTTCTCAATTTCTACTTGAGTAGAAAGGCCTTGCTCAGGGCTCTTTCCACTGCTGACAGGTGGAGATGGGGTAGAAGGTGAAATGTTTGACTAGTCAAGTTTTATCTACAAATATTCCAGCTGTTTTAGCACAGATAATGCTAATGGGGAAATTAATTTTTTTTCTATGTGTGTCTTTGCACTAAATACTAATTTTTCTTTTTGAACACCACATATACTTCATTTTTCTTTCGGTTTTTATA
This sequence comes from Rhea americana, assembly GCF_003343005.1. Taxonomy (NCBI): domain Eukaryota; kingdom Metazoa; phylum Chordata; class Aves; order Rheiformes; family Rheidae; genus Rhea; species Rhea americana. The sequence goes on from NW_028186138.1 coordinate 608,528, forward strand.
TTAAAAAATATTGCACCATGTCACATTTAACATGTAATATTTCAACCATTTAGGACAACTTAGGATTATTTTCAGGGAAGCTGTTCTACCCAGGAATTTCCTATACAACAAGATTAACATTGTTTTGTAAAACATAATGAATGAAATTAGAACTATTTTTTTTAAGTTAACAGTCTCTTAGCTTTTAGAGAACAAAAAATGGAGATCAAAAAGTATACAGAACAGACCGACCATATAATAAAAAATTCTGAGGATTGGGTATGCTTGCCATGATGAGCTAAAGTTTTCTTACCTTAAAGAATTTCATCTTGGGAAGAACATAAAATACACAGATAATTTTCCACTTTGACTGTCAAAGGGATATAATTCTAATAAAAAAAGGAACTACTACTTTTAGCTACTTACCTCTATTTTTCTATCTACTTGTAGATTGCTAAATTTAAATAGTAGAAATATCTTATTTCTTATTTCAGTGATTTAATATCRGCTATTTACTGAGTTTTCTCTGGCCAAATGTGAGCACCAACAGAGCAGAAGTTAAGTGAGCTGAATTTATCAACTTTCTTGCAGCCATTGTGTGACTTTTTAATTATATTTGATAAAAAAATATTTTGTATAGAGTACAAAAAGCTATTGTATCCATTAGAATGATCTACCTGTTTATATGCAACACGTGTACTCCATATTTGCTCTCAATTCTGTACTTTCCTGGATCACTTGCAGGGGTAATCAGTTCCTCATTTTTATACCTGACAATTAAGAAAAAAGGAACGCATTAATAGCAGCTACTATTCACTGCAATAATTAAGTAGATTACTGTCATCTGACCACTTTCCCTGAAAATACTCTCTACTTGAACAGARTATTTTCCAGTATGCATGGATAGATATGTCTGGGGCCATGAACGCGAAGGAGGACCATCACCGCTGGAAGAACGTGGAAAGAGAAGAATCTGCCCACCCAAACCAGGGAGCAGGCAGTGTGTGACTTGAACTTTCCAATCCACTAGCCCTGACACAGGGTGGGAAGGAAACTGCATCTTAGATTACAGTCACGCACTTCAGCTCAGAAAAGGGAAGCAGTAACAAAGTTATGTCCCGGGTTAGGTCTTCGTAGTTCTTCCTGGGACTCTCATATCCGCAGAACTGCACTCATGTGGAAAGGAGTGCAGCTTGGTGGACCTTATGCTCAAACAGGGTGCACCTCAACAGAGGCTGACAACACAAACCTGGGCACTGCCCATGACAGCAATGGTGCTGTGCACCTTTACTCAGGCTGAGCAACAACCCCTAAGTGGGCTGTGTTTTGCCATTTGCTATTTCACCATCAAGGAAATTGATAGACAAGAAAACTGGAGTTGCCTTTCCCAGTCTGCTTGCTGCGATACTTGAGTTTGCCTCTCACACTACACAGAGCCATTCAGCAATGTGTCCTCCCACTCCTTCCACTGCAGTATCAACTGCTATGATCCAGCACATCTATGAGGATTATAAAGGGGTTTTAACATAGCCATTATGTATGTGACACTTACCAGTTATGCCATAACTTTCAAATGAAAAAAGCTTAACAACATTTTTCAAGGCTTGGGAAAGGCCAGTCTCTTACCATTGTACAGTAGGGGTGGGAAATCCTTGTACAGTGAAGCAAAGACTCACAGACATCTTCTCCCAGACTGTATGAGATCTCAGGCGCACTAGAATTTCAGGAGCTCGACTTATACTTTCCTCGACAGCATGTCTTTCCAAGGCCATATTTTCTTCTACCTGTTGAACATAGAACAGAAATGAAGGCAGTCAAAGAAAAGAAATATCTAGCACCAGATTCAAATGGGCTCTGAGATTTAGTCATAAATCCACAGGATTATAACGTGTGAAGTTACTACTAGTGTATGAAACATAGAGTTAATATGCAGTTTATCTTATAGTTAAGATACTTATCTTAAGATAAGTTAAGGAACAAAAATTGTTCAGTACGGTACCATCCTTTGTATAGCAAGTCTGTCCAGATGTTCTCTAGCACGGTGCCTGGCTGTGTGAATCTCTTTTTCCAGCGCAGACAACTCACTGGCAAATCGGATCCTTTTCTCTTCACTTACATGAGACTTTTTCTCATGAGTACTGTAGGACAAGAAAGAAATCAAGAAAGAGTAACCTAAAATTGAGCTTAAGATTTTCATTCATACACAGTAGGCAGCTGAGGACTCTGAAAGTCTATCAATAACATGTCAAATCTAGTTTAGGAATTATTCCTAGCCTAATTAGCATATCCTAATGAGCATCTGTAATTAATATGATTTTTTCTTCCCTTTTCTTCCCCTGACATGTGTGGGACCATAGTTTCAGGCTTGAAAACTGATATGGTCCCTATGGCACAACACCCTACAGTCCTAGGCCTCCGGTCATCAAGATCAAGAAGCTGTGTAGCATCCCTCTGGTCCTGGATTTTCCTTCCCAAGGAAAGCACAAGGCAGGGTAGTGAAGGCATGTTCTGAATGTACATCACACCCTGAAATGAGCTGGGCCTTGCTCACCTTGCTCATGTCATACCCTTGGATCTAGTACCTGGGAAGCACTATATTTAGCTCCATGGGCTATGTCAGCTGACCTCAGCTGGAAGACACAGATCATGGAGTTCACCAACATTTGATGAACTGCTGCATGCAAGGAAGCTGTTCTTGGACAGGACTGAGTGAAAAGTATTGCAGAAACTGCCAGGAAAAAAACAAGCTCTTGAGAAACATATGACTTTTAAAAGGGTTGGTGAGCAACTTAGGGGAACAGTGAGGAAACGCTGATTGCATAGATTTTTCAGAATTCCTTTAAAAAATCTCATCAAACTATTTAGGAGGACCTAGCCCAGGGTCTTTCATTCATGCTGATTCAGTAAGTAGCCTGTGTTTCTTATTGCTTTGCCAAAAGAATGAAGAAAGGAGCTGAATATCAGAAATTTTTCACATGGTTGTCATAGAATTTGACAAGACTCTTAAGGCATAATCCAACACGTACTGAAGCAGGCAATATAACTTATATGAACATCACTGAACTGTAGTTCAGACTATTATTTGTCTGTTATCTTTTTTAAATTTCTCTGCATCATTTCTTCATACTTTAAATATCAGTCTTCTTCTGCCATGTATTATTTTACATTGATAGAGGTTAAAACAGTTTCAAAAAACAACAAAAGTAGGCAAACAAGTTTGATTTTCCTGGAACATCCAGTTTCTAGAATATATCTTTCAAAACAATCAAAGTACTAGAAACATATGAATGTATATGATTCTCTCTATACGTTCTCTAAAGGGGAGAAAACAAAATTCTTTCTTATAGCATACATTCTTTGTCTTTGGTGCAGTCACTGCAGAAGATGATAGGGTAGAAACACACAGATTTACTAACAGAGACATTGCTGTGAGCACATTTTTCTATACAACTCCATATCAAGGCTGTAACTGAGATATGACAGTAAGCCCTCTTGATAACAAGGAAAGAACTTAAAATGTTTAAATTGATCCCACTCAGAAATGCAGGAGGAATGCAGTAAATTTGTTTGAAAAAATAATTTTGGATTCTATATAGTTTCTCATTTCTTTTGAGTTTAAAGCTGTTTTCAAGGGTTAAATTGGGCAGTGGGAGAACAGCTCTGGGTTGAAACACAACACTGAAAGTGACACTCAATTATTTAGTATTCCAGCCAAAATAGATTAGTGAAGAGCAGTGACAGAGAAGCCTCCAGTCTTGTTGACTCTGAAAACAGCACTGGCAAAAGATAGATACTAAATGGGATCAGAGCCACCACACAGATCAGATGGGACCATCAGAGCTTTACCTTTTCCTGGATTCTTGCATTGCTTCATGAGCCAAGGTGCGTGCCCTCCTGGCACACAGTCTACATGTTGTTTTTCCCAGGCTGCCAGATGATTCATAGTAGGCAGCCTGTCTGGAAGCAGCCCTTCAAATATAGCAGATATTGTTACAACTCAGCAATTATGGTAAAACATGAACTAAATTTTTATCAAATTTATATTCATACAGTCTCCAGTCCTTTAGTGGTCTGGTACCATTTTAGTGAAGCACAAGGGTACCAGCCCATCTATAACACAAAATACACAGAATCCTTGTAACAACATCTAAATATTCCCATGTTTCTAAGCTACACACAACTTTCCTCATAAACTCTTCTTTGTCATAAAGAAAGCGGGACAGGCACATAGGGCTCTGAAATCCAATAAAGTAAGGGTCCGGGACCAAAGGATCAGTTAATTCCCATTTACACTAGTAGGTGCAATCAGGTGCAATCCTTAATTACTGAGAAGGAAGGACAGCGACTCTTAACCAATCTTAATCAGTCAAACTTCCATTCTGAGATACAAAAAACCTAGATCTTGTAGATAAAACTCTGAGATTTCAAATTAGAGGAATTAAAACCTTTTAAATGATTTTAAAAAAAAAAACATAATTTGGAATAGCCAACTTCAGGACAAGAAATAGTCTCATGTCATACAGGGAAGATGGGTAAAAATTACTTCTGTGATTTAAAACAAATTCCAATTATTTTTCTTAAATCAGAATGAGTTTTAAATGGAGCCTAAAGGAGTGAATTTCCAACTTGGAGATAATAAATAGAAGAGATCTTCAGCTAAAAGATCAGGGTAGGTGAGCTGCTATGAAGCTAGAAAGTCTAACTATGTTAGTGGGAGACTGGAAAAGAGGCATCCCAGGGGAGAGAGGTGGAAAACTACTATTCTGAGTAAACCACAAATTTGGATCAGCAGGGGAATCTGTAAATACGTTGATTACCCAAAATAGAAACCTCTCTGGTACATTTGTGAAGTACATGGAACTTACTTTCTTGCTGCATATTCCTCAAGTACATATCTTGTCTGAATGTTGCGATACGACTGATCAAAGTGCTTGTGTCTCCTCTGGTAAAATGGTATCACTAGTGGCGACATAGTTCAGCAATTTCTATAGGGAATAAAGTCACATTTACCAAGATGTTTCTGACATTTAGGCTTGATATTTTTACATACATACACATATGTGTGCACACACATAAATGTATAAAATTCCAACAATTTATGACAAATAATGCCATTAATGGCATGCATAGGCACTTCAGGCTTTATCATATTAGTCAAGCAGTGAATCATGGAATTGTAGATGAAAGGCTAGAAGAGACTTTGGAGCGATCACTTCCCCCCTTCTTTGAAGATGCTGTTTAACACTTTTTCAGAAATTTCCATGGATGAAAATTCCACAGTTTTGGGGCATTTCCCTGGTGTTTCAGTACACTGCTCTTCCAACCTTTTAATTGGTCCCTTGTAACTTAAGCTCACTGTTTCTTGTCTAGTTCATCACAAAAACCACAAAATAGATTGCATTCACTCACTCTTGCAGTAGTCAGTTGAATATCAGAAGAATTAGTTCAAAGCTCCTTTCAGAGCTCTCTCATTTAAACTAGATAAAGCCAGTTTTTTCGAGCTTTCCTTATGAGTTATTTTTTCTATACTTCCAATAATTCTGGTTGTTCTCCTGTGGACTTTCTCCAAAGCATGGCATTTGGCTAGAAGGTGCTCAGAAACTTTCAGGGAGCTCCCAGAAGGCATGTGGTTGTTTCCATGGGGGGTGTGTTTCCCATGGAGCCAGAATTACATAAATTCTCAAGCATGGTGTTAAAATAAGCCAGAGGCACTACCCGCTTATGCTCATTGGAAATATACTGACAACWTTTTGCAGAAGAGCAGCCATGTCCTGGCTTGGTGCCTGCTCACATACTTACAATCTGCTTTTCTAAGTCCCATTTGCAGTTTCAGTCAGATATGGGATTCTCTACTCGTGGGCCACTTGGCCTAAATGGCTTTGAGAGATGGCAGCGTGCAAACAGCAAGCACCAGGCCCACCACGAGACGGCTGCATTTCAGTGACAAAGGAAGCAACTTCCCCAGATAAAGTCTATAAAACAGCYTGCGCCAAATCCCCCAATAAAATCCCACAGTGAAGCCTAGTTTCCTCCCGAAAGGTAAGGGAAGTGCGCTGGCTGTTGCGTTCCCAGGTGGGATGCGGTCTGGCAGCTCCCCTCCGGAGCTGGTGTGAAGGCAAAGGCAAGGGTTCGGACAGTGCACACAGCGCAGGGCCAGATCATCCAGGGGCCACCTGAAGATGGAAAGGGGACAACTGCCATCCTCATCGGTTACTGCACCCACTGCAGAACCTGCTTGTGAGTAAAATCCTTAGAACAATAGCAAGAGTTTGCATTTGAAAGTCCCAGAAGTGGGCAGTTTCACGACACATAAAAAATGCAAAGCTCAAACAGGTTTGAACAGAAATCTCGTAATCTGATTTACATACAATATAAGCTCCTCTTAATTAATTTCAAAGGCAGTGGTACTGACAAATTTTAATCCACGTTTTATTTCATATCATGCAGCTAGAGACATATACTTCAGAAAAAAGATGAATAGTACACATGTTAAAATTAAATGATGAATAGTTTCAATAAAATTAGATTTGGTTAAAAATAAATCAATCACTACTTCATTGTTAGCATTCAAATTGCAAAGAACTTTTGGTTTCATTAATCTTTTCTTATTGTAATAAAAGTATGTGCAATAAATTTAATAAAATAAAATGTCATTGAAAATAGGATTTGAATGTTTTTTACTTATTTTGAAAGCACTACTTTCTGTCATATTATGGAATTATAATTATTATCTCATGATTTGAAAAATAATTTGCAAAATACCCATTTGAGAGTGGGAAACAATAGGCAATAAAAATATTGAAGAATTAGACATTTGCATGACTTTTACATGAATTTGTCAACTCTGACTTCTTAATGTTTTTAGTAGTTTTATTACCACATATACTGTATCTGCAGAATAAATCATTTCATATGTTTCATTGCAGCAATTTATTCTTCAAAAATTGGATTTCTTATACAATATATTGACTTCTAGGAAGAAAAACATAAAATGATTCAATGAAAGACTGCAGTTCTTAGTCTGGTATGTAACTCCATTTTATGTGTTTATTTGGGAATTTTGCCTAAGTACTATAAGATTAGACCAAATTAATTTAATAAATTATAGTTAAATTTATAGTTTTACAGACTATAAAATTGAACCTTAATAGATGGCAAAGAAGCTGCAAATATCAGTATTTCCAGCATAAAGTGTTAATGACAAGAGGAAATAACCATTACTGATTAAGTACCATAATATATTCTAGTTGTGTGATGGTTAGTTTCAAGCATTCAAAAATTGAGTCAGATGCCCCCCAAATCATGCCATTCTCATGTCAACTAGTTTTATTTTTGCAAGAAAAAGGTGCTGCAATTAAATAGAGCTAATGTCTTCTGCAGATATCATCTCAGTTAAAAAAAAAAAACCCTCAAGGAAATGAGTTTTTATAATTTACCACCTGATAATTGTACCTTCTGCATATCCTCTTATTACTTTTTCTGTCCTTTTTGGGGACATATGAGGGCTACAAKTCATGAGCTCAGAAATAAGAGCTTTAGGCAAAACACCAGATACCAAAAGACAARTAAAACAGGTTGACAACACTAATATGAGATGTTCAAAGAAAGGTATCGCCACATGTCTAGTGAAATAAGAAAGCTAACATATCCCAAGCTAGCGTGGCACAGCACAGCGCCCTGCAGAGGTGCTAGCTTCGTTAGGTGTCCTCACACAACGCTGAGCTGTTGGGGACCTATTAATTCAGCATATTTGCTGCCACGCTGTCACAGTTACATGAACATGGGTGCATGCRCCCCCGAGCAGCCTCAGCCTCTCCTAGTTTTGGTATCCCCACTTGACATTGTGCTATGCACACAGACAGCAAATACAGGTTTGCTTTCCGTTGTCTAACTCTATGACTATTGTGCATATGACATTTCACTTCCCACTTAGTTCATACCTTAACTAGACAGTTAATAGTATAATGTTCCCTCTTTTCTATTTATAATTAGCCCTTTCACTTAAATGGAGGTGCAAAGGGCAAACCCATAGGTTCCCTATAAGCCTGACTCAGCTGTTAAGAACTACTCTTGTTTATGCATGGTCCTGTTAAATAATTCTGTAAATTCATCCACATGCAATTTATATGTTGCTATGTATAATTCTAATGCAGACCTGACAAAAAAAGTCTGTAAAAAATGCCTATGTGTTTGGATGGATCAAAGCCTGGGTTATTTTCATTTTTGAGATGGGAGACAGTATCTTTGCAATTTACAATTTAGCATTCTCCCCGAAGTCTAAAACTTACTTTTTAATTAGTGTATCTTTTTCTATAATCAGTAGCCAGATTTCTCAAAATCTGGATTCAGATATTTTGTATATTTGCCCAAACTCTTATAGAACAGAAACACACAGCCATCACTCCTATCCTCCCTCTACACAAGCAATTAACAGACCTTGTTAGCAGCCAAGCTCATTTAGCCTTCTGCTAACGCAGAGGGGAGCTGCCTGGCGACCGTTCCAAATATAATAATCATCACTGTTAATTACAACAGTGCTAGCAGAGTATGTATTTAACACTTAATAATACTGAAGAGTAAAATCACAGCCCCACTGTAAAAACTGCTTCAGAAAAGTCTACACAGAACTCAGAGTATCTGAGTTTAGGACGAAAGAAATTTCTATTGCTTTTGTAGGAAACTTGTTGACACTTTTCCCACGTTTCTACTGAAATGCATTTATGTGAGATGTTTGAAATATATATGAATATTTAGTCAGCACACCGGTAACACAGTTAGATAACATGATAAGCAGATGACAGCTTAGCCCCCCCGAAGTTACTGACTAAGGTAAATCAAGATTTTATTACAGGCAGCTGGCTAGAGACCTAATTATATTGACATGTCTATTGGTGGAACTGACCCAACAACAAGATCCATGCAATGCTTTGAAATAAACATTAAA